>NC_067494.1:54418306-54749306 GCF_947179515.1 Apodemus sylvaticus | reverse complement strand
ACCACTATTTGTTTAGTGGTTCAGTCTCTGGGAGCTCCCAAGGGTCCAGGTTATTTAACTATGTTGGTCTCCTTTGGCAACCCTGTCCTCTTATTATCCTTCAGTTCTTCTCACAACTCTTCCATAACGCTTTCTAAGCACCATCTAATGTTTTGCTGTTGGTCTCTGCATTTCTTTCCTTCGCTTGTGTGTAGAGTCTCTTAAAAAGCCGTTATGCTGGGCTCCTGTCTGTAAGCTTAAGAGAGTATAATTAATAGAGCCATGGATTAGTCTTGCCCATGGAATGGCACTCAATTTGGACATGTCATTTGTTGGCCATTCCCTCCTTCTCTACCCTATCATTATCCCAGCATATTTTCTGGGTAGGACACATTTTGGGTAAAAGGTTTAGTGGGTTGTTCACTGTTCTTTATCCACTGTCTAATCATTGTATACTATAAAATTAGATGTCATTGTGTTAGGCATACAATTTGAAAGGGATGAGGTATTTCAACTGAGGTCAAGGAGAAAGAAACTATTGTAATAATGGATTTGCTATGTGGACTGACCAAAATAAAGATGCACCACAGGCAGAGTATGTATCATAGACTAGCCACAAGGTTTATGTCAGGGATGATGTGTATGTCTGAATTTCTGAAGATGACAGGTATTGGGAAATGGAGGACTGGACAGGCTGTTTTGGTCACAACACCTGACTTAAGATCGTGAATCATTTGCCAAATCTGGGGCCTATATGTACTGGACAGTGTCATCATGAAGGACTAGTGATATTAGATCAAGGAGAAGCTGCAGAGTCTCTAGATTAACCACTTGCTCTCCAAAGGTATAGAGTGCTAAATGTTGATAGCTCAAGGATTTTTTTCAGATATCTAGTTGTTTAGGTTATGCTGTGAACAACTCAGCTTGCTGATGAAAACACATAATGGATACAGTGCTATACAAAAGAATTATTGTTAAATAAGTCAGACTGAGGCTATTAAATTTTTACAAATTCTTCACCATTACTTGGTCAGTTATGTTTTTACGTTTAAGAGAGTAGGACTATCCAGCTGAATGGAACCTACATAAACACAGCCCTAATTTAATTTAATTTAATTGTGCCTGAACAGTTTGATAGCATGATATTCACAGTTGAACAAGCCTATACACAGAGGGCACTTACGGACCCATAGTTTCCCCCAGTGTCTATTTTTATTCCTGTCTTTTAAAATGCTAGTCTGAAACCCATAGATGACTCCTTGCAATGATGGACCTTGGAAAGATAATGTCCCACATTTAGTGCTATCCTATGTTTTTGGCCTCAGAGGATAAAAGTGACTCAGTGGCCGCCTGGCTGTTGACACTTTATGACCACAGCTCATCCTGCCTGACACAGAGTTATTGACATGGGGCCCCACATCTCCTGACATAAAGTCTCAGTAGCAGTTATGGAAGACACTCATGCATGTTTATTGGTTACTCTTTCCAGAATGACCTTTCATATTGCATAAGGCTCTTCTCCAGTCACTGCTTTCCATGGCAGTTACTCAGATTTCAAATGGTTTAAAATTTATCTTCAAGGAGTCTGAGCAGTAAAGTTTATACAGATATGTCGTTATTCAGAGATATATTTTATCCATATTTTTCCTCATTTCTGACTCATCTTTTAACTTCTTGTAACTTTGTATTACACAGTAAGCAACTTTTCATCTGAAGTCTAAAACATTGGTCTTTCCTCTTATGTTAAATGGCATGCTACATATGTAAAATCTTCAATAAATGCAAACTTAAAAGACAGGCAAATATAAACATACTGATGAAATCTTCTGGAGTCTATGAATGTGGAGTCTCCCATGACTGAGCCTGAAACCTCTGACCCTTTCAATATACCAACTTTCTTTATCAAGTTGTCTCATAATATGCCTGATTGTCCTCCCATGCCCTGTCCTTTTAGAATTCTGAATGTCTCCAAGGATTCTGTTTCAAGTTAGCTGAGGACTTTGCTGGTGAGAAGGAAATATTATCTACAATTTTGTGTCTGTAGGTGCCTTGGTGAACTTCTGTCATGACTGTAAATACTTCTTCAGTTTTTTTTAATAACAAGACTTCCAGTGAGATGTGAGTACAGGTTTAGTGTTCCTTGATTGGGAACAAATGACAGATCAAAGCAAGGGCGCCAGTTAAAAAAGCAACCTTCATAAACCAAATAATTTTATTTAGATTCCTTAAGGAAATATTGATGAGAGGCTACTCAAAGGGCAAAAATGATTCAAAGACATAGGCATCAGTAGAGCCTACCCCATTCTGTGACTAGATGCCACACCACAAATATAACCTAATATTAACATTTTAATAAATGAAATGACAATGACTACTTATGACTTATTACTATACCCATAGTTCACAATATAACTTAATTCTTCTTAGATGAGTCTATTTAAGTAAATGGTAACTAACAAAGAGATCCTCACCAACTGATGAACCATGAGAGAAAACACCACAGAGTGGTGAGATGTAAATGAGACAAATATATTAAACACACAATTTGAGAATTATTGAACTTCTCTGAAGTGTGACTGGAAAGATAGTAAGAGGCAGAGGTTGAAGATGACATCAAGGAAACAATGTGTGACAGCTTAATATTAAGGCATATATAAGTCAAAGTTTGAAACAATCCCAAAAGTGATGGAAAAAGTAGGAAAAAATCAGAAATCTAGCAGAGCATCTATTAGCATTTGAAAGCTGTTGTGGAGAGAGTGTCAGTTTGTTTACCCCTGATAGGTGGACACCAGAAGAGGGCCCACTACTTGTATTGTTCTTGGAATTGTTCATATGGAAGATTTCTTTCTTTATTAATTATACTGTGTTGTATATTTCCATGCAAGTCATTTTCTATGAGTTAACTTATTGGTAGACCATGCCTATTATAACAAGAAGTTTTAACTAACAAAATATAATAATTTTGAGAAATCCTGCTTCATCATACCTTTCTGTGATATGTAAGAATGATAAGGAGGATTTTCTGTTTCCAAATAATTCTAGAGAATTATTAAATCTCTGGAAAATATGGGAGCTGAGGGCAGAAAGGATAAGTGATCCTTCTTCAGAATCCAGTTTACTAATTCTCTATTAGCTTTAACCTTTCAGCACTGTATGCTTAGTGAATAGAGGGTGTATCCTAATCTTTTAGACTTTAAGTCTATTCACTAACTTCTGAACAATGAATGCTCACTACTTTCCCAATAAAAAACTGTAGTTTTCTCAGGTACTTATTCCATGATTTTAAATTAGGAATGAAGTAATTATTGTGTTAGGTGCAATGTATGCTTTGAGCTTTAGTAAAGTTTCTTTTACAAATGAGGGTGCCCTTGCATTTGGAGCATAGATGTTCAGGATTAAGAGTTCTTCTTTGTGTATTTTTCCTTTGACCAGCAAGAAGTGTCCCTCAGTGTCTCTTTTGATGACTTTAGGTTGAAAGTCAATTTTATCTGATATTAGCGCAGCTACTCCAACTTGTTTCCTGAGACCATTTGCTTGTAAAATTGTCTTCCAGTCTTTTAGTCTAAGGTAGTATTTGTCTTTGACACTGAGGTGTTTTTCCTATATGCAGCAAAATGTAGAGTCCTGTTTATGAATCCAGTCTGTTAGTCTATGTCTTTTTATTGGGGAATTGAGTCCATTGATGCTAGAGATATTAAGAAGTAGTGATTATTACTTCCTGTCATTTTTGATGTTATTTTTTTATATTTGATTGGTTATGTTCTTTTGGGTTTGATGAAAGAAGGTTACTATCTTGCTATTTGCAGGGTGAACTTTACCTCCCTGTACTGGTGTTTTCCCCCTATTATCCTTTGCAGGGCTGGGTTTGTGGAAAGATATTGTGTAAATTTGGTTTTGTCATGGAATATCTTGGTTTCTCCATTTATAATGATTGAGAGTTTTGCTGGGTATAGTAGTTTTGGCTGGCATTTGTGTTCTCTTATAGTCTGCATGAGATCTGCAGGTTCTTCTAGCTTTCATGGTCTGTGGTGAGAAGTGTGGTGTAATTCTGATATGCCTTCCTTTATATGTTACTTGGCCTTTTTCTCTTACTGCCTTTAATATTCTTTCTTTCTTTAGTACATTTGCAGTTTTGATTATTATGTGACAGGAGATATTTCTGTTCTGGTCCAGTCTGTTTGGAGTTCTATAGGCTTCTTGTATATTCATGGGCATCTCTCCCTTTATGTTAGGGAACTTTTCTTCCATAATTTCGTTGAAGATATTTGCTGGCCCTTTACATTGTAAATCTTCACTCTCATCTATGCCTATAATCCTTAGGTTTGGCCTTCTCATTGTGTCCTGGATTTCCTGGAGGTTTTGGGTTACAAGAGTTTTACATCTTGCATTTTCTTTGACTGTTGATTCCATGGTTTCTATGGTATAATAAAATAATGTACCTCAAACATTAAGGTATTAATAGATTAGGGAGATGCTTCAGTTTGTATAGTCCTTGCTTTGTACATTGGAGGGCCTGAGTTGAGTCTAAGAGCATCATTTGTGGCTCCAGAATTTATTTTTAAAAAATAGCTGTGGGTAGTATTGCTGTCATTCAATCACTGAAGTGGAAGTATCTCAGAACACAGTGTTTTCAGAGGTTCATGAGCTCTGAAGGATGGCAGTGATAGAAGATCCAGAAAATACCAAGGTCTTGAGTGTGAGAGTCTTGAAGAGAGGTTTGTGTGTCCCACTGGACTCCAGCAAGTCTAAATTTTCTACAGAGAATACAGTTGATTATAAACAATCAGATCCCAGTCCTACTCAATGTCATAATATGCTCTAGAAATCTTTGAAATCTTTGTAATACCACTAACAAATTATCCAGAATAATATAATGGAAATATGCTAGGAAAACTTACCAATATCACCTGGGTATTTCATGAACTCTGAACACAGTCCTCTTCTTTAAAGAATGAATGCACAACTATCCTTGACAAATGAATAAATGCATTAAATACTCTGCAAGCAGGGTCTACCTTCTTTACACCAAGTGAAAAGTAGAGTACTCCACAGTTATTTTTGCTGATTACAATGTGGAATATTAATATTTTGTGATTAGGAAGAAACAAAAAATTAGAGGTTTACTATTTGCTGTCTTTCCAGTAAGCACTCTTCTTTGAGGGTTTAAGGACAAGAAAGACAGAGCTATACAATACACAGAGAGTATTAGTACTTCTGACTGACTTGTAAGCATTCTGTTTCCAGAACTCACTGGATTTCATTAATTAACCAATAAAGAAGTGCAAAGCTATAAAAAATTTCTGCTAACAGCCAAGGTTTATGAGATGAAAAATGTGTTTTCTTGAGTGAGAAATATCCCCTCACTGCCTCAGAGATTTCAACACTATGTTTTTGTTGTTTAAGCTGTTTTAAGAATATTGGATTGTGCAGCCTTTGTGGAGAAGTTGCTTCACATAAGGCTTTAATATTAAAAGTGTTGCACACTTCTAATATTAGCTTTTGCACGCTTCTAATATTGACTTTTTCTACTTTTCTTGCTTTTGAGGATGTGATTACTGTTTACTTGCTTCCCCTGCCATCCTAGTCACTTGCTTCTGCCCACCATGGGTGCACATTTCTATGTTAATGCAACAGAAAAGTCACTAATATATAAATTTGTATCAGATGAATGGATGGTGTTGTGAAACCCTGGCCATGTTGGTAGAAGAAATTTAGATCAGAAAAACAGCTGAGTGTTATAAGTAGAACTTAATGGTGCATTCCATTTGAAACCTGGAAAACTTTAGATAAGAGAACAAAGTGGACTTTAAAGGCTGACTCAAGAGGTTTGGCAGGTACTCAGAGACTTTAACACTAATCATGTTAAAATGCCGTATTGTAATATTTGGCAAAGAATATGGCTGCATTGTGTCTACATCCTGAGAATGAACATGAAGCAGAACTTGAGAGTGGTGGATTGATTTGTTTGGCCCATGAAATTTAAAGACAGTACAACACTAACTCTAAAAAAAATTATAATTACTGATGACCCATTCAATTTGTCATTGAGAAACAGCAGATGGGACTGAAATACAAAATGTACAGTTTGGAGAGAAATGCAATACTACAAGGAGGCTTGCTACTATAGACAATGCACAGGCTAAATGAGAAGCTGTAATTGATAAGGAGATTAAGGGCACTAAAGAAAGGTCTTCTGTTCCTTACAGACATTATGAGAAGTTTGCTATCAGAACAAAACTCTACCCAGCTAAGAATCAAGGAGCAAAAAGAGAAATATTGAGTATTTGCTTGGTCCTAGGAAGTAACTGCTTCAAAATTCCAAAGATCCTGCAAATGGGTTTGTTGATGAAAAGGGTTCATCCAAATCTGGGAATCTGATTTGGTTTTGTCTTTCATGTGACATTGTCTTTGAGGACATGCCAAATGTAAGAACAAGTAGTTAACTGAGCCTACTTACCATTATTTTAAATTGTAAGACAACGAGGATATTCAGTATATGTGAGGGAGTCCATGAAGAAAGAAGACTTTGCATAAAGTTGTAAAAGTGGTCTACATTGTAAAGTAGACCAGATGATGTTGGGGATGTGAAAATGTTGAAACACAAAGCAAATTTGCTGCAGACAGGGAATACAACTTAATCTAGAGAAAGTTCTATTTTCTTTTTTTCCCTTTTTTTATTGTATATATTCTTTCTTTCTTTTTTCTATATTCTTTGTTTACATTCTGAATGCTTTCCCCTTTCCCGGTTCCCCCCTCCCCATCAGTCTCATAAGCCCTCTTCACTTCATCTAAGGACACATGCTCCACTATGTTCATAGCAGCCTTATTTATAATAGCAGAAGATGGAAAGAACCCAGATGTCCCTCAATGGAGGAATGGATACAGAAAATGTTGTATATTTATACAATGGAATATTACTCAGCAATTAAAAACAATGGATTCATGAAATTCTTAGGCAAATGGTTGGAACTGGAAAATATCATCCTAAGTGAGGTAACCCAATCACAAAAGAATACACATGGAATGCAATCACTGATAAGTGGATATTAATTAGCCCAGAAGCTCTGAATTCTCAAGACACATTTAGTATATCAAATGATACCCAAGAAGAGGGAAAGAGAGGGCCCTGACTCTGAAAAGAGTTGATCCACCATTGTAGGGGAGTACCAGGACAGGTAAATGGAAGAAAGTTCTATTTTCTATGCAGAATAAAATGAGAGGTAGGTAGGTAGTAATCTAAACTCCTTTCTTTCTTTCTTTCTTTCTTTCTTTCTTTCTTTCTTTCTTTCTTTCTTTCTTTCTGTCTGTCTGTCTGTCTGTCTTTCTTTCTTTCTGTCTTTCTTTCTTTCTTTCTTTCTTTCTTTCTTTCTTTCTTTCTTTCTTTCTTTCTTTCTTTCTTTCTTTCTTTCTTTCTTTGATGACTGGGTTTCCCCTGGCATAAATTGCTGATGTATTGGAGCCCTGGTGTGCCTTTCCACAAGCAATGTTATACTTGGGTTGTCTCTGTGTACCTGATGTTACCTGTCTGGTCCACCTGGGAGCAAAGATGGTAGCCTTCGTGGGGACCCCCTCCAAGTGCACATCACTATGCATTCTGTAGGGCAAATGGCCTAGGACAGGGGTGGCAAACAGATAGCCTGCAGTGCTGCCCAGGTCCTGGGCACAGGCAGAAGCCTGGTGGGCTGTGTCCCGAGTAATGCTTAACTCAGGATATTTCTGTGAACCTTGTGCTGCCTGTCTGCTCTGTTCAGAAATGAAGATGGTAGATGCTGCAGGCATCTTTTCTTTTTTTTTTATGATGACAATATTTATTTAGCTTTACAAAAGTTAGTTAGGTTAGAAAAGCATTTGACAGATGGGAGTTTCGGGGAGTGGGGGGCTAGAAAAGGGGAAATCATTTGAAATGTAAATAAAAAATTATATCGAATAAAAAAAAAAAAAAGAAGTCACTTCCAGGGAGCTGGGTGCAGTGAAACACACCTGTAATTCCATAATCAGAAGGCTGAGGCAGGAGGATCAGGAATCCAGTGCTAGCTTGGGATAGTTTGAGTTGATCTTTCTTTTTTTTTTTTTTTTTTTGGATTTCGTTTTTTCGAGACAGGGTTTCTCTGTGTAGCCCTGGCTGTCCTGGAACTCACTCTGTAGACCAGGCTGGCCTCGAACTCAGAAATCTGCCTGCCTCTGCCTGCCAGAGTGCTGGGATTACAGGTGTGCGCCACCACCGCCTGGCGTGATCTAAACTCCTTAAAGCCAAATTCCTGACACTAAATATGGAGCACCAGGATTTGGTGATAGCCCCGTTGAGTGTCTTTCTTGCTTTGAAACAATCTTTTCTTCTTCTTTTTTTTTTTTTGGCCTTTATTTTTTTTTTATTCGATATAATTTATTTACATTTCAAATGATTTCCCCTTTTCTAGCCCCCCCCTCCCCGAAAGTCCCGTAAGCCCCCTTCTCTTCCCCTGTCCTCCCTCCCACCCCTTCCCAGTTCCCCGTTCTGGTTTTGCCAAATACTGTTTCACTGAGTCTTTCCAGAACCAGGGACCACTCCTGCTTTCTTCTTGTATCTCATTTGATGTGTGGATTATGTTTTGGGTATTCCAGTTTTCTAGGTTAATAACCACTTATTAGTGAGTGCATACCATGATTCACCTTTTGAGTCTGGGTTACCTCACTTAGTATGATGTTCTCTAGCTCCATCCATTTGCCTAAGAATTTCATGAATTCATTGTTTCTAATGGCTGAATAGTACTCCATTGTGTAGATATACCACATTTTTTGTATCCACTCTTCTGTTGAGGGATACCTGGGTTCTTTCCAGCATCTGGCAATTATAAATAGGGCTGCTATGAACATAGTAGAGCATGTATCCTTATTACATGGTGGGGAATCCTCTGGGTATATGCCCAGGAGTGGTATAGCAGGATCTTCTGGAAGTGAGGTGCCCAGTTTTCGGAGGAACCGCCAGACTGCTTTCCAGAGTGGTTGTACCAATTTGCAACCCCACCAGCAGTGTAGGAGTGTTCCTCTTTCTCCGCACCCTCTCCAACACCTGCTGTCTCCTGAATTTTTAATCTTAACCATTCTGACTGGTGTAAGATGAAATCTTAGGGTTGTTTTGATTTGCATTTCCCTAATGACTAATGAAGTTGAGCATTTTTTAATATGCTTCTCTGCCATCCGAAGTTCTTCAGGTGAGAATTCTTTGTTTAACTCTGTACCCCATTTTTTAATAGGGTTGTTCGGTTTTCTGGAGTCTAACTTCTTGAGTTCTTTATATATATTGGATATTAGCCCTCTATCTGATGTAGGATTGGTGAAGATCTTTTCCCAATTTGTTGGTTGCCGATCTGTCCTCTTGATGGTGTCCTTTGCCTTACAGAAACTCTGTAACCTTATGAGGTCCCATTTGTCAATTCTTGCTCTTAGAGCATACACTATTGGTGTTCTGTTCAGAAACTTTCTCCCTGTACCGATGTCCTCAAGGGTCTTCCCCAGTTTCTTTTCTATTAGCTTCAGAGTGTCTGGCTTTATGTGGAGGTCCTTGATCCATTTGGATTTGAGCTTAGTACAAGGAGACAAGGATGGATCAATTCGCATTCTTCTGCATGCTGACCTCCAGTTGAACCAGCACCATTTGTTGAAAAGGCTATCTTTTTTCCATTGGATGTTTTCAGCCTCTTTGTCGAGGATCAAGTGGCCATAGGTGTGTGGGTTCATTTCTGGATCTTCAATCCTGTTCCATTGATCCTCCTGCCTGTCACTGTACCAATACCATGCAGTTTTTAACACTATTGCTCTGTAGTATTGCTTGAGGTCAGGGATACTGATTCCCCCAGATTTTCTTTTGTTGCTGAGAATAGTTTTAGCTATCCTGGGTTTTTTGTTGTTCCAGATGAATTTGATAATTGCTCTTTCTAACTCTGTGAAGAATTGAGTTGGGATTTTGATGGGTATTGCATTGAATCTGTATAGTGCTTTAGGCAAAATGGCCATTTTAACTATATTGATTCTACCGATCCATGAGCATGGGAGGTTTTCCCATTTTTTGAGGTCTTCTTCCATTTCCTTCTTCAGAGTCTTGAAGTTCTTGTCATACAGATCTTTCACATGTTTGGTAAGAGTCACCCCAAGATACTTTATACTGTTTGTGGCTATTGTGAAGGGGGTCATTTCCCTAATTTTTTTCTCAGCCTGCTTATCCTTTGAGTATAGGAAGGCCACTGATTTGCTTGAGTTGATTTTGTAACCTGCCACTTTGCTGAAGTTGTTTATCAGCTGTAGGAGCTCTCTAGTGGAGTTCTTTGGGTCACTTAGGTAGACGATCATGTCGTCTGCAAATAATGATAGTTTGACTTCCTCCTTTCCAATTTGAAACAATCTTTTCTAACTTTGCCCCTCTCCTTACATTTGAAATTGAAACTGAAATGCATATTCTCCATCAGTGCGTTTTAGAAGCATTAATGTGATTTTTGATATATGAAATCATAGATATCACCTTGCATCTTAGAAGAAAATTTTAAATGTTGGATTTTGAACTATACTGAAACTTTTAATATTTTTCAGAATGCATTTCACATCAGAAGATGTCCATGAACCTATGGATAACAAGAGGAGCATAATTATTTGACTGATAAATATTCACCATAGCCTTTGGCATGTGTATGTCTGGTTCCAAGTTGGTAATATTCTACGTGGAGCTTATGAAATATATGAGTGGTAGATCTTTTATGAAAGGAGTATAGTACTAGCAACAGGGTTTGAGTGTTTATAGATATTATCCTACTTGCAACTTTACCAATTTTGCTTCTGGTGTGGATACAAATGAGATCTCCTGACATCCTTTTCTGGTTATCTGTTGACATGCCTTATCCTCCTTTATCTACTTCCTTTGTTATATATACTTCCTTCGGAGTAATTAGCTTGAGTAAACAATACTTTTCATATCCTGGCTTAGTCATGTTATTTTACCACATCAACACAGCTTATTTACTCATACTCATGCTGTTTTCTCTCCAATTCCTTTATTTTTCTGGGTGCATTATCCTCACTTCCCCTGTAATTCTTCTTAGCTCACTTACTTTTACTGATATGACTTGCATAAATGTCTCCCCATGCAATAAGTTCTTCAATTTAATCCAGGCATGAAACATGATGGTACCATTAAGGAATGTCTTGAAGTTTTGGGAGCTAGTATCTACCTGGAAAATACAGATTATTTCTTGGTTAGATCATAAGAACATTGCATCTTTGTTGTTGTTGTTCTTCTTCTTATTATTATTTAATATTATTAATATTTATTTTATTATTAATTATTTTATTTATTTACAGTTCAAATGATGTCTGCCTTCACAGTTACCCCTCCACAATCCCATTTCATCCCCACTCCCCATTTCTCTTTGTCTCTATGAGAGAACTCTTCCACCCACTTACCAACTCTTGCCTCAGTGCTCTAGCATCCCACTACTCTGGGGCTTCAAGCCTCCACAGGACCAAGGGCCTCCCCTCCAACTGACGTCAGATGAAATGATCCTCAGCTACATATGTATTTGGAGCCATATATCCCTCCATGTATACTCTTTGGTTCGGGGTTTAGTCTCTGGGAGCTCTGGGTGGGTCAGTTAGTTAATATTATCCTTCCTATGGGGTTGCAATCCCCTTCCACTCCTTTAGTCTTCCCCTAGCTCTTGCTTTGGGGTCTTCAGGCTCAGTCCAATGGTTTGTTGTGACCATCTCCATCTGTGTTGGTCAGGTGATGGTAGAACCTCTCAGGGAACAGCCTTATCAGGCTCCTGTCAGCAAGCACTTCTTGGTATCAGCACTAGTGTCAAGGTTTAGTGTCTGAAGATGGAATGGACCCCATAGGTGGGGTGGTCTCTGAATGGTCTTTCTTTCAGTCTCTGTTCCATTTTTTTGTCCCATCTTTCCTTTAGACAGGAAAATTTATGGGTTAACAATTTTGAGATTGGTGGGTATCCTCACTCCTCAACTGGCGGCCATACCTATCTATTGGAGGTGGTCTCTGCAGGTTCCCCCCCCCTTTCTTGCATATTTTGCCTAAAGTTATCCCCTTTGGGTCCTGGGAGCCTCTTGATTCCCAGACATCTGGGACTTTCTAGTAGCTACCCCCAGCTCCCCATTCCCCACGGCTACATATTTCTAATCAATTTTCTGACTTCTATCTTATCCCTTCCAATACCCAATTCTTCCCTCCTTTTTTTCTCTCCCTTCCTCTCTCCCTCCATGGTCCTTCCCTCCCTGTACCTCCTGTGATTATTTTGTTCCTCTGTCTATGTAAGATTGTAGCATCCACACTTTGGTCTTCTTTCTTCTTAAGATCCATCTGGTTTCTGAGTTTTATTGTGGGTATTCTGAGGTTTTGGGCTAATATACACACTCAGTGATCATATGCCATGTGTGTTCTTTTGTGTCTGTGTTACCTCTCTCAGGATGATATTTTCTAGTTCCATCCATTTGCCTGAAAATTTCATGAAGTCATTGTTTTTAATAACTTAGTAGTACTCCATTATATAAATATATCACATTTTCTGTATCCATTCTTCTGTTGAGGGAAATCTGGTTTGTTTCCAGTTCTGGTCTGTTATAAATATTGCTGACACAAACATAGTAGAATATGTGTTCTTGTTATAAGTTGTAGCATCTTTTGGGTATATTCTTAGTAGTGGTATAACTGGGTCTTCAGGTAACTATTCTCAGTTTTCTGAGGAACCACCAGATTGACTTCCAAAGTGGTTTTAAAAACTTTCAGATGCTCCAGTAGCATGATCATTTAGCACACAATACTTACAGAACATTGCCTGTTAACCCCTGGCAGCTATGTTGCACTCGTTCAGAGGTCCATGATCTTTACTTAGATATTTCCTATCATCCTGTACGTAGATATTTCCAGTGTCAGCTGATCTACTTTTAAGGAACTCTTTCATCCTTGTGACTAGTGCTATTGTTGAACTCTCCACTTTATTGTGTTGTACAAAAGCAGGATACTCCACCTGTCAAACACATGCAAAATAGCATAGGTAGAAATACATTGTTGGTTGTAAACCTTTATTACAATCAATGTTACACAACAAAGACTAGTATCTTTTAAGGTTAATAAAAGACCAAAATAAAGTCTCACCTTACATTATCATAAATAAATATTACCTGCAATATAAAGATTGAATATTAAACCAGGAACAACCAGGCATAAACATGCCTCCCGATTCTTCTTTTTAACTCAGTCATAAACTTGCATAGTGCTATGGCCTATTTGCAGGTAACCAAGGACCACCGAGGACCCAATTCCAATGTAAAACACATAAGGTTCTTCATTATGAGCTCAGGAGCAAGGTCTCTCTCAGACTCTCACTATGGAAGCTGACAATAGTGAGAGCCCAGAGTCTAGGCATTCAGGCTTTTTATTGTAGTTGAAGTAAACATGGGGCATTTCCATATGGGTCAGTAAGCTAATAGTATAAAAAGTGCATTTCTGGTGTAATCTGCAGGAAATCACTTGACAAATAGGATGGTTAAGTTATTCTCTGTAGGATGTTTTAAGTTATATATATATATATATATATATATATATATATATATATATATATACACTTTGACTCTGCTATTGTAGCCTAAATGGCTGTTGTTAACAAGGTAGTGTGTGTGTGTGTGTGTGTGTGTGTGTGTGTGTGTGTGCATGTGTGCAGGGTTGCTGTAGGATACCTGCTTAGGTGGACTCTGATTTTCTTCCTGTAATTGGAGTTTAGGCCTTGGTCTCACACAAAATGGAATTGGTTGGGCTTTACAATAGGAAGCAATTGCAAACCTTCAAGTGGTGCACCCTCCTATGTCATCAAGAGTTCTGTCAGGGGTAACAAGCGGAGGTGCTGCTCTGTGTCATGTTTTAGCAGGTAGAGGACAGCTATGAGGAGTTCAAGGTGGCCAGGAGAGAAAATTTGATGAATGCACATCAGTATTACTAATATCTTTTTACTTCAGATTAGAAGAGCAAGGTTTTTACCTTCAAGATCTCTCAATATAATGCTCTATAATAATATTAAACAGTGTTCATCACATAATCAAAATTTATAGAGACGGTTGTTTCCCTGGATTTTGTTTCTTTTTATGTATTCAATTTCTTCATACAATATGTGTGTGGATATTATCTCTCTGTCTCTGTCTCTCTGTTTCTGTCTCTCTCCCTTTCCCCTCCCATCTCTTTGGATGTGTTCACTGCATTTGTTTTATTCACAGATATCAGTATCCTCATTCCTATCTTCTTGGTCATCATGTTTTAGTCCCTTTAAGAAATTGAAATCTATCCTGTTTTCTTTATTTTATTTTTTTATGAACACTGTTTCAGATTTCTTTGAACAAGTTATTGCTTAGTTATTCAGAGTAGAACACCCTGCTACATTATTCTTTATTTTTCTCCTATATGTACCAGATGAAAATACAAACTGTGTAAGAGGGTGCATTAAAAAAAGACAAGTAGCTTTCCACAAATATTTTACATTTTCTTTCAATTTTCATTTAATTTCAAATTTCATAGAAGGTATCTTCCTCATATTCAGTCCCCCATTATTCTTTCAGAAATATCCCCACATCCTCAACTACTCAAACTACTCAACCTCAAACTACTAAATTCTTTTATTTTTAAACTTAAGTTCAATTTGTGTTGCCTAACTACTCTTGGTTATATAGCTGACCACGAATGTGCTCAGCCTACCTGTGTCCCCACTGTCAAAGCAACTAACTCTCTCTCATTCCCAGCTGCTATCAAAGGCCAACAGTATTTCATTTAGTGCTAGGACTTTATGTTTTTCTCCTCCCTATCTCCAGTGCTAGGATATTGTTTTATTTCAGCTTGCACAGTTTGTTGTGCATGCTATCACAAATAACTGTGAGTACATATGTATAACTGCAAAATCCTTGAGTCACAAAACATGAAAAAATCAAACATGTACTGACTTGTGAGCTATATCTACATTGGTTTGCTTCTTTCATGCTAAAAGGCATCCTCTTTACTGGAGAAAAATTCAATAGATATCATCCAGCCGTGAACCCTATGAGATAAAAAATTCTTGGCCTGACAAGATAGGGCCATTTATGCAACAGTGGCACAAATATGGCAAAAGTAACCAACCTCATTATGATATGCTTAAAGGAACACTCAATGAAATGCAATATATAACTGCACAGTGAGCGTGGTTGAGAACCTCGGGGTAGATAGACCATAGTCTAGAAAGAATAATATACTACTGTTAATCTGTAAAATGATCACAATATTAAAATTATCTCCCCTTTAATTATTATACTCATATTTTGAAGGACACTAGTGACTAACTTCTTAGATACTCTGCATTATAAAGATATAATTTGTATTTTATTAAAAGATTATTGTAATTTTATGTTCCTCATCCAAGATAAACAGAATCTGGAAAGAATGATATCATGGCTCATGACAAAGGGGCCTAAAGTAGGAAAGCACATAGAAATGATAGCTGTGATATTAACTAGCAACCAACTAGGATTCTGAGAAAAGGTAATGCAGCCTTGTAAGATGGAAGAGATTGTATAAAAAATGAGAAATGCGCACACTAGGACTAAAATGTTCTGGGTGGCTCTGGACTCAGGAGAGTTTCTGGGAGAAGCATGAGAACTGTGTATATGTTGAACTCTCTTCTTGTGTCCATACAGTATGACAATCATGGAGCTGCTAGAAATGACCAGGACTACAGAAAGCAAAACTTCTGGAAACACCCAAAATGCTACGTATAGTGATTCGACTATAGTATCACGACCTGGAAAAGAATAACAGGATTCAAGTTTCATTTTTTTGTGTAATATTTTTGATCTTCCTACTGGTGGATGGATACATAGGGAAAATCATATTCACCATCATATGTAGGGCCCAGCAGAGTGAAATGAAAAAACCCATGAGTCTTCGAATTATGACTATGAGATCCTTCCAACAGGAGTTCCAGGGGCTGATGGTGATAGCCTGGAAGACACTCACAAGACAGGTGGTGAAGGTAGACATACTCCTGCCAAGTCTGAGAATATGTAAAATAACTTTGCATTCAAAATCATTGAAGAACTCATTCCACTCAAAAGCTCCTGTTATCTGTAGCATTCCCTTGGAGAAAATGATCAAAGTGTTGGCTGTGAACACATGTATAAGTATCAAGTCTATTGTCTTTAACGTGCCTTCATTGTAGTAAAGGAGTAGATAGTGGAAAAGAAGAGAGAAGTTTCCCAGAATTCCAAGTACACTCTGAAGTGAGAGCACTATTCCTATTGCCATGTTCCTGTACTCCATTTTGTCATCCATCACTTTTCTGTTTGAATCATTAAAAAACAAATGTTTCAGTTAAATCTTTCACTGAACATTCCTAAACTTGAATATGTGTGTGAGAGATTGCAAAGCTATTGTCTGCAGCATGGGAAGACTGTTTCAGAACAAATAATTTTATCATCATTAGTAACTTTCAGTGAGTTCTTTATATATTTCTGATATTAGCTATCTGTCAGATGTAGCATTAGCAAAGATTTTTTCCTAATCTGTATGTTTCCATTTGATCCTATTGACAGTATCCTTTGTCTTACAGATGCTTTTCAGTTTTCAAACCAAATAACCCAATTAAAATGGGGTGCAGAGATAAACAGAAAATTCTTAATAGTGGAAATGCAAATGTACAAGAAAGTCTTAAAGAAATGTTCAACATCCTTAGTCATCAGGGAAATACAAATCAAATTGACCCTGAGATCCCACCTTACACCAATCAGAATGGCTAACATTAGTAACTCAAGGGACAGCACATGCTGGTGAGAATAGAGAACAAGGGGAACACCACTTCAATGCTGGTGGGATTACAAACAGGTACAACCACTCTGGAAATCAGTATGTTGATTTCTTTGAAAATTGGAAATACTCCTACCTGAAGACACAGCTATTCCACTCTGAGGCATATACCCAAAAGATGCTCCACCATACCACAAGGACACATGATCTAGTATGTTCATAGAAGCTTTATTTATAGTAGCTAGAAACTAGAAATAATCCAGATGTCCTTCAACCAAAGAATAGATACAATAAATGTGGCTAATTTCACAATGGAATATTATTCAGCCATTAAAAACAAGGACATTATGCAGTTTGCAGGCAAATGGATGAAACTAAAAAATGTCATTATGAGTGATGTAACACAGTCACCTCACAAAAGTTGCAGTCACAAAAGGACACTTACAGTATGTAGTCACTGATAAGTGAATATTATCCATAGAGTAAACATGATATATTTCACAGACCTGAAGAAGTTAAAAAAAAAAAAAGGAGGAGCCAAGAGCAGATGCTCAAATCTCACTCAGGACAGAAAATAAAATAGCCATAGGAGGAAGGGAACTGGGTGGGAAAGGGAATGTAGGGTTCAGGATTAGGTGTGGGGAAAGACAGGAGAGAGGGCCAGAGGGATATGAGTTTGAAAGGAACTCTGCATCTGCCTGGAATGCAGGTCTGGCAGGAGTCTCTAGGAAGCCCCAGAAACCTGGGATGGGCCAGAATTCCAGGAATCTATGCAAGTGACTTTAGCTGAAATGCCTAACAGTGGGGAAATGAAAGCAGAAGAGGCCTCCACCTTGGTTGGTGGTCTGAGACATTTAAAGGTCCAGGTTGGTTGAGTCTGTTGGTTTTCCTGTGCTTCTATCTCCTTTAGGGCCTGCAATCTTTCCCCCTACTCTAACATAAGAGCTCCTCCATCCCTAAGCTCAATCCACTGATTGGTTGTGGGTGTCTTCATCTGTCTTAGCTGCTTGATGGAGCCTCTCAGAATACAGTTGTGCTAGACTTCTCTCTTCAATTATATCAGAGTATAATTGTATAATCGTGTCAGGGATTGGTTCTTGCTTATAGTGTCATGTTGGGCCATTCTTTCAGTATCTACCTTATCTTTGTCCCTGCATTTCTTGTAGACCAGATAAATTTTGGGTTGAAAATTTTGTGTGTTGGTTGGTGTCCCTATTGATCTCCGGGGTTCTTGACTAGCTACAGCAGGCAGTCTCCTTAGGTTCTATATACCCCATGCTGCGCATCATAGCTAAGATCACTCTCATTGATTCCTGGGTACCCACACCTGATCCTGAAACCATCCCCACTTCCTTCCCCCATTCACTCTCCCAGTCAGTTTCCTCCATCTACCTTTTTATAACTATTTTATTGCCCCTTCTAAGTGAAATTCAAACAACCTTGCTTGTGCCTTGAGTCTTATTTAGCTTTTTTGGATTTCTGGAGTGTACATGGGTAACCTGTACTTTATTCTTATAAATACCCATTTATAAGCCTGTCTTTTGGGACTGAGTCTCCTCACTCAGTATGATATTCTTAATTTCCATTCTTTTACATGTGAAATTTATGATATCTTTATTTTCAATAGCTGAGTAGTATTCCATTGTGTTTATGTACCACATTTTCTTTATACACTCTTCAGTTTAGGGACATTTATGTTATTTCCAGTTTCTGGCTTCTATGAACATGGTTGAGCAAGTGTTACAAGTAGAATTTTCTAATCCAAGATACATGTATGTTGAAAGTGTACTGCCACAGGTAATACAGAATGATGACCTTTACAGCAATGTAAATAAAAGATCAATAGATAAAGTCTCAGCAATTAAATGTATCAAAAAACCTCAGAAAATATGAATTCCTACATTATGATTGCAATTATGCAAAGGATAACATAGGATGGTATTGATCAAATTTCTAAAAGTAAACAGATATGAACATATGTCTCCCTAATCACATTCCAAATGATAATACCACAAAGATAATTACTGACTTAATATTATAAAATTATAACAAATACAATTGTCAATGTTTTATTTCTATTTTGAAGGGTGGAGGAGTTCAGATGGGATCTCACTCTAAGTATAAGCTGGAGCTAGAATGGATCTTTCTACGATCCTACGACCCAGCCTATGGATATCTAGACTTGCAACCCCCAGGAAATCTTCAAGTATATAATACATAAACTGTACATAAATGTGAGTTTCATTTGTGAATTCTAGTAACCTTTTCAAGAACCTATAAAAAATCACCCCAAAACAAAACAACTAGAATGAAGCTGCTGGATGTATTGCTTAGAAATGATGGGTAATACTTAGAGATTCTCTACAGGATGAACAGTAAGAGCTACAGAGCCAGATCACAAACTAAGCAAAAGATTCACGGTTAATAATGCCATGTATATTGTGAACAAAAGACAAAATAATGGAAAGAGGGGTTACTTTTGGACTTCTCATAATTCCCAGTATCTAAGTCATTCTGTCAGTTTCCCATGATTGCTACTTTTCTTTAGAGCCAGGGAATTTTAACTGGCACTCACAGTTTGGCCATGTTTATTTCAAAAATCAAGTATTCTCACTAACAAGTGTCTGTTTAAGAATTAGCTATCTATAAGAGGCTTCCTAAAGTTTAACTGAAAACTGCAGAAAGAAGTGATCATCATCACTGTAAAGCTAAGTTGATTTGCCATCTTCTATAATTTCTGTAAGTGTTTAATATGGACAATGATGTTCCTTTTGTGATCAGAAGAAGGACCGAGAACAGACTCTGTAGATGATTGCCTAAATTCACAAGTTTTGTGGATATGTTAGTCTTCTTATCCCCTCTACTGTGGATCCTGCCTGGTTCCAGGAGATGTCCTATTCAGGTTCAGTAGCCACAATGTTATGCATATTAGCTAAGGTCGCCTGAACTGACTCCTAGAAAGTCTCCCCCATCCCAGCTATCTAGGGCTTCATACAGATTTTTCAGCAAACCCCTTACCCCATCCAGTCTAAACGCAATGCAGGGACAAAGAGACTGAAGCAATAGCCAACCAATAACTGGTCTACCTTGAGACACATCCTTTGGATAAGCAAAAATATCTGACACTATTAATGATACTCCATAGTACTTGCGGACAGGGGTCTAGCGTAACTGTCCTCTGAGAGGGTCTACCCAGCAGTTGACTGAAACAGATGCAGAGACTCACAGCCAAACACTGAACAGAGGACAGGGATGCTCATAGAAGATTGGGGTAAGGATTCAAGGCTCTGAAGAGGATAGGAACTCCACGGGAAGACTGAATCAACAAACCTGAAAGGTCCAGAGACTGAGACACCATCCAAAGAGCATACATAGGCTGGACTAAAGCCTCTGGAAGATATGTTGCAGATGCACAGCTTGGACTTCATGTGGGTCACAAACAACTAAAGCTGTGACTGTACCTAAATCTGTTTGCCAACAGATTGCTTGCAGGTGGAACCTGTTTGCCAACAGGGCTGCCTTGTCTGGCCTCAGTAGGGAAGTATGCTCCTTATCTGGCAGACACTTGATGCAACAGGGTTGGGGGATATAGCAGGGTTCTCATCCCCTTAGAAGAGGAGAGGAGGGATGGAGGAAGGGACCCAGTGAGAGAGGCAAAAGGATGGGGGGGTAATGATTGCAATGAAAAACATACAAATAAATCAACAAGTGAGTGGGTGAATGAATGAATGAATGAATGAATAGGTAAGTGGTATTTTTGTCCATTTGGTGACTTGAGAAATGAGAAAATGACCTAACTGCTTGTACAAACAGTGACATAATCATATATTCAATGATGCTACATTTTGAAATGTTCAACTTATACTCAGTTTATTTCCATTGCATACTAAATTAATACCATAATGTAAACTAGAGTGATCATTATATGATCAAAATCAACAGAAATTGCCTATGTCTAAGTTGAATTTTTTAAGTGCAGGAAAACCCCAATTTTATTTTTTTGCATTAAAATATTCCTATTATTTCATGGTAGAAATTCATCCTCTCAAATGAATACTTGAACAGTATTGTTTTCATGAGCCTTGTTCAAAATTCATGATCATCTCTGAATCACAAAAGCTAGCATGTTATATAACACTTGAAAATATGTTTTTGCAAACACTTTATAATTATTAATTTGATTTTTTGTAATTACAATATATTCCCATATTTTTTTTACTTTCTTTTACTCCCTCCAAAGTCTCTCATATGCCCTGCCTTGCACACTTTTAAATTCATGGTCCATTTTTCAATACTTGTCACTAAACACATTCATACATGCACACACATACAGAAATACATATATATATATAATACATATATGTATGTATGTGTACATATATTTATCCACTATGTATAATGTATATACATATACACATAAACATGTGTGTTTTTTGGGGGAGGGGGTTCGAGACAGGGTTTCCCTGTGTAGCCCTGGCTGTCCTGGAGCTCACTCTGTAGACCAGGCTGTCCTCGAACTCAAAAATCCACTTGCTCTCCCTCCCTAGTGCTGGGATTAAAGGCGTGTGCCACCACCGCCCTGCTTTATATATCTCTACTATATAATACAACATGCACAGTATGTATAATGCTACATGTATGTATTTGTTTTTAGGACTATCTATTTTGTACATACAAACATAACAAATCGAAATGAAAGTTGTGGAGCCCAGGTCTAATTGGTACACATACTATTGAATGCTTGCACATAAGGTTTACAGGTCATTTCTGAAAAAGTTGAGGAAAAAGTTTAAGAGGTAAAAGATATGGGAGTTTATGATGACCCTGTATCTTCTAGGAATGTTAAAAGGTATACTCATAAAATATCTCCATGCCTCAACATGAGCTGAATAAGAATAATAGAAACGTGATAATATCATATGCTTTTCGTCTACCCACTAGAGAGGCAGACATAGGAAGTTATTTTGTGATAACTGACTTGTATACTTTGAATTCTAAGCAAGTGAAATACAATTGTCCCTAAAAGAAACAAGATTAACCTTGTCTAGGGAAGGTCAACGAATTTATCTTCTGAGTCAACAAGCACAAATGAATGAAACCACAAATGGACTTACATTGCAACTGAACAGAAATACACTTACACAAGCACATACAAAAGAAATTAGATGATTAGTAACTTAGCATTAAAGGCTTGTATTAATGCTTCTAACTTATCCATTGTATCAATTTAATCAAAATATGTGCTGCGAACATAGTTCAATGATCACATCTTTGCCTGGCCTTCCCAGAGATACACGTGCCAATAACAGTCATGAAAACTGGCTAACCCATTATGAAATTTAGGTGATGTTTGAATATCACCAACCAAGGGGAAATAATAAATAATACATTTTTCCTGGATTAGCACTTTACAAAACTCACCATAACAATGTCACCTTCCCTTCAACAAGTGTTTCTGAGTTCATGTTGGAGAACAACCTCTTCAGTCATCATGCTGCCATGGATTAGCACCAAATTAGAGACAAGTTCTCTTTAGCAAATATGCTTATAGCCCAGAAAGTTACCTAACTTGTTAACTGAAAATTGCATGTGTTTCCACTCCAGAATTTCTTCTCCAGACTTGAGCACTTGGCAGACCTCCTCCTTTTTTGCCTTTTCACAGACTCAGTACAAACTGCATACCTCAATCCATTCTTCAGCAGAACATTCAGCTCCTGTGTGTGCAGATCCTGGCATGACAGCCAGCATTGTGGGAGACAGAGAGGGAGATCAGCCTTGAGATAAAGGTTCATAGCTCTGTGACTTCATCTCCCTCAGAACTGTAATCTTTATCTCACCCACAATGACAATGACAACAATTGCACTGAGATTCAAGAACTTTTCTGAGAGACTTTTTCCTGCTGATAATCACCAAAGCTCATTAATTGTTTCTTGTGAGTGTCTCAAAAGATAAAGTGTTTGGAAAGCCTCGTAGGATTTCAGGTCATGGAAGGCTGACAGAGGCTGTGGGTGCCGGGAACGTCAGGATTTGACATGTAAGACTGCACACAAAGAAGCCTGTGTGCCTCATTGGACTTCAGTTTTCTCTGTGTTCTACTGCATAAATTAAACTGTTACAATTCAGATTCCACAGCTGTCCCACTGTAGAGCACTCATCAAAGCAAAGTTAGCCAGGATTTCAGGAGTAGCTAATAATGCTTCATTAAGAGGGAAACATAAAATCATAATCTGTATCAGAAACTCTTGCTATGAAATCAACTATAAATTAAGGCATTTAACCATGCCAGTAAATGTTACAAATATCAATCCAGCAATGCCAGAAGTCTGAATGCAATACGATACTAATGAAATTGTCCATATGTAACTATGCTACATAAAATGTTACCAACATTCATAAAATATTATATAACTTGGCTGTTCTTTCCTTTAATTTTCCTTTGGTTTTGTTTGTTCATTGTTTTTGGACACACCCCTTGCAATGTTTACTATTTTTGATGCAAAGAAGGAAAGGGTGTAGTGTTGTAGTTCATGTAAGTATACAATGTCTAATTTGAAAACCCGTGTGGTTACCTAACACTTTCCTATTTTTTATAATTCTTTTCCATTAATTTGTTTGTTTACTCTACATTCCTACCATAGCTTCCCCCTTCCCCTTCTCCCAGACTCTTCCTCTCCAATTGCCTCCAAAAATCCTCTCTTCCCTTTTTCTACTGAGAAGGTCATACTTTTCATAGATATCAACCTACCTTGGCATATCATATTGAAGTAGGACTAAACAAGTCTTCTCTTGATATTTGAGAAAGCAGGCCAGTTAAGGAAAAGGGATTAAAAGGCAAGAAACTGAATCAGTGACAGCCCCTGCTACAGGTATTAGAGAAATCACACACACACACACACACACACACACACACACACACACAGAAAGGGGCCCTGCATCCTTCCCATGCATCATATTTGGTTGGTGGTTTGACTTGAAACCCCATGGGTGTAGGTTAGCTGATTCTGTAGGTTTTCTTATGATGTCATTGACCTGTTTGGCTCCATCAATTCTTCCTCTCTTCTTCCACAAGATTCCCCAAGCTCTATTTAACGTTTGACTGTGGTCCTCTGTATCTGTGTCCATCAGCTGGTGGGTGAATGTCATTATAGGACAGTTATGCTAGGCTACTTTCTGCCACTATCTCAGAATACTATTAATACTTTCAGGGGCTGGCTCTCTCCCATAGGATGGCCCTCCAGTTGGGCCAGTCATTGATTGGGCATTTGCTCAATTTCTGCTCCATCTTTATCTCTGCACATTTTGTAGGCAGGAAAAAATTTGGTTCCCAAGGTTTTGTGGTTGTGTTGATGTTGCCACTTCTCTATTAGAAATTTTGTGTTGTTACAGGAAGTGACCATTTCAGGTTCCATAACCCCTGTTGCTCGGAGTCTTATCTAGGTTCACCCTCATAGATTCCTGGACAAACTTCTTTGTCCTAAGTTTCTGGATTTTCCCAGGAATGCATCCCATCAATTTCAGTTCTCTCTCCCAGTTTTCTTTCCTTCCATCCTTTCCAAATTTGATCACTCCTGTTTCCTCTCCTCATTTTCTCTCCAATGCAGTTCCCTCCTTTAATCCACCTCTGATGTCAATGTTTTCTCCCCTTCTGAGTGAGATTCAAGTATCCTCTCTTGGACCATCCTTATTTCTTAAATTCTTGGCGTCTGTGTTTTGTAGCATGTTTATCCAGTATTTTATGGCTAATTTCTACTTATAAGTAATTACACTCCACACATGTCTTTCTGGATCTTCCCTTTTTCTGGATGATATTTTCTAGGTCCACCAATTTGCTTGAAAATTTCATGATGTCCTTGTTTTTTAAAAGATCAGTAACATTGCATTGTGAAAGTGTAGCACAGTTTTTCTAATTCTTCCATTGGTTGAAGACATCTAGGCAATTTCCAGTTTCTGGATATTATGAATAAACCTGCTCTGAACACAGTTGAACAAGTGTACTTTGTGGTATGGAGCAATGTCTTTCACGTAGATGCCTAGAGGTAGCATAGCTGTGTCTTGAGGTAGAACTATACGAAATTCTCTGGGAAATCACTAAACTCATTTCTAAAGTGGTTCTACAAGTTTGCATTTCCACCAGCAATGAAGGGGATTCCCTTGATCCACATCTTAGCCAGGGTGTGCTGTCTCTTATTTTTTGATTTTAGCCATTATGAAGAGTATAAAATGAAATTTCAGAGTTGTTTTGATTTGCATTTCTGCTTATGGACTTTGAATGTTTCCTTAGGTGCTTTTCATTTATTAGAGATTCCATTGCTGAGAATTCTCTGTTTAGTTCTATACCTCGTTTTTAATTAGGTTATTTGGTTTGTTTGTGTATAATTTCCTGGGTTCTTTATATATTTTGGCTGCTAGCCCTCTGTTGGTTGTATGTTTGGTTAAGATCTTTTCCTATATTGGAGAGATGGCTTAGTGGTTAAGAGCACTGACTGCTCTTCCAGAGGTCCTGAGTTCAAATCCCAGCAACAACATGGTGGCTCACAACTATTTGTAATGAGATCTGAAGACAGCAACAGTGTACTCACATATATAAAATAAATAAATCTTTTTTTTTTTAAAAAAACAAGATCTTTTCCTATTCTGTAGACTGCCATTTTGTCCTATTGATCATGGCCTTTGCCTTCTAGAAGTTCAGTTTTATAAGGTGTCATTTATTATTTTAGTTTAAAAAATATGTATTATATATTTCACTTCCAAAATACATACATATATATGTACTTAGCTGATTTATACATATCAGCTTCCCTCTCCTCCCAGAACCCCTTCACGCAGATTTTCCCTGATTTCTTCCTCGGCTTCTCCTCTGAGAATGAAGAGACCCATTCTAGGTATCATACCTCTCACCCCACTATTTGGGTACACCCCGGCACATAAAGTCAATGCAGGACTAGTAGCATCCTCTGCGGTCATATAAGGTGGCCTAGTTATTGGAACAGGATGCACAGGTAGGCAGGCAACAGATTCAGTGACTGCTCTGCTCCAGTTGTGTGTGGATCCAAATGTAGATCAAACTGCACTTCTGCTACATATGTTCAAGGGGCTTAGTTCCAGCCTGTAACCACTATTTGTTTAGTGGTTCAGTCTCTGGGAGCTCCCAAGGGTCCAGGTTATTTAACTATGTTGGTCTCCTTTGGCAACCCTGTCCTCTTATTATCCTTCAGTTCTTCTCACAACTCTTCCATAACGCTTTCTAAGCACCATCTAATGTTTTGCTGTTGGTCTCTGCATTTCTTTCCTTGGCTTGTGTGTAGAGTCTCTTAAAAAGCCGTTATGCTGGGCTCCTGTCTGTAAGCTTAAGAGAGTATAATTAATAGAGACATGGATTAGTTCTTGCCCATGGAATGGCACTCAATTTGGACATGTCATTTGTTGGCCATTCCCTCCTTCTCTACCCTATCATTATCCCAGCATATTTTCTGGGTAGGACACATTTTGGGTAAAAGGTTTAGTGGGTTGTTCACTGTTCTTTATCTATCCACTGTCTAATCATTGTATACTATAAAATTAGATGTCATTGTGTTAGGCATACAATTTGAAAGGGATGAGGTATTTCAACTGAGGTCAAGGAGAAAGAAACTATTGTAATAATGGATTTGCTATGTGGACTGACCAAAATAAAGATGCACCACAGGCAGAGTATGTATCATAGACTAGCCACAAGGTTTATGTCAGGGATGATGTGTATGTCTGAATTTCTGAAGATGACAGGTATTGGGAAATGGAGGACTGGACAGGCTGTTTTGGTCACAACACCTGACTTAAGATCGTGAATCATTTGCCAAATCTGGGGCCTATATGTACTGGACAGTGTCATCATGAAGGACTAGTGATATTAGATCAAGGAGAAGCTGCAGAGTCTCTAGATTAACCACTTGCTCTCCAAAGGTATAGAGTGCTAAATGTTGATAGCTCAAGGATTTTTTTCAGATTCTAGCTGTTTAGGTTATGCTGTGAACAACTCAGCTTGCTGATGAAAACACATAATGGATACAGTGCTATATGAAAGAATTATTGTTAAATAAGTCAGACTGAGGCTATGAAATTTTTACAAATTCTTCACCATTACTTGGTCAGTTATGTTTTTACATTTAAGAGAGTAGGACTATCCAGCTGAATGGAACCTACATAAACACAGCCCTAATTTAATTTAATTGTGCCTGAACAGTTTGATAGCATGATATTCACAGTTGAACAAGCCTATACACAGAGGGCACTTACCGACCCATAGTTTCCCCCAGTGTCTATTTTTATTCCTGTCTTTTAAAATGCTAGTGTGAAACCCATAGATGACTCCTTGCAATGATGGACCTTGGAAAGATAATGCCCCACATTTAGTGCTATCCTATGTTTTTGGCCTCAGAGGATAAAAGTGACTCAGTGGCTGCCTGGCTGTTGACACTTTATGACCACAGCTCATCCTGCCTGACACAGAGTTATTGACATGGGGCCCCACATCTCCTGACATAAAGTCTCAGTAGCAGTTATGGAAGACACTCATGCATGTTTATTGGTTACTCTTTCCAGAATGACCTTTCATATTGCATAAGGCTCTTCTCCAGTCACTGCTTTCCATGGCAGTTACTCAGATTTCAAATGGTTTAAAATTTATCTTCAAGGAGTCTTAGCAGTAAAGTTTATACAGATATGTCGTTATTCAGAGATATATTTTATCCATATTTTTCCTCATTTTTGACTCATCTTTTAACTTCTTGTAACTTTGTATTACACAGTAAGCAACTTTTCATCTGAAGTCTAAAACATTGGTCTTTCCTCTTATGTTAAATGGCATGCTACATATGTAAAATCTTCAATAAATGCAAACTTAAAAGACAGGCAAATATAAACATACTGATGAAATCTTCTGGAGTCTATGAATGTGGAGTCTCCCATGACTGAGCCTGAAACCTCTGCCCCTTTCAATATACCAACTTTCTTTATCAAGTTGTCTCATAATATGCCTGATTGTCCTCCCATGCCCTGTCCTTTTAGAATTCTGAATGTCTCCAAGGATTCTGTGTCAAGTTAGCTGAGGACTTTGCTGGTGAGAAGGTAATATTATCTACAATTTTGTGTCTGTAGGTGCCTTGGTGAACTTCTGTCATGACTGTAAATACTTCTTCAGTTTTTCTTAATAACAAGACTTCCAGTGAGATGTGAGTACAGGTTTAGTGTTCCTTGATTGGGAACAAATGACAGATCAAAGCAAGGGCGCCAGTTAAAAAAGCAACCTTCATAAACCAAATAATTTTATTTAGATTCCTTAAGGAAATATTGATGAGAGGCTACTCAAAGGGCAAAAATGATTCAAAGACATAGGCATCAGTAGAGCCTACCCCATTCTGTGACTAGATGCCACACCACAAAGATAACCTAATATTAACATTTTAATAAATGAAATGACAATGACTACTTATGACTTATTACTATACCCATAGTTCACAATATAACTTAATTCTTCTTAGATGAGTCTATTTAAGTAGATGGTAACTAACAAAGAGATCCTCACCAACTGATGAACCATGAGAGAAAACACCACAGAGTGCTGAGATGTAAATGAGACAAATATATTAAACACACAATTTGAGAATTATTGAACTTCTCTGAAGTGTGACTGGAAAGATAGTAAGAGGCAGAAGTTGAAGATGACATCAAGGAAACAATGCGTGACAGCTTAATATTAAAGCATATATAAGTCAAAGTTTGAAACAATCCCAAAAGTGATGGAAAAAGTAGGAAAAAATCAGAAATCTAGCAGAGCATCTATTAGCATTTGAAAGCTGTTGTGGAGAGAGTGTCAGTTTGTTTACCCCTGATAGGTGGACACCAGAAGAGGGCCCACTACTTGTATTGTTCTTGGAATTGTTCATATGGAAGATTTCTTTCTTTATTAATTATACTGTGTTGTATATTTCCATGCAAGTCATTTTCTATGAGTTAACTTATTGGTAGACCATGCCTATTATAACAAGAAGTTTTAACTAACAAAATATAATAATTTTGAGAAATCCTGCTTCATCATACCTTTCTGTGATATGTAAGAATGATAAGGAGGATTTTCTGTTTCCAAATTATTCTAGAGAATTATTAAATCTCTGGAAAATATGGGAGCTGAGGGCAGAAAGGATAAGTGATCCTTCTTCAGAATCCAGTTTACTAATTCTCTATTAGCTTTAACCTTTCAGCACTGTATGCTTAGTGAATAGAGGGTATATCCTAATCTTTTAGACTTTAAGTCTATTCACTAACTTCTGAACAACGAATGCTCACTACTTTCCCAATAAAAAACTGTAGTTTTCTCAGGTACTTATTCCATGATTTTAAATTAGGAATGAAGTAATTATTGTGTTAGGTGCAATGTATGCTTTGAGCTTTAGTAAAGTTTCTTTTACAAATGAGGGTGCCCTTGCATTTGGAGCATAGATGTTCAGGATTAAGAGTTCTTCTTTGTGTATTTTTCCTTTGACCAGCAAGAAGTGTCCCTCAGTGTCTCTTTTGATGACTTTAGGTTGAAAGTCAATTTTATCTGATATTAGCGCAGCTACTCCAACTTGTTTCCTGAGACCATTTGCTTGTAAAATTGTCTTCCAGCCTTTTAGTCTAAGGTAGTATTTGTCTTTGACACTGAGGTGTTTTTCCTATATGCAGCAAAATGTAGAGTCCTGTTTATGAATCCAGTCTGTTAGTCTATGTCTTTTTATTGGGGAATTGAGTCCATTGATGCTAGAGATATTAAGAAGTAGTGATTATTACTTCCTGTCATTTTTGATGTTATTTTTTTATATTTGATTGGTTATGTTCTTTTGGGTTTGATGAAAGAAGGTTACTATCTTGCTATTTGCAGGGTGAACTTTACCTCCCTGTACTGGTGTTTTCCCCCTATTATCCTTTGCAGGGCTGGGTTTGTGGAAAGATATTGTGTAAATTTGGTTTTGTCATGGAATATCTTGGTTTCTCCATTTATAATGATTGAGAGTTTTGCTGGGTATAGTAGTTTTGGCTGGCATTTGTGTTCTCTTATAGTCTGCATGAGATCCGCAGGTTCTTCTAGCTTTCATGGTCTGTGGTGAGAAGTGTGGTGTAATTCTGATATGCCTTCCTTTATATGTTACTTGGCCTTTTTCTCTTACTGCCTTTAATATTCTTTCTTTCTTTAGTACATTTGCAGTTTTGATTATTATGTGACAGGAGATATTTCTGTTCTTGTCCAGTCTGTTTGGAGTTCTATAGGCTTCTTGTATATTCATGGGCATCTCTCCCTTTATGTTAGGGAACTTTTCTTCCATAATTTCGTTGAAGATATTTGCTGGCCCTTTACATTGTAAATCTTCACTCTCATCTATGCCTATAATCCTTAGGTTTGGCCTTCTCATTGTGTCTTGGATTTCCTGGAGGTTTTGGGTTACAAGCGTTTTACATCTTGCATTTTCTTTGACTGTTGATTCCATGGTTTCTATGGTATAATAAAATAATGTACCTCAAACATTAAGGTATTAATAGATTAGGGAGATGCTTCAGTTTGTATAGTCCTTGCTTTGTACATTGGAGGGCCTGAGTTGAGTCTAAGAGCATCATTTGTGGCTCCAGAATTTATTTTTAAAAAATAGCTGTGGGTAGTATTGCTGTCATTCAATCACTGAAGTGGAAGTATCTCAGAACACAGTGTTTTCAGAGGTTCATGAGCTCTGAAGGATGGCAGTGATAGAAGATCCAGAAAATACCAAGGTCTTGAGTGTGAGAGTCTTGAAGAGAGGTTTGTGTGTCCCACTGGACTCCAGCAAGTCTAAATTTTCTACAGAGAATGCAGTTGATTATAAACAATCAGATCCCAGTCCTACTCAATGTCATAATATGCTCTAGAAATCTTTGAAATCTTTGTAATACCACTTACAAATTATCCAGAATAATATAATGGAAATATGCTAGGAAAACTTACCAATATCACCTGGGTATTTCATGAACTCTGAACACAGTCCTCTTCTTTAAAGAATGAATGCACAACTATCCTTGACAAATGAATAAATGCATTAAATACTCTGCAAGCAGGGTCTACCTTCTTTACACCAAGTGAAAAGTAGAGTACTCCACAGTTATTTTTGCTGATTACGATGTGGAATATTAATATTTTGTGATTAGGAAGAAACAAAAAATTAGAGGTTTACTATTTGCTGTCTTTCCAGTAAGCACTCTTCTTTGAGGGTTTAAGGACAAGAAAGACAGAGCTATACAATACACAGAGAGTATTAGTACTTCTGACTGACTTGTAAGCATTCTGTTTCCAGAACTCACTGGATTTCATTAATTAACCAATAAAGAAGTGCAAAGCTATAAAAAATTTCTGCTAACAGCCAAGGTTTATGAGATGAAAAATGTGTTTTCTTGAGTGAGAAATATCCCCTCACTGCCTCAGAGATTTCAACACTATGTTTTTGTTGTTTATGCTGTTTTAAGAATATTGGATTGTGCAGCCTTTGTGGAGAAGGTGCTTCACATAAGGCTTTAATATTAAAAGTGTTGCACACTTCTAATATTAGCTTTTGCACGCTTCTAATATTGACTTTTTCTACTTTTCTTGCTTTTGAGGATGTGATTACTGTTTACTTGCTTCCCCTGCCATCCTAGTCACTTGCTTCTGCCCACCATGGGTGCACATTTCTATGTTAATGCAACAGAAAAATCACTAATATATAAATTTGTATCAGATGAATGGATGGTGTTGTGAAACCCTGGCCATGTTGGTAGAAGAAATTTAGATCAGAAAAACAGCTGAGTGTTATAAGTAGAACTTAATGGTGCATTCCATTTGAAACCTGGAAAACTTTAGATAAGAGAACAAAGTGGACTTTAAAGGCTGACTCAAGAGGTTTGGCAGGTACTCAGAGACTTTAACACTAATCATGTTAAAATGCCGTATTGTAATATTTGGCAAAGAATATGGCTGCATTGTGTCTACATCCTGAGAATGAACATGAAGCAGAACTTGAGAGTGGTGGATTGATTTGTTTGGCCCATGAAATTTAAAGACAGTACAACACTAACTCTAAAAAAAATTATAATTACTGATGACCCATTCAATTTGTCATTGAGAAACAGCAGATGGGACTGAAATACAAAATGTACAGTTTGGAGAGAAATGCAATACTACAAGGAGGCTTGCTACTATAGACAATGCACAGGCTAAATGAGAAGCTGTAATTGATAAGGAGATTAAGGGCACTAAAGAAAGGTCTTCTGTTCCTTACAGACATTATGAGAAGTTTGCTATCAGAACAAAACTCTACCCAGCTAAGAATCAAGGAGCAAAAAGAGAAATATTGAGTATTTGCTTGGTCCTAGGAAGTAATTGCTTCAAAATTCCAAAGATCCTGCAAATGGGTTTGTTGATGAAAAGGGTTCATCCAAATCTGGGAATCTGATTTGGTTTTGTCTTTCATGTGACATTGTCTTTGAGGACATGCCAAATGTAAGAACAAGTAGTTAACTGAGCCTACTTACCATTATTTTAAATTGTAAGACAACGAGGATATTCAGTATATGTGAGGGAGTCCATGAAGAAAGAAGACTTTGCATAAAGTTGTAAAAGTGGTCTACATTGTAAAGTAGACCAGATGATGTTGGGGATGTGAAAATGTTGAAACACAAAGCAAATTTGCTGCAGACAGGGAATACAACTTAATCTAGAGAAAGTTCTATTTTCTTTTTTTCCCTTTTTTTATTGTATATATTCTTTCTTTCTTTTTTCTATATTCTTTGTTTACATTCTGAATGCTTTCCCCTTTCCCGGTTCCCCCCTCCCCATCAGTCTCATAAGCCCTCTTCACTTCATCTAAGGACACATGCTCCACTATGTTCATAGCAGCCTTATTTATAATAGCAGAAGATGGAAAGAACCCAGATGTCCCTCAATGGAGGAATGGATACAGAAAATGTTGTATATTTATACAATGGAATATTACTCAGCAATTAAAAACAATGGATTCATGAAATTCTTAGGCAAATGGTTGGAACTGGAAAATATCATCCTAAGTGAGGTAACCCAATCACAAAAGAATACACATGGAATGCAATCACTGATAAGTGGATATTAATTAGCCCAGAAGCTCTGAATTCTCAAGACACATTTAGTATATCAAATGATACCCAAGAAGAGGGAAAGAGAGGGCCCTGACTCTGAAAAGAGTTGATCCACCATTGTAGGGGAGTACCAGGAGAGGTAAATGGAAGAAAGTTCTATTTTCTATGCAGAATAAAATGAGAGGTAGGTAGGTAGTAATCTAAACTCCTTTCTTTCTTTCTTTCTTTCTTTCTTTCTTTCTTTCTTTCTTTCTTTCTTTCTTTCTGTCTGTCTGTCTGTCTGTCTGTCTTTCTTTCTTTCTGTCTTTCTTTCTTTCTTTCTTTCTTTCTTTCTTTCTTTCTTTCTTTCTTTCTTTCTTTCTTTCTTTCTTTCTTTCTTTGATGACTGGGTTTCCCCTGGCATAAATTGCTGATGTATTGGAGCCCTGGTGTGCCTTTCCACAAGCAATGTTATACTTGGGTTGTCTCTGTGTACCTGATGTTACCTGTCTGGTCCACCTGGGAGCAAAGATGGTAGCCTTCGTGGGGACCCCCTCCAAGTGCACATCACTATGCATTCTGTAGGGCAAATGGCCTAGGACAGGGGTGGCAAACAGATAGCCTGCAGTGCTGCCCAGGTCCTGGGCACAGGCAGAAGCCTGGTGGGCTGTGTCCCGAGTAATGCTTAACTCAGGATATTTCTGTGAACCTTGTGCTGCCTGTCTGCTCTGTTCAGAAATGAAGATGGTAGATGCTGCAGGCATCTTTTCTTTTTTTTTATGATGACAATATTTATTTAGCTTTACAAAAGTCAGTTAGGTTAGAAAAGCATTTGACAGATGGGACTTTCGGGGAGTGGGGGGGCTAGAAAAGGGGAAATCATTTGAAATGTAAATAAAAAATTATATCGAATAAAAAAAAAAAAAAAGAAGTCACTTCCAGGGAGCCGGGTGCAGTGAAACACACCTGTAATTCCATAATCAGAAGGCTGAGGCAGGAGGATCAGGAATCCAGAGCTAGCTTGGGATAGTTTTAGTTGATCTTTCTTTTTTTTTTTTTTTTGATTTTGTTTTTTTCGAGACAGGGTTTCTCTGTGTAGCCCTGGCTGTCCTGGAACTCACTCTGTAGACCAGGCTGGCCTCGAACTCAGAAATCTGCCTGCCTCTGCCTGCCAGAGTGCTGGGATTACAGGTGTGCGCCACCAACGCCTGGCGTGATCTAAACTCCTTAAAGCTAAATTCCTGACACTAAATATGGAGCATCAGGATTTGGTGATAGCCCCGTTGAGTGTCTTTCTTGCTTTGAAACAATCTTTTCTAACTTTGCTCCTCTCCTTACATTTGAAATTGAAACTGAAATGCATATTCTCCATCAGTGTGTTTTAGAAGCATTAATGTGATTTTTGATATATGAAATCATAGATATCACCTTGCATCTTAGAAGAAAATTTTAAATGTTGGATTTTGAACTATACTGAAACTTTTAATATTTTTCAGAATGCATTTCACATCAGAAGATGTCCATGAACCTATGGATAACAAGAGGAGCATAATTATTTGACTGATAAATATTCACCATAGCCTTTGGCATGTGTATGTCTGGTCCCACGTTGGTAATATTCTACGTGGAGCTTATGAAATATATGAGTGGTAGATTTTTTATGAAAGGAGTATAGTACTAGCAACAGGGTTTGAGTGTTTATAGATATTATCCTACTTGCAACTTTACCAATTTTGCTTCTGGTGTGGATACAAATGAGATCTCCTGACATCCTTTTCTGGTTATCTGTTGACATGCCTTATCCTCCTTTATCTACTTCCTTTGTTATATATACTTCCTTCGGAGTAATTAGCTTGAGTAAACAATACTTTTCATATCCTGGCTTAGTCATGTTATTTTACCATATCAACACAGCTTATTTACTCATACTCATGCTGTTTTCTCTCCAATCCCTTTATTTTTCTGGGTGCATTATCCTCACTTCCCCTTTAATTCTTCTTAGCTCACTTACTTTTACTGATATGACTTGCATAAATGTCTCCCCATGCAATAAGTTCTTCAATTTAATCCAGGCATGAAACATGATGGTACCATTAAGGAATGTCTTGAAGTTTTGGGAGCTAGTATCTACCTGGAAAATACAGATTATTTCTTGGTAGGATCAGAAGAACATTGCATCTTTGTTGTTGTTGTTCTTCTTCTTATTATTATTTAATATTATTAATATTTATTTTATTATTAATTATTTTATTTATTTACAGTTCAAATGATGTCTCCCTTCACAGTTTCCCCTCCACAATCCCATTTCATCCCCACTCCCCATTTCTCTTTGTCTCTATGAGAGAACTCTTCCACCCACTTACCAACTCTTGCCTCAGTGCTCTAGCATCCCACTACTCTGGGGCTTCAAGCCTCCACAGGACCAAGGGCCTCCCCTCCAACTGATGTCAGATGCAATGATCCTCAGCTACATATGTATTTGGAGCCATATATCCCTCCGTGTATACTCTTTGGTTCGGGGTTTAGTCTCTGGGAGTTCTGGGAGGGTCAGTTAGTTACTATTATTCTTCCTGTGGGGTTGCAATTCCCTTCCACTCCTTTAGTCTTCCCCTAGCTCTTGCTTTGGGGTCTTCAGGCTCAGTCCAATGGTTTGTTGTGACCATCTGCATCTGTGTTGGTCAGGTGATGGTAGAAACTCTCAGGGAACAGCCTTATCAGGCTCCTGTCAGCAAGCACTTCTTGGTATCAGCACTAGTGTCAGGGTTTAGTGTCTGAAGATGGAATGGACCCCATAGATGGGGCGGTCTCTGAATGGTCTTTCCTTCAGTCTCTGTTCCATTTTTTTGTCCCATCTTTCCTTTAGACAGGAACATTTATGGGTTAACAATTTTGAGATTGGTGGGTATCCTCACTCCTCAACTGGCGGCCATACCTATCTATTGGAGGTGGTCTCTGGAAGTTTTCCCCCCTTTCTTGCATATTTTGCCTAAAGTCATCCCCTTTGGGTCCTGGGAGCCTCTTGATTCCCAGACATCTGGGACTTTCTAGTAGCTACCCCCAGCTCCCCATTCCCCACGGCTACATATTTCTAATCAATTTTCTGACTTCTATCTTATCCCTTCCAATACCCGATTTTGCCCTCCTTTTTTTCTCTCCCTTCCTCTCCTTCTACATGGTCCTTCCCTCCCTGTACCTCCTGTGATTATTTTGTTCCTCTGTCTATGTAAGATTGTAGCATCCACACTTTGGTCTTCTTTCTTCTTAAGATCCATCTGGTTTCTGAGTTTTATTGTGGGTATTCTGAGGTTTTGGGCTAATATACACACTCAGTGATCATATGCCATGTGTGTTCTTTTGTGTCTGTGTTACCTCTCTCAGGATGATATTTTCTAGTTCCATCCATTTGCCTGCAAATTTCATGAAGTCATTGTTTTTAATAACTTAGTAGTACTCCATTATATAAATATATCACATTTTCCGTATCCATTCTTCTGTTGAGGGAAATCTGGTTTGTTTCCAGCTCTGGTCTGTTATAAATATTGCTGACACAAACATAGTAGAATATGTGTTCTTGTTATAAGTTGTAGCATCTTTTGGGTATATTCTTAGTAGTGGTATAACTGGGTCTTCAGGTAACTATTTTCAGTTTTCTGAGGAACCACCAGATTGACTTCCAAAGTGGTTTTAAAAACTTTCAGATGCTCCAGTAGCATGATCAGTTAGCACACAATACTTACAGAACATTGCCTGTTAACCCCTGGCAGCTATGTTGCACTCGTTCAGAGGTCCATGATCTTTACTTAGATATTTCCTATCATCCTGTACGTAGATATTTCCAGTGTCAGCTGATCTACTTTTAAGGAACTCTTTCATCCTTGTGACTAGTGCTATTGTTGAACTCTCCACTTTATTGTGTCGTACAAAAGCAGGATACTCCACCTGTCAAACCCATGCAAAATAGCATAGGTAGATATACATTGTTGGTTGTAAACCTTTATTACAATCAATGTTACACAACAAAGACTGGTATCTTTTAAGGTTAATAAAAGACCAAAATAAAGTCTCACCTTATATTACCATAAATAAATATTACCTGCAATATAAAGATTGAGTATTAAACCAGGAACAACCAGGCATAAACATGCCTCCCAATTCTTCTTTTTAACTCAGTCATAAACTTGCATAGTGCTATGTCCTATTTGCAGGTAATCAAAAACCACCGGGGAGCCAATTCCAATGTAAAACACATAAGGTTCTTCATTTTGAGCTCAGGAGCAAGGTCTCTCTCAGACTCTCACTATGGAAGCTGATTTTAGTGAGAGCCCAGAGTCTAGGCATTCAGGCTTTTTATTGTAGTTGAAGTAAACATGGGGCATTTCCATACGGGTCAGTAAGCTAATAGTTTAAAAAGTGCATTTCTGGTGTAATCTGCAGGAAATCACTTGACAAACAGGATGGTTAAGTTATTCTCTGTAGGATGTTTTAAGTTATATATATATGTGTGTATATATATATATATATATATATATATATATATATATATATATATATATACTTTGACTCTGCTATTGTAGCCTAAATGTCTGTTGCTAACAAGGTAGTGTGTGTATGTGTGTGTGTGCCCGTGCGTGCAAGGTTGCTGTAGGATACTTGCTTAGGTGGTCTCTGATTATCTTACTGGAATTGGAGTTTAGGCCTTGGTCTCACACAAAATGGAGTTGGTAGGGCTTTACAATAGGAAGAAATTGCAAACCTTCAAGTGGTGCACCCTCCTATGTCATCAAGAGTTCTGTCAGGAGTAATAAGCTGAGGTGGTACTCTGTTTTACCATGTAGAAAACAGCTATGAGGAGTTCAAGGTGGCCAGGAGAGAAATTTTTGATGAATGTACATCACTATTACTGATATCTTTTCACTGCAGATTAGAAGAGCAAGGTTTTTACCTTCAAGGTCTCTCAATATAATTCTCTATAATAATATTTAACAGTGTTCATCACATAATCAAAATTTATAGAGATGGTTGTTTTCCTGGATTTTGTTTCTTTTTATGTATTCAATTTCTTCACACAGTATGTGTGTGGATATTATCTGTCTGTCTCTGTCTTTCTGTTTCTATCTCTCTCCCTTTCCCCTCCCATCTCTTTGGATGTGTTCACTGCATTTGTTTTATTCACAGACATCAGTATCCTCATTCCTATCTTCTTGGTCATCATGTTTTAGTCCCTTTAAGAAATTGAAATCTATCCCATTTTCTTTATTTTTGTTTTTTTTACAAACACTGTTTCAGATTTCTTTAAACAAGTTATTGCTTAGTTATTCAGAGTAGAACACCCTGCTACATTATTCTTCATTTTTCTCCTATAGGTGCCAGATGAAAATACAAACTATATTAGAGGGTGCATTAAAAAAGACAAGTAGCTTTCCACAAATGTTTTACATTTTCTTTCAATTTTCATTTAATTTCAAGTTTCATAGAAGGTATCTTCGTCATATGTAATCCCCCAAAATTCTTTCAGAAATATCCCCACATCCTCAACTACTCAAACTACTCAACCTCAAACTACTAAATTCTTTTATTTTTAAACTTAAGTTCAATTTGTGTTGCCTAACTACTCTTGGTTATACTGCTGACCATGAATGTGCTCAGTCTACCTGTGTCCCCACTGTCAAAGCAACTAACTTTCTCTCATTCCCAGCTGCTATCAAAGCCCAACAGTATTTCATTTAGTGCTAGGACTTTATGTTATTCTCCTCCCTATCTCCAGTGCTAGGATATTATTTTATTTCAGCTTGCACAGTTTGTTGTGCATGCTATCACAAATAACTGTGAGTATATATGTATAACTGCAAAATCCTTGAGTCACAAAACATGAAAAAATCAAACATGTACTGACTTGTAAGCTATATCTACATTGGTTTGCTTTTTTCATGCTAAAAGGCATCCTCTTTACTGGAGAAAAATTCAATAGATATCATCCATCAGTGAACCCTATGAGCTAAAAAAATTCTTGGCCTGACAAGGTATGGCCATTTATGCAACAGTGGCACAAATATGGCCAAAGTAACCAACCTCATTATGATATGCTTAAAGGAACACTCAATGAAATGCAATATATAACTAGCACAGTGTGTGGAGTTAGATAGACCATAGTCCATAAAGAATAACATACTAATATTAATCTGTGAAATGATCACAATATTAAAATCATCTCCTCTTTAATTATTACACTGATATTTTGAAGGACACTACTGACTAACTTCTTAGATACTTTGCATTATAAAAAAGACATAATTTGTATTTTATTAAAAGATTAATGTAATTTTATGTTCCTCATCCAAGATAAACAGAATCTGGAAAGAATGATATCACGGCTCATGAAAAAGGGGCATAAAGTAGGAAAGCCCATAGAAATGATAGCTGTGATATTAACTAGCAACCAACTAGGATTCTGGGAAAAGGTAATGCAGCCTTGTAAGATGGAAGAGATTGTATAAAAAGTGAGAAATGCGCACACTAGGACTAAAATGTTCTGGGTGGCTCTGGACTCAGGAGAGTTTCTGGGAGAAGCATGAGAACTGTGTATATGTTGAACTCTCTTCTTGTGTCCATACAGTATGACAATCATGGAGCTGCTAGAAACGACCAGGACTACAGAAAGCAAAACTTCTGGAAACACCCAAAATGCTACGTATAGTGATTCTACTATAGTATCACGACCTAGAAAAGTGTGACAGAATTCAAATTCTTTTTCTTGTGTAATATTTTTGATCTTCCTATTGTTGGATGGATACGTAGATAAAGTCATATTCACAATCATGTGTAGGGCCCAGCAGAGCAAAAGGAAGAAACTCATGAGCTGTCAAATTTTGACTATGAGATCCTTCCAACAGGAGTTCCAGGGGCTGATGGTGATAGCCTGGAAGACACTCACAAGACAGGTGGTGAAGGTAGACATACTCCTGCCAAGTCTGAGAATATATAAAATAACTTTGCATTCAATATCATTGAAGAACTCATTCCACTCAAAAGCTCCTGTTATCTGTAGCATTCCTTTGGAGAAAATGATCAAAGTGTTGGCTGTGAACACATGTATAAGTATCGAATCTATTGTCTTTAACGTGCCTTGATTGTAGTAAAGGAGTAGATAGTGGAAAAGAAGAGAGAAGTTTCCCAGAATTCCAAGTACACTCTGAAGTGAGAGCACTATTCCTATTGCCAAGTTCCTGTGCTCCATTTTGTCATCCATCACTTTTCTGTTTGAATCATTAAAAAACAAATGTTTCAGTTAAATCTTTCACTGAACATTCCTAAACTTGAATATGTGTATGAGAGATTGCAAAGCTATAGTCTGCAGTATGGGAAGACTGTTTCAGAACAAATAATTTTATCATCATTAGTAACTTTCAGTGAGTTTTTTTTATATATATTTCTGATATTAGCCATCTGTCAGATGTAGCATTAGTGAAGATCTTTTCCTAATATGTATGTTTCCCTTTGATCCTATTGACAGTATCCTTTGTCTTACAGATGCTTTTCAGTTTTCAAATCAAATAACCTAATTAAAATGGGGGTATAGACATAAATAGAAAATTCTTAATAGAGAAATTACAAATGTTCAAGAAGCTCTTAAAGAAATATTCAACATCCTTTGTCATCAGGGAAATGCAAATCAAAATGACCCTGAGATCCCACCTTACACCAATCAGAATGGTTAACATCAACAACTCAAGGGACAGCACATGCTGGTGAGAATGTGGAACAAGAGGAACACCACTTCAGCGCTAGTGGGATTACAAACACGTACAACCACTCTGGAAATCAATATGTTGGTTTCTTTGAAAATTGGAAATACTCCTACCTGAAAATTCAGCTATTCCACTCCTGGGCATATACAAAAGATGCTCCACCATACCACAAGGACACATGTTCTACTTTGTTCATAGGAGCTTTATTTGTAGTGGCCAAAAACTAGCTCCATTTATCTGTGAAATTAATGGTATCTTTGTTTTTAGTAGCTGAGTAGTATTCCATTCTTTATATGCACTGCAATTTCTTTATACATTCTTCAGTTGAGGGACATTTAGGTTATTTCCACTTTCTGGCTTCTATGAACATGTTTGAGTAAGTGTTACAAGTAGAATTTTCTAACCCAAGACCCCCAAACATGTATGTTGGTAGTGTACTGCCACAGGTAACACAGAATGATGACCTTTATAATAATCTAAATAAAAGATGAATAGATAAAGTCTCAAAAATTAAATGCACCAAAAACCTTCAGAAACATGAATTCTTACATTGTGATTGCATTTATGCAAAGGATAACATAGGTTGGTATTGATCAAATTTCTAAAGTCAACAGATACGAATATACACCTCTATATTCACATTCCAAATGATAATACCACAAAACTAAATTACTGACTTAATATCATAAAATTATAACAACTCCAATTGTCAATGTTTTATTTCTATTTTGAGGGGTGGAGGAGTTCAGATGGGATCTCACTCTAAGTATAAGCTGGAGCTAGAATGGATCTTTCTACAATCCTAGGACCCAGCCAATGTATATCTAGACTTGCAACCCCCAAGAAATCTTCAATTATATAATACATAAACTGTACATAAATGTGTGTTTCATTTGTGCATTCTAGTAACCTTTTCTTTAACCTATCAAAAAATCACCCCAAAACAAAACAACTAGAATGAAGCTGCTGATGTATTGCTTAAAAATAATGGGTAATACATAGAGATTCTCTACAGGATGAACAGTAAGCGATACAGACCCAGATCACAAACTAAGCAAAAGATTCACAGCTAATAATGCCATGTATACTGTGAACTCACTATAATCCTCATTTGAGCAGGGTCCCGAATCTTTGTTACAGTTTATGATATTGGATCCTCATTCAGATAACTAAATCATATACAAAGTACATTTTCAGGATCTTATAGAAGGAAATTGAAAATAAGTTATGCATGGGAACTTCTTAAAGTCTACCTACCTGTAATACTAGGCTTGCTGAGGTGGTTGGACACATGATTAGTAGCATACTGTGGAAAAATCTGCCATAGGATATCTATGAGAAAAGAAATACCAATTATAGTCACTAAAAAATACCCCAACCTAAGAACTTCCACAGCATTGGAGATATCTTGAAATCAGTGACTAGGATGTAGAACACAACCAATGAACTGAGCACAATGCACTTAATCCCCATTCAGTGAACAGGAAAACAAAATGATGGAAAGAGAGGTTGCTTTTGGACTTCTCATATTTCCCAGTATCTAAGCGATTCTGTCAGTTTCCCATGATTGCTACTTTTCTTCAGAGCCAGGGAATTTTAACTGGCACTCACAGTTTGGCCATATGTATTACAAAAGTCAAGTATTCTCACTAACAAATGTTTGTTTAAGAATTAGCTATCTTTAAGAGGCTTCCTAAAGTTTAATTGAAAACTGCAGAAAGAAGTGATCATCATCACTGTACAGCTAAGTTGATTTGGCATCTTCTATAATTTCTGTAAGTGTTTAATATGGACAATGATGTTCCCTTTGTGACCAGAACAAGGACCGAGAACAGACTGTGTAGATGATTGCCTAATTTCACAATTTTTGTGGATATGTTAGTCTTCTTATCCCCTCTAGTGTGGATCCTGCCTGGTTCCAGGAGATGTCCTGTTCAGGTTCAGTAGCCACACTGCTATGCATATTAGCTAAGGTCACCTGAATTGACTCCTACAAAGTCTCCCCCATCCCAGCTATCTAGGACTTCATAAAGATTTTTCAGCAACCCCCTCGCCCCATCCAGTCTAAATGCAATGCAGGGACAAAGAGACTGAAGCAATAGCCAACCAATAACTGGTCTACCTTGAGACACATCCTATGGATAAACAAAAATATCTGACACTATTAATGATACTCCATAGTACTTGCGGACAGGGGTCTAGCGTAACTGTCCTCTGAGAGGGTCTACCCAGCAGTTGACTGAAACAGATGCAGAGACTCACAGCCAAACACTGAACAGAGGACAGGGATGCTTATAGAAGGTTGGGGTAAGGATTCAAGGCTCTGAAGAGGATAGGAACTCCACAGGAAGACTGAATCAATAAACCTGAGAGTTCCAGTGACTGAGACATGAACCAAAGAGCATACTTAGGCTGGACTGAAGCCTCTGGAATATATGTTGCAGATGCACAGCTTGGTCTTCATGTGGGTCACAAACAACTAAAGCTGTGACTGTACCTAAATCTATTTGCCAACAGATTGCTTGCAGGTGGAACCTGTTTGCCAACAGGGCTGCCTTGTCTGGCCTCAGTAGGGAAGTGTGATCCTTATCTGGCAGACACTTGATGCAACAGGGTTGGGGGATATAGCAGGGTTCTCATCCCCTTAGAAGAGGAGAGGAGGGATGGAGGAAGGGACCCAGTGAGAGGGGCAAAAGGATAGGGGGGTAATGATTGCAATGAAAAACATACAAATAAATCAACAAGTGAGTGGGTGAATGAATGAATGAATGAATGAATAGGTAAGTGGTATTTTTATGCATTTGGTGACTTGAGAAATGAGAAAATGACCTAACTGCTTGTACAAACAGTGACATACTCATGTATTGAATGATGCTACATTTTGAAATGCTCAACTTATACTTAGTTTATTTCCATTGCATACTAAATTAGTATAATAATGTAAACTAGAGTGATCATTATATGATCAAAATCAACAGAAATTGCCTATGTCTAAGTTGAATTTTTTAAGTGCAGGAAACCTCTATTTTATTTTTTTCATTAAAATATTCCTATTATTTCATGGTAGAAATTCATCCTCTCAAATGAATACTTGAATAGTATTGTTTTCATGAGCCTTGTTCAAAATTCATGATCATCTCTGAAACATAAAGCTAGCATGTTATATAACACTTGAAAATATGTTTTTTCAAACACTTTATAATTATTTATTTGATTTTTTGTAATTACAATATATTCCCATGTTTTTTTACATTCTTTTACTCCTTCCAAAGTCTCTCATATGCCCTGCCTTGCACAACTTTAAATTGATGGTCCATTTTTCAATACTTGTCACTAAACACATTCATACATGCACACACACATACAAAAATACATATATATATGTACATACATGTATAATACATGTATGTATGTATGTGTACATATATATATCCACTATGTATAATGTATATACATATACACATAAACATGTGTGTTTTTTGGGGGAGGGGGTTCGAGACAGGGTTTCCCTGTGTAGCCCTGGCTGTCCTGGAGCTCACTCTGTAGACCAGGCTGTCCTCGAACTCAAAAATCCACTTGCTCTCCCTCCCTAGTGCTGGGATTAAAGGCGTGGGCCACCACCTCCAGGCTTTATATATCTCTAATATATAATACAACATGCACAGTATGTATAATGCTACCTGTATGTATATGTTTTTAGGACTATCTATTTTGTACATACAAACATAACAAATCAAAATGAAAGTTGTGGAGCCCAGGTCTAATTGGTACACATACTATTGAATGCTTGCACATAAGGTTTACAGGTCATTTCTGAAAAAGTTGAGGAAAAAGTTTAAGAGGTAAAAGATATGGGAGTTTATGATGACCCTGTATCTTCTAGGAATGTTAAAAGGTATACTCATAAAATATCTCCATGCCTCAACATGATCTGAATAAGAATAATAGAAACATGATAATATCATATGCTTTTCGTCTACCCACTGGAGAGGCAGACATAGGAAGTTATTTTGTGATAACTGACTTGTGTACTTTGAATTCCAGGCAAGTGAAATACAATTGTCCCTAAAAGAAACAAGAGTAACCTTGTCTAGGGAAGGTCAATGAATTTATCTTCCGAGTCAACAAGCACAAATGAATGAAAACACAAATGGACTCACATTGCAACTGAACACAAATACACATACACAATCACATACAAAAGAAATTAGATAATTAGTAACTTAGCATTAAAGGCTTGTATTAATGCTTCTAACTTATCCATTGTATCAATTTAATCAAAATATGTGCTGCGAACATAGTTCAATGATCACATCTTTGCCTGGCCTTCCCAGAGATACACGTGCCAATAACAGTCATGAAAACTGGCTAACCCATTATGAAATTTAGGTGATGTTTGAATATCACCAACCAAGGGGAAATAATAAATAATACATTCTTCCTGGATTAGCAATTTACAAAACTCACCATAACAATGTCACCTTCCCTTCAACAAGTGTTTCTGAGATCATGTTGGAGAACAACCTCTTCAGTCATCACACTGCCATGGATTAGCACCAGACTAGAGACAAGTTCTCTTTAGCAAATATGCTTATAGCCCAGAAAGTTACCTAACTTGTTAACTGAAAATTGCATGTGTTTCCACTCCAGAATTTCTTCTCCAGACTTGAGCACTTGGCAGACCTCCTCCTTTTTTGCCTTTTCACAGACTCAGTACAAACTGCATACCTCAATCCGTTCTTCGTTCTTCAGCCGAACATTCAGCTCCTGTGTGTGCAGATCCTGGCATGACAGCCAGCATTGTGGGAGACAGAGAGGGAGATCAGCCTTGAGATAAAGGTTCATAGCTCTGTGACTTCATCTCCCTCAGAACTGTAATCTTTATCTCACCCACAATGACAATGACAACAATTGCACTGAGATTCAAGAACTTTTCTGAGAGACTTTTTCCTGATGATAATCACCAAAGCTCAATAATTGTTTCTTGTGAGTGTCTCAAAAGATAAAGCGTTTGGAAAGCCTCCTAGGATTTCAGATCATGGAAGGCTGACAGAGGCTGTGGGTGCCGGGAACGTCAGGATTTGACATGTAAGACTGCACACAAAGAAGCCTGTGTGTCTCATTGGACTTCAGTTTTCCCTGTCTTCTACTGCATAAATTAAACTGTTATAATTCAGATTCCACAGCTGTCCCACTGTAGAGCACTCATCAAAGCAAAGATGGCCAGGATCTCAGGAGTAGCTAATAATGCTTCATTAAGAGGGAAACATAAAATCATAATCTGTATCAGAAACTCTTGCTTTCTTTGTACAAGTTGATGAAAACAACTATAAATTAAGGCATTTAACCATGCCAGAAAATGTTACAAATATCAATCCAGCAATGCCAAGAAGTCTGAATGCAATACTATCCTAATAAAATTGTCCATATGTAACTATGCCACATAAAATGTTACCAACATTCATAAAATATTACATAACTTTGCTGTTCTTTCCTTTAATTTTCCTTTGGTTTTGTTTGTTCATTGTTTTTGGACACACCCCGTGCAATGTTTACTATTTTTGAGGCACACAAGTAAAGGGTACAGTGTCGTAATTTATGTATGTATACAATGTCTAATTAGAAAACTTCCAGGAGCCAAACTGACCTTACTTTATGTTTAGAGTACATTTTAAAGATAGGCTTAGGTTTTGACTTCTCCTCAGCTGCAGACCTTGGAGAGATGGGGTGGTCAATGGTCAGTGTGCCCTCCCAGAAGAAGAAAACATCTTGCAGCTGCCAGAGATTCACCTTGGCTGACTGTCCAGACTACAGGAAGCATCCCACTTGCTCACTTCTTCCCCTGCCTGTGTAAGTTCCCTGAGAAAATACAGTTTTGGAGGTCGTGAGCAGGTAATTTGTCTTGACCTCATTCTTCGCGTCTCCTGTCTCTGTTTCTCTGCCCTTCTCTTTTAAGTCCTCTTGTCAGAAACCCCCGCAGGCCAGGGCAATTGGTGCCCAACAAGGGGCCCCTTCCTGAATAAGGATCACAGAGAACGTTGTCTTATAGGAGCGGCTGCTCATCATTTGGAACCATCGAGTCATCAGGTTGTAGTTGATCACCACAGAAGTGCTCGTCTGTGGGAGATCCAGGATAATTGATCACCACAGAAACACCAGTCTGAGGGAGATCCAGGGTAAGTCAGGCAATGCATTATGGGACAAGTATTAGATAAGCATGGGGCTTTTCTTAATGGTCTCAAGGAGAACCTCAAGGCACGAGGAATAAGGGTTAAAAAATAAGATCTTCACAAATATTTTATTTTTATATAAAATAAAATAAAAAGACTAAAAACAAAAAGCAGCAAAAATAAAAAAAATGTTGCTAGAAAAAATTTTTTTTAAGTTTATTCGATATATTTTTTATTTACATTTCAAAGGATTTCCCCTTTTCTGGTTCTCCACTCCCCAAAAGTCACATAAGCCCCCTTACCTCCCTCTGTTCTCCCACCCATCCCTTCCCACTTCCCTATTCTGGTTTTGTCTTATACTGCTACACTGGGTCTTTCCAGAACTTGGGGCCACTCCTCCGTTCTTCTTGTACCTCATTTGAAGTGTGGATTATGTTTTGCATATTCCAGTTTTCCAAGCTAATATCCACTTATTAGTGAGTGCATACTATGACTGATCTTTTGAGACTGGGTTACCTCACTTAGTATGATGTTCTCCAGCTCCATCCTTTTGCCTAAGAATTTCATGAATTCATTGTTTCTTTTTTTTTGTTTTTTGTTTTTTTATTCGATATAATTTATTTACATTTCAAATGATTTCCCTTAAAATTCATAAATTTCATGAAGTCATTGTTTTTAATAACTTAGTAGTACTCCATTATATAAATATATCACATTTTCTGTATCCATTCTTCTGTTGAGGGAAATCTGGTTTGTTTCCAGCTCTGGTCTGTTATAAATATCGCTGACACAAATTATTACAAATTATTACAATCAATGTTATAAAACAAAGACTGGTAGCTTTTAAAGTTAATAAAAGACCAAAGTGAAGTCTCACCTTACATTACCATAAATAAATATTACCTGTACAATAAAGATTGAATATTAAACCAGTTACAGCCAGAGATAGCATGACTCAATTCTTTTTAAGTCAGTCATAAACTTGCATAGTGCTATGGCCTATTTGCAGGTAATCAAAAACCACCGAGGAGCCAATTCCAATGTAAAACACATGAGGTTCTTCATTATGAGCTCAGGAGCAAGGTCTCTCTCAGACTCTCACTATGGAAGCTGACAATAGTGAGAGCCCAGAGTCTCGGCATTCAGGCTTTTTATTGTAGTTGAAGTAAACATGGGACATTTCCATATGGGTCAGTAAGTTAATAGTATAAAAAGTGCATTTCTGGTGTAATCTGCAGGAAATCACTTGACAAACCTGATGGTTAAGTTATTCTCTGTAGAATGTATTAAGTTATATATATACTTTGACCCTGCTATTGTAGCCTAAATGGCTGTTGCTAACAAGGTAGTGTGTATGTGTGTGTGTGTGTGTGTGTGTGTGTGTGCGCGTGTGTGCAGGGTTGCTGTAGGATACTTGCTTAGGTGGACTCTGATTATCTTCCTGGAATTGGAGATTAGGCCTTGGTCTCACACAAAATGGAGTTGGTTGGGCTTTACAATAGGAAGAAATTGCAAACCTTCAAGTGGTGCACCCTCCTATGTCATCAAGAGTTCTGTCAGGAGTAAAAAGCTGAGGCGCTGCTCTGTGTCATGTTTTAGCAGGTAGAGGACAGCTATGAGGAGTTAAAGGTGGCCAGGAGAGAAATTTTTGATGAATGCACATTAGTATTACTAATATCTTTTTACTTCAGATTAGAAGAGCAAGGCTTTTACCTTCAAGATCTCTCAACTTAATGCTCTATAATAATATTTAACAGTGTTCATCACATAATCAAAATTTATAGGGACGGTTGTTTCCCTGGATTTTGTTTCTTTTTTTTTTAATCTGGATTTGCATATTTATTTGACACATTGACATATGATTATTCAATCAACATGCACTGATACTTACATGCTAGAATCCTGAAGCAGACTATTACTTTTCCACCCTGTTGTGGTCCACTTCCAAGTATTCAAAAGCAAGTAATGGCTTTTTAATCAAATAATGGTGTTACTTCATATACCTGCAGTGTCTACCTACAATACCATCTCTGTATGTAAATACATCAAAGTCTCTGAAGAGTTTTGGGTTTCAAATACCATTTCAAATATATTTTTTGGAAAATATGATAGGTTTCTGCCTTGCTTTGTTTTTTTTTTTTTTTTTTTTTTTAGGTTTTTAAAACTTACTTTTTTTATTCGATATATTTTTTATTTACATTTCAAATGATTTCCCCTTTTCTAGCCCCCCACTACCCGAAAGTCCCATAAGCCCCCTTTTCTCCCCCTGTCCTCCCACCCACCCCTTCCCACTTCCCCGTTCTGGTTTTGCCCTATACTTCTTCACTGAGTCTTTCTAGAACAAGGGGCGACTCCTCCTTTCTTCTTGTACCTCATTTGATGTATGGATTATGTTTGGGGTATTCCAGTTTTCTAGGTTAATATCCACTTATTAGTGAGTGCATACCATGAGTCACCTTTTGAGTCTGGGTTACCTCACTTAGTATGATGTTTTCTAGCTCCATCCATTTGCCTAAGAATTTCATGAATTCATTGTTTCTTTTTTTAAATTTTTTATTTTTTATATTCGATATAATTTATTTACATTTCAAATGATTTCCCTTTTCTAGCCCCCCCACTCCCTGAAAGTCCCGTAAGCCCCCTTCTCTTTCCCTGTCCTCCCACCCACCCCTTCCCACTTCCCCGTTCTGGTTTTGCCAAATACTGTTTCACTGAGTCTTTCCAGAACCAGGGGCCACTCCTCCTTTCTTCTTGTACCTCATTTGATGTGTGGATTATGTTTTGGGTATTCCAGTTTTCTAGGTTAATATCCACTTATTAGTGAGTGCATACCATGATTCACCTTTTGAGTCTGGGTTACCTCACTTAGTATGATGTTCTCTAGCTCCATCCATTTGCCTAAGAATTTCATGAATTCATTGTTTCTAATGGCTGAATAGTACTCCATTGTGTAGATATACCACATTTTTTTGTATCCACTCTTCTGTTGAGGGATACCTGGGTTCTTTCCAGCATCTGGCAATTATAAATAGGGCTGCTATGAACATAGTAGAGCATGTATCCTTATTACATGGTGGGGAGTCTTCTGGGTATATGCCCAGGAGTGGTATAGCAGGATCTTCTGGAAGTGAGGTGCCCAGTTTTCGGAGGAACCGCCAGACTGATTTCCAGAGTGGTTGTACCAATTTGCAACCCCACCAGCAGTGGAGGAGTGTTCCTCTTTCTCCACACCCTCTCCAACACCTGCTGTCTCCTGAATTTTTAATCTTAGCCATTCTGACTGGTGTAAGATGAAATCTTAGGGTTGTTTTGATTTGCATTTCCCTAATGACTAATGAAGTTGAGCATTTTTTAAGATGTTTCTCCGCCATCCGAAGTTCTTCAGGTGAGAATTCTTTGTTTAACTCTGTACCCCATTTTTTAATAGGATTGTTTGGTATTCTGGAGTCTAACTTCTTGAGTTCTTTATATATATTGGATATTAGCCCTCTATCTGATGTAGGATTGGTGAAGATCTTTTCCCAATTTGTTGGTTGCCGATTTGTCCTCTTGATGGTGTCCTTTGCCTTACAGAAACTTTGTAATTTTATGAGGTCCCATTTGTCAATTCTTTCTCTTAGAGCATACGCTATTGGTGTTCTGTTCAGAAACTTTCTCCCTGTACCGATGTCCTCAAGAGTCTTCCCCAGTTTCTTTTCTATTAGCTTCAGAGTGTCTGGCTTTATGTGGAGGTCCTTGATCCATTTGGATTTGAGCTTAGTACAAGGAGACAAGGATGGGTCAATGCACATTCTTCTGCATGCTGACCTCCAGTTGAACCAGCACCATTTGTTGAAAAGGCTATCTTTTTTCCATTGGATGTTTTCAGCCTCTTTGTCGAGGATCAAGTGGCCATAGGTGTGTGGGTTCTACAAGCAGTGCAGGAATTCATTGTTTCTAATGGCTGAATAGTACTCCATTGTGTAGATATACCACATTTTTTGCATCTACTCTTCTGTTGAGGGATACCTGGGTTCTTTCCAGCATCTGGCAATTATCAATAGGGCTGCTATGAACATAGTAGAGCATGTATCCTTATTACATGGTGGGGAATCCTCTGGGTATATGCCCAGGAGTGGTATAGCAGGATCTTCTGGAAGTGAAGTGCCCAGTTTTCGGAGGAACCACCAGACTGCTTTCCAGAGTGGTTGTACCAATTTGCAACCCCACCAGCAGTGGAGGAGTGTTCCTCTTTCTCCACATCCTCTCCAACACCTGCTGTCTCCTGAATTTTTAATCTTAGCCATTCTGACTGGTGTAAGGTGAAATCTCAGGGTTGTTTTGATTTGCATTTCCCTAATGACTAATGAAGTTGAGCATTTTTTAAGATGCTTCTCCGCTATCCGAAGTTCTTCAGGTGAGAATTCCCTGTTTAACTCTGTATCCCATTTTTTAATAGGGTTGTTTGTTTTTCTGGAGTCTAACTTCTTAAGTTTTTTATATATATTGGATATTAGCCCTCTATCTGATGTAGGATTGGTGAAGATCTTTTCCCAATTTGTTGGTTGCCGATTTGTGCTTTTGATGGTGTCCTTTGCCGTACAGAAACTTTGTAATTTTATGAGGTCCCATTTGTCAATTCTTGATCTTAGAGCATACGCTATTGGTGTTCTGTTCAGAAATTTTCTCCCTGTACCAATGTCCCCAAGGGTCTTCCCCAGTTTCTTTTCTATTAGCTTCAGAGTGTCTGGCTTTATGTGGAGGTCCTTGATCCATTTGGATTTGAGCTTAGTACAAGGCGATAAAGATGGATCAATTCGCATTCTTCTGCATGCTGACCTCCAGTTGGACCAGCACCATTTGTTGAAAAGGCTATCTTTTTTCCATTGGATGTTTTCAGCCCCTTTGTCGAGGATCAAGTGGCCATAGGTGTGTGGGTTCATTTCTGGATCTTCAATCCTGTTCCATTGATCTGCCTGCCTGTCACTGCAGTTTTTAACACTATTGCTTTGTAGTATTGCTTGAGGTCAGGGATACTGATTCCCCCAGAATTTCTTTTGTTGCTGAAAATAGTTTTAGCTATCCTGGGTTTTTTGTTATTCCAGATGAATTTGTTAATTGCTTTTTCTAACTCTGTGAAGAATTGAGTTGGGATTTTGATGGGTATTGCATTGAATCTGTATATTGCTTTTGGCAAAATGGCCATTTTAACTATATTGATTCTGGCGATCCATGAGCATGGGAGGTTTTCCCATTTTTTGAGGTCTTCTTCCATTTCCTTCTTCAGAGTCTTGAAGTTCTTGTCGTAAAGATCTTTCACATGTTTGGTAAGAGTCACCCCAAGATACTTTATACTGTTTGTGGCTATTGTGAAGGGGGTCATTTCCCTAATTTCTTTCTCAGCCTGCTTATCCTTTGAGTATAGGAAGGCCACTGATTTGCTTGAGTTGATTTTATAACCTGCCACGTTGCTGAAGTTGTTTATCAGCTGTAGGAGTTCTCTAGTGGAGTTTATTGGGTCACTTAGGTAGACTATCAATTTTGTTTCTTTTTATGTATTCAATTTCTTCACACAGTATGTGTGTGGATATTATCTCTCTGTCTCTGTCTCTCTGTTTCTATCTCTCTCCCTTTCCCCTCCCATCTCTTTGGATGTGTTTACTGCATTTGTTTTATTCACAGACATCAGTATTCTCATTCCTATTTTCTTCATCATTTTGCTTTAGTCCCTTTAAGAAATTGAAATCTATCCTGTTTTCTTTATTTTTTTCTTTTTTCTTTTTTTTTCTTTTTTCTTTTTTTTAGTTATTGATATATTTTTATTTACATTTCAAATGATTTCCCCTTTTCTGTGTCCCCACTACCCGCAAGTCCCATAAGCACTCTTATCTCCCCCTGTTCCTCCATCTACCCCTTCCAGAACACTGTTTCAGATTTCTTTGAACAAGTTATTGCTTAGTTATTCAGTTATACATTATTCTTTATTTTTCTCCTATAGGTACCAGATGAAAATACAAATTGTATTAGAGGGTGCATTAAAAAAGACAAGTAGCTTTCCACAAATTTTTTACATTTTCTTTCAATTTTCATTTTATTTCAAATTTCATAGAATGTATCTTCCTCATATTCAATCCCCCAAAATTCTTTCAGAAATGTCCCCGCATACTCAAAGATTCAAACTACTTGACCTCAAACTACTAAATTCTTTTATTTTTAAACTTAAGTTCAATTTGTGTTGCCTAAGAACTCTTGGTTATATAGCTGACCACAAATGTGCTCAGCCTACCTGTGTCCACACTGTCAAAGCAACTAACTCTCGCTCATTCCCAGCTGCTATCAAAGGCCAACAGTATTTCATTTAGTGCTAGGACTTTATGTTTTTCTACTCCCTATCTCTAGTGCTAGGATATTGTTTTATTTCAGCTTGCACAATTTGTTGTGCATGCTATCACAAATAACTGTGAGTACATATGTATAACTGCAAAATCCTTGAGTCACAAAACATGAAGAAATCTAACATATACTGACTTGTAAGCTATATCTACATTGGTTTGCTTTTTTCATGCTAAAATGCACCCTCTTTACTGGAGAAAAAGTGAATAGATATCATCCAGCCGTGAACCCTATGAGCTAAAAAAATTCTTGGCCTGATAAGGGATGGCCATTTATGTAACAGTAGCACAAATATGGCCAAAGTAACCAACCTCATTATGATATGCTTAAAGGAACACTCAATGAAATGCAATATATAACTTGCACAGTGTGTGGAGTTAGATAGACCATAGTCCAAAAAGAATAACATACTGATATTAACCTGTGAAATGATCACAATATTAAAATCATCTCCTCTTTAATTATTACACTGATATTTATAAGGACACTACTGACTAACTTCTTAGATACTCTGCATTATAAAAAAAAAGATAAAATTTGTATTTTATTAAAAGATTATTGTAATTTTATGTTCCTCATCCAAGATAAACAGAATCTGGAAAGAATGATATCATGGCTCATGACAAAGGGGCCTAAAGTAGGAAAGCACATAGAAATGATAGCTGTGATATTAACTAGCAACCAACTAGGATTCTGAGAAAAGGTAATGCAGCCTTGTAAGATGGAAGAGATTGTATAAAAAGTGAGAAATGCGCACACTAGGACTAGAATGCTCTGGGTGGCTCTGGACTCAGGAGAGTTTCTGGGAGAAGCATGAGAACTGTGTATATGTTGAACTCTCTTCTTGTGTCCATACAGTATGACAATCATGGAACTGCTAGAAATGACCAGGACTACAGAAAGCAAAACTTCTGGAAACACCCAAAATGCTATGTATAGTGATTCGACTATAGTATCACGACCTGGAAAAGAGTGACAGAATTCAAATTTTTTTTCTTGTGTAATATTTTTGATCTTCCTACTGGTGGATGGATACATAGGGAAAATCATGTTCACCATCATATGTAGGGCCCAGCAGAGTGAAATGAAGAAACTCATGAGCTGTCGAATTTTGACTATGAGATCCTTCCAACAGGAGTTCCAGGGGCTGATGGTGATAGCCTGGAAGACACTCACAAGACAGGTGGTGAAGGTAGACATACTCCTGCCAAGTCTGAGAATATATAAAATAACTTTGCATTCAATATCATTGAAGAACTCATTCCACTCAAAAGCTCCTGTTATCTGTAGCATTCCCTTGGAGAAAATGATCAAAGTGTTGGCTGTGAACACATGTATAAGTATCAAGTCTATTGTCTTTAACGTGCCTTCATTGTAGTAAAGGAGTAGATAGTGGAAAAGAAGAGAGAAGTTTCCCAGAATTCCAAGTACACTCTGAAGTGAGAGCACTATTCCTATTGCCACGTTCCTGTGCTCCATTTTGTCATCCATCACTTTTCTGTTTGAATCATTAAAAAACAAATGTTTCAGTTAAATCTTTCACTGAACATTCCTAAACTTGAATATGTGTGTGAGAGATTGCAAAGCTATTCTCTGCAGCATGGGAAGACTGTTACAGAACAAATAATTTTATCATCATTAGTAACTTTCAGTGAGTTCTTTATATATTTCTGATATTAGCCATCTGTCAGATGTAGCATTAGTGAAGATCTTTTCCTAATCTGTATGTTTCCCTTTATCCTATTGACAGTATCCTTTGTCTTACAGATGCTTTTCAGTTTTCAAATCAAATAACCCAATTAAAATGGGGTATAGACATAAATAGAAAATTCTTAATAGAGAATTTGCAAATGTTCAAGAAACTCTTAAAGAAATATTCAACATCCTTTGTCATCAGGGAAATGCAAATCAAAATGACCCTGAGATCCCACCTTACACCAATCAGAATGGTTAACATCAACAACTCAAGGGACAGCACATGCTGGTGAGAATGTGGAACAAGAGGAACACCACTTCAGCGCTAGTGGGATTACAAACAGGTACAACCACTCTGGAAATCATTATGTTGGTTTCTTTGAAAATTGGAAATTCTCCTACCTGAAAACTCAGCTATTCCACTCCTGGGCATATACAAAAGATGCTCCACCATACCACAAGGACACATGTTCTACTTTGTTCATAGGAGCTTTATTTGTAGTGGCCAAAAACTAGCTCCATTTATCTGTGAAATTAATGGTATGTTTGTTTTTAATAGCTGAGTAGTATTCCTTTATTTATATGTACAGCGATTTCTTTATACATTCTTCAGTTGAGGGACATTTACGATATTTCCACTTTCTGGCTTCTATGAACATGTTTGAGCAAGTGTTACAAGTAGAATTTTCTAACCCAAGACCCCCAAACATGTATGTTGGTAGTGTACTGCCACAGGTAACACAGAATGATGACCTTCATAATAATCTAAATAAAAGATGAATAGATAAAGTCTCAAAAATTAAGTGCACCAAAAACATTCAGAAACATGCATTCTTACATTGTGATTGCATTTATACAAAGGATAACACAGTATTTGGTATTGATCAAATTTCTAAAATCAATAGATATGACTATAAGCCTCTATAATAACATTCCAAATGATAATACCACAAAACTAAATTACTGACTTAATATAAAAAAAATAACAAATACAATTGTCAATGTTTTATTTCTATTTTGACGGGTGGAGGAATTCAGATGGGATCTCACTCTAAGTATAAGCTGGAGCTAGAATGGATCTTTCTACGATCCTATGACCTAGCCTTTGGATATCCAGACTTGCAACCCCCAAGAAATCTTCAATTATATAATACATAAACTGTACATAAATGTGAGTTTCATTTGTGATTTCTAGTAACCTTTTCTATAACCTATCAAAAAATCACCCCAAAACAAAACAACTAGAATGAAGCTGCTGGATGTATTGCTTAGAAATGATGGATAATACATAGAGATTCTCTACAGGATGAACAGTAAGAGATACAGACCCAGATCACAAACTAAGCAAAAGATTCACAGCTAATAATGCCATGTATACTGTGAACTCACTATAATCCTCATTTGAGCAGGGTCCCGAATCTTTGTTACAGTTTATGATATTGGATCCTCATTCAGATAACTAAATCATATACAAAGTACATTTTCAGGATGTACAGAATCTTATAGAAGGAAATTGAAAATAAATTATGCATGGGAACTTCTTAACGTCTACCTACCTGTAATACTAGGCTTGCTGAGGTGGTTCGACACATGATAAGTAGCATACTGTGGGAAAATCTGCCATGGGATATCTGTGAGAAAAGAAATACCAATTATAGTTACTGAAAAATACTCCAACCTAAGAACTTCCACAGCATTGGAGATATCTTGAAATCAGTGACTAGGATGTAGAATACAACCAATGAACTGAGCACAATGCACTTAACCCATTCAGTGAACAGGAAAACAAAATGATGGAAAGAGAGGTTGCTTTTGGACTTCTCCTATTTCCCAGTATCTAAGTCATTCTGTCAGTTTCCCATGATTGCTACTTTTCTTCAGAGCCAGGGAATTTTAACTGGCACTCACAGTTTGGCCATATTTATTACAAAAATCAAGTATTCTCACTAACAAGTGTCTGTTTAAGAATTAGCTATCTTTAAGAGGCTTCCTAAAGTTTAATTGAAAACTGCAGAAAGAAGTGATCATCATCATTGTAAAGCTAAGTTGATTTGGCATCTTCTATAATTTCTGTAAATGTTTGATATGGACAATGATGTTCCCGTTGTGACCAGAACAAGGACCGAAAACAGACTGTGTAGATGATTGCCTAAATTCACAAGTTTTGTGGATATGTTAGTCTTCTTATCCCCTGTACTGTGGATCCTGCCTGGTTCCAGGAGATGTCCTGTTCAGGTTCAGTAGCCACACTGCTATGCATATTAGCTAAGGTCGCCTGAACTGACTCCTAGAAAGTCTCCCCCATCCCAGCTATCTAGGACTTCATAAAGATTTTTCAGCAACCCCCTCGCCCCATCCAGTCTAAATGCAATGCAGGGACAAAGAGACTGAAGCAATAGCCAACCAATAACTGGTCTACCTTGAGACACATCCTATGGATAAACAAAAATATCTGACACTATTAATGATACTCCATAGTACTTGCGGACAGGGTTCTAGCGTAACTGTCCTCTGAGAGGGTCTACCCAGCAGTTGACTGAAACAGATGCAGAGACTCACAGCCAAACACTGAACAGAGGACAGGGATGCTTCTGGAAGATTGGGGTAAGGATTCAAGGCTCTGAAGGGGATAGGAACTCCACAGGAAGACTGAATCAACAAACCTGAGAGGTCTCAGGGACTTAGAGACCAACCATAGTTCAATGATCACATCCTTGCCTGGCCTTCCCAGAGATACAGGTGCCAATACCAGTCATGAAAACTGGCTAACCCATTATGAATTTTAGGTGATGTTTGAATATCACCAACCAAGGGGAAATAATAAATAATACATTCTTCCTGGATTAGCACTTTACAAAACTCACCATAACAATGTCACCTTCCCTTCATCAAGTGTTTCTGAGTTCATGTTGGAGAACAACCTCTTCAGTCATCACACTACCATGGATTAGCACCAGATCAGAGACACGTTCTCTTTAGCAAATATGCTTATAGCCCAGAAAGTTACTTAACTTGTTAACTGAAAATTGCATGTGTTTCCACTCCAGAATTTCTTCTCCAGACTTGAGCACTTGGCAGACCTCCTCCTTTTTTGCCTTTTTACAGACTCAGTACAAACTACATACCTCACTCCATTCTTCATTCTTCAGCAGAACATTCAGCTCCTGTGTGTGCAGATCCTGGCATGACAGCCAGCATTGTGGGAGACAGAGAGGGAGATCAGCCTTGAGATAAAGGTTCATAGCTCTGTGACTTCATCTCCCTCAGAACTGTAATCTTTATTTCACCCACAATGACAATGACAACAATTGCACTGAGATTCAAGAACTTTTCTGAGAGACTTTTTCCTGCTGATAATCACCAAAGCTCATTAATTGTTTCTTGTGAGTGTCTCAAAAGATAAAGTGTTTGGAAAGCCTCGTAGGATTTCAGATCATGGAAGGCTGACAGAGGCTGTGGGTGCCGGGATTATAAGAATTTGACATGTAAGACTGCACACAAAGAAGCCTGTGTGTCTCGTTGGACTTCAGTTTTCTCTCTGTTCTACTGCATAAATTAAACTGTTAAAATTCAGATTCCACAGCTGTCCCACTGTAGAGCACTCATCAAAGCAAAGATGGCCAGGATCTCAGGAGTAGCTAATAATGTTTCATTAAGAGGGAAACATAAAATCATAATCTGCATCAGAAACTCTTGCTTTCTTTGTACAAGTTGATGAAATCAACTATAAATTAAGGCATTTAACAATGCCAGTAAATGTTACAAATTTCAATCCAGCAATGCCAGAAGTCTGAATGCAATACGATACTAAGGAAATTGTCCATATGTAACTATGCTACATAAAATGTTACCAACATTCATAAAATATTATATAACTTAGCTGTTCTTTCCTTTAATTTTCCTTTGGTTTTGCTTTTTCATTGTGTTTGGACACACCCCTTGCAATGTTTACTATTTTTGATGCAAAGAAGGAAATGGTGTAGTGTTGTAGTTCATGTATGTATACAATGTCTAATTTGAAAACCCGTGTGGTTAGCTAACACTTTCCTATTTTTTATAATTCTTTTCCATTAATTTGTTTGTTTACTCTGCATTCCTACCATAGCTTCCCCCTTCCCCTTCTCCCAGACTCTTCCTCTCCAATTGCCTCCAAAAATCCTCTCTTCCCTTTTTCTACTGAGAAGGGCATACTTTTCATAGATATCAACCTACCTTGGCATATCATATTGAAGTAGGACTAAAGAAGTCTTCTCTTGATATTTGAGAAAGCAGGCCAGTTAAGGAAAAGGGATTAAAAGGCAAGAAACTGAATCAGTGACAGCCCCTGCTACAGGTATTAGAGAACTCACACACACACACACACACACACACACACACACACACACACACACACAGACACATACACACACATACACACACACACACATACACACACACACACACACACACACACACACACACACACACACAGAAAGGGGCCCTACATCCTTCCCATGCATCATATTTGGTTGGTGGTTTGACTTGAAACCCCATGGGTGTAGGTTAGCTGATTCTGTAGGTTTTCTTATGATGTCATTGACCTGTTTGGCTCCATCAATTCTTCCTCTCTTCTTCCACAAGATTCCCCAGGCTCTATTTAATGTTTGACTGTGGTCCTCTGTATCTGTGTCCATCAGCTGGTGGGTGAATGTCATTATAGGACAGTTATGCTAGGCTACTTTCTGCCACTATCTCAGAATACTATTAATACTTTCAGGGGCTGGCTCTCTCCCATGGGATGGCCCTCCAGTTGGGCCAGTCATTGATTGGGCATTTGCTCAATTTCTGCTCCATCTTTATCTCTGCACATTTTGTAGGCAGGAAAAATTTGGTTCCCAAGGTTTTGTGGTTGTGTTGATGTTGCCACTTCTCTATTAGAAATTTTGTGTAGTTACAGGAAGTGACCATTTCAGGTTCCATAACCCCTGTTGCTAGGAGTCTTATCTAGGTTCACCCTCATAGATTCCTGGAAGATTCCTTTGTCCAAAGTTTCTTGCTTTTCCCAGAGATGCATTCCATCAATTTCTGTTCTCTCTTCAAGTTTTCTTTGCTTCCATCCTTCCCAATTTTGATCACTCCTGTTTCTTCTCTTCCTTCCCTCTCCAATACAGTACCCTCCCTTCATCCACCTCCGATGTCAATGTTTTCTCCCCTTCTGAGTGAGATTCAAGTACCCTCCATTGGACTATCCTTGTTACTTAGATTCTTAGAGTCTGTGTTTTGTAGCATGATTATCCAGTACTTTATGGCTAATTTCTATTTATAAGTGATTACATTTTTTGTTCTTGTAGCTTTATATTATACAGTAAACACTTTTTTAAAAATTTTTTATTAGATATATATTTTTTCTTTTGATTTTTAATAAGTATTTTTTTATTGATTGATATATTTTTTATTTACATTTCAAATGATTTCACCTTTTCTGGGTCCCCACTCCCCGCAAGTCCCATAAGCCCTTTTCCCTCCCCCTGTTTCTCCATCTACCCCTTCCCACTTCCCTGTTCTGGAAATCCCCTATACTCTTGCATTGAGTCTTTCCAGAACCAGAGGCCACTCCTCCATTCTTTTTGGACATCATTTAATATGTGGATTATGTCTTGGGCATTCAAAGTTTCTAGGCTAATATTCACTTATCAGTGAGTGCATACCATGATTGATCTTGTGAGACTGGGTTACCTCACTTAGTATGATGTTCTCCAGCTCCATCCATTTGTCTAAGAATTTCATGAATTCATTGTTTCTAATGGCTGAATAGTACTCCATTGTGTAAATATACCACATTTGTTGCATCCACTCTTCTGTTCAGGGATACCTGGGTTCTTTCCAGCTTCTGGCAATTATAAATAGGGCTGCTATGAACATAGTGGAGCATGTGTCCTTATTGCATGCTGAAGAATCCTCTGGGTATATGCCCAGGAGTGGTATAACAGGGTCCTCAGGAAGTGTCATGCCCAGTTTCCTGAGGAACTGCCAGACTGATTTCCAAAGTGGTTGCACCATCTTGCAATCCCACCAACAGTGGAGGAGTGTTCCTCTTTCTCCACATCCTTGCCAACACCTGCTGTCTCCTGAGTTTTTGACCTTAGCCATTCTGACTGTTGTGAGGTGAAATCTCAGGGTTGTTTTGATTTGCATTTCCCTAATGATTTATGATGTTGAACATTTCTTAAGGTGTTTCTCAGCCCTCCGAAGTTCTTCATGTGAAAATTCTTTGTTTAGCTCCGTACCCCACTTTTTAATGGGGCTATTTGGTTTTCTGGGTTCTACTTCTTGAGTTCTTTCTATATATTAGATATTAACCCTCTGTCGGATTTAGGGTTGGTGAAGATCCTTTCCCAATCTGTTGGTTGACGCTTTTTCCTTTTGACAGTGTCCTTTGCCTTACAGAAACTCTAACAAAATTAGAAATGAAAATGGAGATATTTCAACAGAAACTGAGGAAATTCAAAAAATCCTCAGATCCTACTACAAAAACCTGTACTCAACACAACTGGAGAATCTGGAGGAAATGGACATTTTCTTAGACAGATACCAATTACCAAAATTAAACCAGGATCAAATAGACCATCTAAACAGACCCATAAACCCTAAAGAAATAGAAGGGGTCATAGATAGGCTTCCGACCAAAAAAAGCACAGGACCAGATGGTTTCAGTGCAGATTTCTATCAGACCTTCAAAGAAGACTTAACACCAATACTCTTCAAACTTTTCCAGCAAATAGAAACAGAAGGAACACTACCCAACTCCTTCTTCGAAGCCACTATTGCGCTGATACCAAAACCACACAAAGATCCAACTAAGAAATAGAACTTCAGACCAATTTCCCTTATGAATATCGATGCAAAAATACTAAATAAAATTCTTGCCCACCGAATCCAAGAACACATCAAAACGATCATCCACCATGATCAAGTAGGCTTCATCCCAGGGATGCAGGGATGGTTCAATATAAGGATATCCATAAATGCTATCCACTACATAAACAAAGTCAAAGAAAAAAAAACACATGACCATTTCATTAGATGCTGAAAAAGCATTTGACAAAATTGAGCATCCTTTCATGCTAAAAGTCTTGGAAAGGACAGGAATTCAAGGCCCATATCTAAACATAGTAAAAGCAATATACAGCAAACCGGTAGCCAACATCAAACTAAATGGAGAGAAACCTGAAGCAATCCCACTAAAATCAGGGACTAGACAAGGCTGCCCCCCTCTCTCCATATCTTTTCAATATAGTTCTTGAGGTTCAAGCTAGAGCAATTAGACAACATAAAGAAGTCAAGGGGATACAAAATGGAAAGGAAGAAGTCAAACTATCACTATTTGCAGATGATATAATAGTATACTTAAGTGACCCTAAAAATTCTACTAAAGAACTCCTACAGCTGTTAAACAACTTCAGCAAAGTGGCTGGCTACAAAATCAATGCAAGCAAATCAGTAGCTTTTATATATTCGAAGGACAAAAAGACTGAGAAAGAAATTAGGGAAATGACTCCCTTCACAATAGCTACAAACAGCATAAAGTATCTTTGAGTGATTCTAACCAAACAAGTGTAAGACCTATATGATAAGAACTTCAGATCTCTGAAGAAAGAAATCGAAGAAGATCTCAGATTACGTTAAAATGGCCATCTTGCCAAAGGCAATCTACAGATTCAATGCTATCCCCATAAAAATCCCAACCCAGTTCTTCATAGAGCTAGAAAGAGCAATTCTCAAATTCATCTGGAATAACAAAAAACCCAAGATAGCTAAAACTATCCCTAACAGTAAAAGAACTTCAGGGGGATTCAGTATCCCAGATTTTAACCTTTACTATAGAGCAATAGTGCTAAAAACTGCATGGTATTTGTACAATGTCAGGCAAGCGGATCAATGGAATAGGATTGAAGACCCAGAAATGAATCAACACACCTATTGTCACTTGATCTTCGACAAAGGAGCTGAAAGCATCCAGTGTAAAAGATAGTCTTTTCAACAAATGGTGCTGGTTCAATTGGAGGCCAGCATGCAGAAGAATGCACATAGGTCCATTCTTATCTCCTTGTACTAAGCGCAACTCCAAATGGATCAAGGACCTCCCCATAAAACCTGACACACTGAAACTAATCGAAAAGAAACTGGGGAAGACCCTTGAGTACATGGGCACATGGGAAAAGTTCCTGAATAGAACACCAATAGCTTATGCTCTAAGATCAAGAATTGACAAATGGGACCACAGTAAACACTTTTTCACCTGAAGTCTAAAACATTGATGTTTCCTCTTAGGTTGGATGACATGATACAACCGTAAAATCTCCAGTGAATGCAAACTCACAAGACAGGCAAAGATAAACATACTGATGAAATCTTCTGGAGCCTATGGATGTGTAGTCCCCCATGACTAAGCCTTAAACCTCTAGCTCTTTCCACATACCAACGTTCTTTATCAAGTTGTCTAATAACATGCCTGATTGTCCTCCAATGTCCTTTCTACTTAGAATTCTGAATGTCTCCAAGGATTCTGTGTCAAGTTAGCTGAGGGCATTGCTGGTGAAAAGGTAATATTATCTACAACTTTGTGTCTATAGGTGCCTTGGTGAACTTCTGTCATGATTGCAAAGTACTTCTTCTTTAGGTGTTTTTATTTGTTTAATCACAATGCTTCCATGTGAGTACAGGTTTAGTGTTCCTTGATTGGGAACGATGAGAAATCAAAGCTAGGGTGCCACTTAAAAAAGCAAACTTGATAAACCAAATAATTTTATTGGGATGCCTTAAGGAAATATTGATGAGAGGTTACTCAAAGGGCAAAAATGATTAAAAAAATAGGCATCAGTAAAGCATACACAATTCTGTGACTAGATGCCACACCATAACGGTAACCTAATGTTAACATTTTGATAAATGAAAATAACAATGACTCACATTGACTTATTACTATATCCATAGTTCACAATATAACGTAATTCTTCTTAGATGAGTCTATTTAAGTAGATGGTAACTACACAGAGATCCTCACCAGCTGATGAACCATGAGAGAAAGCACCACAGAGTGCCGAGATGTAAAGGAGACAAATATATTAAGCACGCTATTTGAGGATTATTGAACTTCTCTGAAGTGTGGCTGGAAAGATAATAAGAGGCAGAGGTTGAAGATGACATCAAGGAAAGAATGTTTTCTAGAAATAACTGGGCATATGAATGTGTGTGACAGCTTAATGAAGACATATACAAGTCCAAGATAGAAAGCATCCTGAAACAGAGGGGAAGAAGTAGGAAAATCAGCAATCTAGCAGAGGATCTATTAGCATTTGACAGCAGTTGTGGAGGGAGTGTCAGTTTGTTTACCACTGATAGCTGGATACCAGAAGAGGTCCCACTACTTGTCTTATTCTTGGAATTGTTCATACTGAAGATTTCTTTCTTTTTTATTTATTATACTCGGTTGTGTATTTCCATGCAATTTGTTTTTTTATGAGTTAGTTTATTGGTAGACCTTGCCTATTAAGTCAAGAAATTTTAACTCACAAAATATAATTTTGAAAAATTCTGCTTCATCATAACTTTCCTGTTATATGCTGGAATGATAAGGACAATTTTCTATTTCCATATTATTCTAGAGAATTATTTAATCTCTTGGAACTATGGGTGCTGAGGGCAGAAAGGATATGTGACCCTTCTTCAGAATCCAGCTTGCTTACCAATTCTCTATTACCTTTAACCTTTCAACATTGTAATGCTTAGGGGATAGAGGGTGTATCCTAATCTTTTAGATTTTAAGTCTATTCACTAACATCTGAACAATGAGTGCTTACTATTTTCCTAATAAAAAACCGTAGTTTTCTCAGGTACTTACTCCATGATTTTAAATTGGGAAAGTAGTGGGTTATGTGACATTTAATGAATACTGGTGACTTATTTTGTGGGGTATAGTAATATATGTAAAATTTTATAGCAGTAGGATTGTGTTCAGGCTTCTTGACAGCTGGGATGACATTTGTAATATTTCCTAGTGTGTTTAAGTACCGCCAATTCTAGCTAATTTGCAACATGTTGTACAGAGAGGGCAATAGTTTCCAGTGCAGATTATGATGTCATGGTTTCCACTTACTGATACTTCATTAGCTATCCCTTATTTTCTGTCTGACTTTTCTTTGATCTATCTTAGTGCTCTAAAGGGAAACAGTCATAGTATTTGAAAATTAATTGTTTACATTGTACAGATGAACCCAGAAAACATTAGAGTCTACTGAGACAGTAGAGTCTACTGAGGTTTCTTTGTAAGACTCACACATCAATGCCTGGTATTCCCATCTCTGTCCCTTCTTGCAAGCCTTTAGTGATCATGGAATCCCAAGAGGCTCTCCAAAGACTTTATCTCTTTTGAGACAGTGCAGGTGAGGTAGATTCCCATTTCAAGAGAGATGAAGATAAAAAGCTATAAACCTTTATCAGGGTTTTTGTCTCTATCTCTCTTACAGGGTTGATATTCATAACAGGAGCTGCACACTGACCTTAAGGATCTTCTGAGGAAAAGAGTGAAGTATGTCATTTGTATTGACTCTCTCTCTCTCTCTCTCTCTCTCTCTCTCTCTCTCTCTCTCACACACACACACACACACACACACACATTAATCATTTTATTTGTTTACATTTCAAATGAAATCTCCATTCTTGGTTTCCCCTCCTCAAACCCTCCATCTCCTCCCCCTCCCCTTTGTTTCTGTGAGGGTGCTCATTCACCCACTCACCATCTCCTGCCTCAGTGCTCTCCATTACCCTATGCTATGGCGTCAAGCTTCCTTAGGACCAAGGGCTGAGTCGCTTATGTAGAGAAAATATGTGAGGTCTGGTAAGTGCTCATGTCTGGAGAAGGGATTCTGGGATAGAAATACAAGCAGACAAATTTCAAATAAGGATGAAGAAAACTTTTTGTGCCATAAGCAGATTTGCTAAAGAGAAGAGTGTCCCTAACCTGGTGCTAATCCATGGGTTTCCAAACATTGTGAGATAAAATCTTGTCTGATGCTAACTATTGGTCAATTTTCAAATATATAGAATCTGACTTCAAAGCTGCTTAGGGATCATTGTCATTGTGTAATTTCTGTTTCCATTTTCCATACTTTACATGAATCATACTGAAAATTTAAATATGACAATAATAAATGTTGGGATATAAGCTTCACTTGCTTGACAAATATTAAAATGAAATTATAGTCATATAATTTTAGAAAAGAAGTCTAGAATCTAAACCAGCTTCTATAGTAAAACCATGTTTGTGTAGAGATTAATATGTGTGTCTGGGGCAGGACCTAAAATCAATGATGTGTTGACTGCAGAGGCTGCTTTCTACCATGAAATTGGGAATATGGGCTGAAGGGTAGATGACATTGTTATGGGGAGTTTTGTATAATGCTCATAGGATGAGCGTTATGTAATTTCCCCCTTTTTAGTGATATTCAGCAGTCTCTAAAATCTTAATATTTCCTAGCTTTCATGTTTGGTATTATTTATACATGTAAATTTGGGCATGGCAGGCAACGATTTAATCATAGGACTATTCCATATCACCTATTTTCTTCTTTGCTTAAATTTATGCAATACTAACTTTTCATACTCTCAGACTATATGTAAATCTTGTAGTTAAATGACCTTCACAAGTTCTAGTACTAAAATGTTTTAGTAAATTTGGAGATTCATAAATAAAAGCCTATAATTTTAAATTGCTAATATCTTAATTTCCTTAGTTTGTATACATATATTTTTTATGTAGGTGACTGTAAGTTTAGATGCATTTTTCATTGACTGTGCTTATTTATACATGGGTCAATGTCAATTGACCTTTCTTAGATAAACTTTATATTATTTTTTTGTGGGGGGATGTGGCCTCTCAGTTGCCTGTAACTTTAATTATGCTAGATGTGTTGTTCGCTAATCCAAATTAACTTCTTGTGTCTGACTTTCCAGGCTCTTACAAATGTCAAAGATAGTAGCATGTCTATTGTCATTCCTATTCTATTCATATTTAGGCAGTCATATTGGCAAGACTTTATCTGATACTCCTAGGAGACACAACCTCAGAGCCAGTTAGCTTTTTCTCTGGCTCTTAAAATAGTACTTATTTGTTTTCTAAATGGTCTAAGAGCCATAAGTCCATACATTAAATTGTAAACATCATAGTAAGAATTGGGCTCCAAAATCTGCATTTCATTTTGATGTGGTTTTCTCTACCAAATGGGCAATTCTAATAACACAGTTCAGGTAGTTCTATACAGATTATATTTATGTATTAGGAAATATAAATATGCATATTTCCATATATATGAATATATGCATACAAATATATGTACATCTATGTACACATATACTTAAATATATGTACATACATATATAGGAACAATTACTCAAAAAAGGCTATGAATAATAGCCTATGAGTATAAAAGTGAGTAAGGAAGGTTATTGTTGAGCAACAAAGTGGAAGGAGAAAGTGATGTAATTATGTTATAATCAAAAGCATAAAATATAAGTTTTAAAAGATTACATGACAACACATTAGTTATGTATTTTAGGTGAGTTTGAATATGCATCCTCCAGTGGTGACAGAAGCAGTTTAATAACTAATCTTCCTGTTCCATAATAATCTATGCTATATTGTTATTTCACATATTATTTTTCATGTTTCATAGCTGATTATGAGTTCTTCCCTCATAAAAAACAATACTATGTTATTCTTAATTTAAGATATGTCACTTTGTTTTCATTATAAAATCATAAAAATATTTGGATGTAAAAATATTGGGTTTATCTCAGCTTATCTAATAGATAATTGGACATAGGCAGTTTCTCTTGATTAAGACTGTACAAAAATGCATTTCATATGATGTGAATTTTGGCTACAGTGTAAATAAATTGAATATCAGTTGAACATTTCAAAGTGTAGGTGACATAGCATAGGTGAGCACAAAATTATGTGACTGTCTGTGAAAGCAGCCGTTCATGTTCTCATTTTCAAGTCACCAACCTGCTTCAAATCACCTTTTGAAATTTGCCAATCATCTACAAAGATTTCTCTTAGACTTTATATATAGTTGTTACATCTTTTGTAGTTTTCAGTTAAATTTAGGAAGCCTTTTAAACAAAATAACAACTTTAAGTAAGTACTCTTCACTGAGACTTTTTGATTTAAGTTGATGTAAATATGACCACATTGTGTGTTTCTGAAAAATCATCCTGTGGTTCTGAAAAAAAAGGCATGTATTGGTAATTGGCAGAATGACTTACAGATTTGGAAACAGAATTAGTGTAAGTGATGTAGAGTAAAAATACAATCATAGATATTTTCTACTCACATCATTTCATGCTGCTCTTCACTGAATAATGGTTGAGGTTCTGATTCATTTTTTCCTTATTAATTTATTTATTCACTTTACATGCCAATTGCAGCCTTCTCCAGACCCTGCAGCCCCTAGCTCAGCTCCTTTCCTTTGTCCTCAGAGAGGGGTGAGGCTCCCCTCAGTATCAACCCACTCTGCCATAATCACATCATGGTAGATCTAGGTGCAGCCTCTCCCACAAAGGCCAGACAATGGTGGTCCAGTTAGGGGAATGGGATTCACAGACAGGCAACAAATTCAGGGACAGCCCCCTCTCAAGTTATTGGGCGACACATATGAAGACCAAGCTGCCCATCTATTACTTATCTGCAGCAGGCCTAGATCCAGCCCATGTTTTCTCTGTAGTTGGTGGTTCAGTCTCTAGGAGCCGCCAACCATCCTGGTTCTTTGACTCTGTTGGTCTTCCTGGGGAGTCCCCTATCCACTTCAGGTCCTCAATCTTTCCACCAACTCTTCCTTCTAATCTTGTCTCTGGGTGTCTGCACCTGTTTGCATTGGTTGCAGAGACTCTCAGAGGACAGTTCTTCATAGTTCTCAGAGGCTATGCTCTTGTCTTCAAGTATAATGAGCATAATAGTGCCAGGGACTGTCTGATGGCACTCAAGTTGGGCCAGTCATTAGTTAGGCATTCCCTCAGGGTCTCCTTCGTCTTTGTTCCTGCACATCTTGGAGCAGGATACATTTTGGGGTTGAAGCTTTTTGATTGATGTCTATCCTTCCACAGGGAGTCTTGTCTGGTTACAGGGGTTGGCTTCTTCAGAGTCCAATCTCTTACCACTAGGAATTTCAGCAAGAGTTACCTCGATGGACTTCATGGAAATGGTCCCATCCTAGGTATCTGACATGTCCTAGAGATACCCCAGCCTGCCACTGATTTCTGTTCTCTTCCTACCATCCCTACATGTGATCACCCTGCCCTGTTCCCCTCCACATCGCTTCACCCACAGGGTTCCCCTCCCCGCACCCTGCTACTTCTAATATCTGTTTTATTTCTTCTGAGGGAAAATAAAACAACCTTCCTTGGATACTACTTGTTATTTGACTTCTTTGGATCTGTGGTTTGCAATATGGTTATCCTGTACTTTACGGCTAATATCCACTTATAAGTGAGTACATATCATGCATTCCTTTTGGGTATGGGTTACATTATGATAATATTTTCTAGTTCCAACAAATTGCATATAAATGTCACGATGTCCTTATTTTAATAGCCAAGTAGTATTCCATTATGCAAATGAACCACGTTATGCTCCATTCTTAAATATTGGTTGCATTCTACTTCCAAATCACTGATTTTATTGGGTCTCCAATCTCATGATTGTTCTTAGGTTAGAGTGTCTTTCAATATCTATGATGATTATTTCTGTTTTCAGAGATATGCCATGGAAGATTCTTCTGAATCAACTTCCTGAGAATGTTTCCAGTGACTTCAGTAAGCCAAGTACTCCAGGTAGGTGGAATTTAAGAAGTTCTAATACATGCTGTGTTTCTAACTTCTTTCTATAAAATATTGTATATTTCTTTGCATGTTTTAATAATATGAATGAATACGCAAACACCATAATTATCCCAAAGATTCAGGATGCAGGTCAAGAGTGTCATAACTAGTTCACAATATGCATGGCATGAATATTCACATCTTGTTTTTTTTATCAATATCTATCCATTTCTATATGTTGTTCATTCTACAAAGTCCCCCTCTTTCTTAGGAATCACCTTTAAGCAACCCATGTAAAAATTTTAATTCTATTTTATTGTGATAGGAGACAAAAAAATTCTACTGGAATTCACAAGCAAAACTCATCTTGTACCAACATCAAGAAATAACTCATTATTTTTGGATTGCAATACATAGGCTGTGGTAGTGGGATTTTAGAATGTTCTATGCCATATACAGATAATATTTAGAGTGAGATACTACCTGAACTTCTCCACATCAAAACATAGAAGAAATTGTCAACTCTATATGGTATAATTCTCTGTGATTAAATCAATACTTTTTTTCTGTGGAGTTATGAGTTTGTGTGTGATTATGAGGATATAGTTACATATCTCAATGTAGACCTATGCTATGTTCTATATAAATGCAGTCATAATAGAAATACTCATATTTTCCTGGATAGGTTTTGATGCATTTTGTTTTTGAGAATGGCTTGATATTTCATTTGCATTGTTAGAGGATCTTGTTCTGTATCATCTGGTACAAATCATTTCTAATGTCCATATGGGACATTTCAGGTTAAAAACTAGAGCTTGTTTTTTTGTTTTTGCCCTGTTGTTTTGAATCACCTATTTTTATTCTATTATCATTTGGTAAGAGTTCACCATACTGGATATAGTTGCTATTGCTTTTTCCCAGTATGATCTGTAAACTGCATTACATTCTGGATTATAGAAGTAAGCATTCATTCCACTTGCACTCACTAGCCATTGCGTTTCACAGGATGGAACTCCATTATTCTTAATACTAACATTTCAATAAAATGTAATAGAAGTTCTCTCCATAAATATCTGCATTTATAGATTTTAACAGTTCTACTGACATTTATTGATGATGATGTTAATAAAATAGTTGTCTTGAAATAGAGTTCTGTTACGTTGCATAGTGTGACTTGAAAATAGGCAGTGCTGTGATTCTTGCATATACATTTCCCAATTTAGAAAATTTACTTCAACACATAGTTCATAGATGTGATTATTACCATAATTTAAAGGAAATATACTGAATGACGTAATGGAGTCCAGGAACATGGCAATAGGAATAGGACTCTCACTTCAGAGTACACTTGGTATTCTGGGAAATTTCTCTCTTCTTTTCTACTATTTAATCCTTTACTACAATGAACACACATTAAAGATCATAGACATGATTCTTATACATGTGTTCACATCCAACTCCTTGATAATTACTTCCAAAGGTCTCCCGCAGATATTGGAAGCTTTTGGGTGGAACCAGTTATTCAGTGATGTTGGGTGCAAACTTATTTTGTATATTCAAAGAGTTGGCAGGAACATGTCCATCATTACTACTTGTCTCTTGAGTGTCTTCCAGGCAATCACCATAAGCCCCAGGAGCTCCTGCTGGCAGAAATTTAAAGTTAAATCAACAAAGTTTATGGGCTTGTCCATTTCTCTCTTCTGGACCTTGTTTATGCTAATAAATATGCTTTTCCCTGTGTATACATTTACCAAGACAAATAGCAAAAACAAGACACAAAAGAGAGATTCTCCGTTTTGCTATTCTCTAAGACGTGACAAAATAGTAGATTTACTTTATACAGCATTTTGTGTGTTTCCTGAAGTTATATTTTCTTTGCTCATTGTATGTTCTAGCACATTCATGATTGTCACACTTTATGCACACAAGTAGAGGGTTCAACACATCCTTTGTACTCATACTTCTCCAAGAAGCTCCCCTGAAAACAGAGCCACACAGACCATCTTGATTCTTGTTTGCACCTTTCTAGCATTTTATACTCTCTCCTCAATTTTACAAGGCTATATTGCTCTTTCACATGATTCCAGTTGGTGGGTAATAAATATCACAGCCATCGTTTCTATGTGTTTTCCTACTTTTGGGCCATTTGTGATGAGTCGTGATTTCACTGTTTCCAGATTCTGCTTTACTTGGATAAGAAAGAAAAAACATGATCTTGTAATAAAACAATAAATTAAAGTTGTTTATTATTATTTTAAAGATGAAGACCTAATCTTGGGTCTCTTGTGTCCTTCAAAATATCTGTGTAAAGAATAAAAATAAAATAATGAAATAAAATATGGTGAGATTTCATCTGTTTTAATTATTATTTCACAGTAGAATAGTACTATATTCTCTCTTATAGCTTATAACTTGAGTGGGTCTATGATCTTATTATAATGTGGTTGATTATTTGAGTTTTATTTCTCCCACTATATTGCTTTACTGGGCTCACTCAATAAAAATATTTATTTATTTATTTATTTATTTATTTATTTATTTATTTATTTATTTATTTATTTAATGCTCCAAACTTATTCTCCTCTTGATTCATCCTCTAACTGTTCCACATCCCATACCTCTTCCCCGCATCCCTGCCTCCACGAGGATGTCCCCATCTCTCATCTCCCCCACCCTACTAGACCTCTAAACTCCCTGGGGCCTCTAATCTCTTGAGGGTTAGGTGCATCTTCTCTGAATGAAAGCGGATTCAACAATCCTCTTATGTATGTGTGTTGGGGACCACATAACTGCTAGTGCATACTGCCTGGTTGGTGGTCCAGTGTTTGAGATATCCCAGGAGTCTAGATTAACTGAGACTGCAGGTTTTCCTGCAGAGTCACGCTCCTCCTCACCTTTTTTCTGGCTTTCCCTAGTTCAATCACAGGGCCCACCAGCTTCTATCTATTGTTTGGGTGCAAATATCTGCATCTGACTCTTTCAGTTGCTTGTTGGGTCTTTGTAGGACAGTCATAATAGGTCTTTTTTATTGTGAGTACTCCATAGCCTCAGTCATAGTGTCAGGTCTTCCCTTGATCTGGATCCCACTTTGGATCTGTCACTGGACCTTCTTTTCCTCAGACTCCTTTCCATTTCCATCCTTGCAATTCTTTCAGACAGGAACAATTATGGGTCAGAGTTTTGACTGTGGGATGGCAACTCTACCTCTTACTTGATGCCCTGTCTTTCTTCTGGAGGTGGGTCTACAAGTTTCCTTTCCCCACTGTCCGACATTTCATCTAAGGTCCCTCCCTTTGAGTCCTGAGAGTCTGTCACCTCCCAGGTCTCTGGTACCTTTGGGCTAACCTTTTTTGTTGTTTTTGTTCACCAGGGTCATGCTTGGATTTTTTTCCTCCATTAGAAGATGTAACAACTACCAGTAGTATGAAAGCTAACACATTTGGATAACTGTAATTGCTTTATTTCTTCTTTGTTTATGAGTCTAATATTTTGCATATATATGTCCACACAGTTATTGTATGACAGCAGGCACAAAATCTGTGCAAGTTGACATCAGCACTGAGGGAAGAGGAAGATAGGCATGAATTTTCAATACTACTCGAAATCCTAGTAGCATTGCATAGGTGCTGGTAAAGAGAGACATTCATTTTACTACAATGCTGTGACTATGTATTAAACTGAGCACATTCAGTGGCAGGCAATACATACAACAGTACTTGGGCAACATAAAGTAAATATTTATGGTATTTAAAAGTTCTTGAATGACAGGGCAGTTCTGAGAGAATTTTGGAGAATTGTTTACTATGATCAAGATACTGCATATAAAAATTGTAATGAACTGATAAAAAATATAAAAAGTACCAGGGGGATATGAAGCCCCCAACACATATACAGCAGAGGACTGCTGGGTATGTGTTCAGTCAGAGAAGATGTACCTAACCCTCAAGAGACTGAAGGCCCCAGGGAGTTTAGAGGTCAGGTGGGGTGGGGGTGGGGATGGGGACATCCTCATGGAGACAGAGGGCGGGAGGAGGTATGGGATGTGCAACAGTGGGAGGCTGGACTGGGAGGGGAATAAAATCTGGAGTGTAAAATAAAAAATAAAAAGATTAAATAAAAACAAAACAAAACAAAAAAAGTAGCAGTGGAAGTGACTTCATATGGTGCCCATAGGAGCAAAGCAGAGGGAAAAGAAATCTCAAGTTCTGCCTGCATATTCAAACAATGGCTCATTGGCAAAAATCTTGGATAATTTTTCTTGAGGCTATAAACAGAATAGATCATAGTTTCTTAAAATGACAAAGGAGTAATGCATTCAAGAACAGCAGTTGAATGAAACAAATTCAGATACTTAAAGCCAACCATTGGACTGATGTCAGGGTCCTTACAGAAGAGTTAGGGGAAGGATCAAAGGAGCTGAAGGCGATGGCAACCCTATAGGAACAACAACAGTGTGAACTAGCCAGGAACCCTATGGTGAACTCCTAAAACCTAAGCCACCAACCCAAGAGCAAACATGGGTTGCTCCTTGATCTCCCCACTACCCCTATCGACACATTTGTAGCAGAGGACTGCCATGTTTCAGTGTGCAAGGATATACCTAATCCTGTAGAAACAAGATCTTCCAGAGAAGGGGGGTAGTGGAGGTGGGAGTCGGTGGGTAGGTAAGGGGTGTAGGTGGGTGGGGCAAAGGAGAGGGGGAATGAAGGGAGAAGAACTATTTGGGGGAACAGGAAAAGGGCAACATTTGGAATACAAATAAATGAAACAATTAAAAGAAAAATGAAGACAGAAGCAAAAAGAATGTGATGGATGATTACAGTCTGTAAATATAGTAAATGCAGAAAGCACCGTCAAAAAGGAGATAAGGTCTCCACATGTACCAGGACCAGAATAAATACAGAGAAAAAGTAGAAACTGATTTTAGAGAATCGTCTCTCTAGAATGTTTGTTTGTTTGTTTGCTTATTCCAGCTGTTGCCCCCATCTTGCCCCCCTACAGTTCTTCATGCCATTCCCTCTCCCCATACGTCCAAGATGGTACTAGCTCCCCCATATTCCCCTTCCCTGGGGCCTAAAGTACCTCCAGGATTAGTCACATCTTCTTCCACTGACGCCAGACCAGGCAGTCCTGTGTTACATATGTGCTGCCAGGGACCAGCCTGTGTATGCTACCTTGTTGGTGACTCGGTCTCTGAGATCTCCCAGGAGTCCTGGTTAGTTGACACTGCTGTTTTTCCTATGGGGTCACCATCCCCTTCAGTTCCTTAAATCCTTCCCCTCATCTTCTCCTTCATATTCCCTAAGAAGATAAGGTTACCAGACTTCAGTCCAATGGTTGGGCATCTGCATCAGGCTCATTCAGCTGCTGGTAGGGCCTCTTAGAGGACAGCTTGTCTCTAAGTACATCATGGTATCAGGAATAGTGTCAGACTTTGGTGCTACACATGAAATGGATCTCAAGTTGGGCTGGTCAATGAACACCCTTTTCTTCAGTCTCTTCTCCATCTTTTGTCCCTGTCATTGTTTTAAATAGGTACAATCCAGGGTCAGAAATTTTGACTGTGGGTTGGTAACCCTATACCTCGACTTGGGGCCATGCCTGTCAATTGGAGGTGAACTCTTCAAGTTCCCTAGGTAGAGGTAGTATTTGGCTAATGTCACCCCCATTGAGTTTTGAGAGTCTCTCACCTCCCAGGTTTCTAGGAATTTCTATAGGTTGCCCCCTGCATCCCATCCCAATACCTGACTTGTTCCCATTTTAACTCCTCCCCTCCTTTTGCACCCAGGTGCCCATCCCTCTGCTTCCCATGATTATTTTGTTTCCCCTTCTAAGTGGGATTGAAGAATCCTCACTTGGGCCTTCATGCTTGTTAAAAATATTGTAGTCTATGGGTTGCATTCTGGGTATCCTGGGTATTTTGTACTTTTTTGGCTAATATCCACTTATCTGTATATATGGGTCTGGGTTACCTCATTCAGGAAGGTATTTTCTAGTTCCATCCATTTTCTTGCAAAATTCATGATGTCCTCGTTTTTAATAGCTGAATGCTATTCCATTGTGTAAATGAACCATATTTTCTGTATCCATTCTTCCGTTGAGGGACATCTGAGTTGTTTCTAGCTTCTGTGTATTACAAATAAGGCTGCAAGGAATATAGTGGAGCATGTGTGCATGTGGTATGGTGGAACATCTTTTGGGTATATGCCCAGGGGTGGTATAGCTGGATATTTAGGTAGAGATATTTCTAGTTTTATGAGGAACTGCCAGGTTGATTTCTAGAGTGGTTGTATCAGTTTACAATCCCACCAGCAATGTGCAGGAGTGTTCCCCTTGTTCCACATCCTCACCAGCATGTGTTGTGACTTGAGGTTTTGATCTTAGCTGTTCTGATTGGTATAAGTTGGAATCTCAGGGTCATTTTGATGTGCATTTCCCTGATGATCAAATCTGTTGAATATTTCTTTAAATGCTTCTAGGTCATTTGAAATATCTGTGCTAAGAATTATGTTTAGCTCTATACCCCATTTTTTAATTGAGTTACTTTTTTCTGGAGTCTAACTTCTTGAGTTCTTTGTATATTTTGGATATTAGCCCTCTATCAGATGTAGGGTTAGTGAAGATCTTTTTCTATTTTATAGGTTGCTGATTTGTCCTGTTAACAGTGTCCTTTGCCTTACAGAAGCTTTTCAGTTTCATGAGGTCCCATTTGTGAATTGTTGATCTTAGAAACTAACCATTGGTGTTTTGTTCAAGACATTTCCCTCTGTGTCAATGAGTTTGAGGCTCTTTCTCACTTTTTCTTTTATTACATTCAGTGTATCTGGTTTTCTGTTGATGTCCTTGATCCATGTATACTTGAGCTTTGTGTAAGATGATAAATATGTATCTATTTTCATTCTTTTACATGTAGTCTGCCAGTTAGACCTACACCACTTATTGAAGATGCTTTCTTTTTTCCACAGTATGTTTTTGGCTTCTTTGTCAAAGATCAAGTGTTCTTAGATGTGGGGATATAGAGAAATGTCAAGAGGTGACTGCTTCCAGCCTGCTAGTTTTGAGGTGGCATGGGATTTCTGTATATCCCCACATACTGAGACAGCAAGAATGCTTAGTTTCTCAGCAAATAATCAATGTATTCTGCTAAGTAAGCTGCACGACTGAGGAAGTGGCATTAATAACCATTTTCTCATGACTGAGTAACTTTGTTTATAGTTTCATGAGAGTTGGAACTTAGATTTCTCAGTCTGCAAAATGGTTTTGGTCACCTTAAACCTAGAAAAACCACTTCTTGAGAAACAGAAGTATTGATAATTAGAAGCTGTGAGATTATCTTTATTCTGTTTATCTATAAAAGATGCTTTAGCATTCAGTAAACTAAGCATTAGCACATTATTTCTGTGTATCCCCTCTGTCTTGATTAATGCAACCCTTACTTGGGACTACAATGCACTAGACATTGACATGTGGGTTTATTTTTGGGTCTTTGATTCTATTCCATTGATCAACCTGTATGTCTCTGTATCAGTGCTATGTTGTCTTTATCACTATTGCTATTTCCTGAAGCTTGAAGACAGAGATGTTGATTCCCGCAGAAGGTCTTTTATTGTTGAGAATTGTTTTGGCTATCCTGGGTGTTTTGTTTTGAAATATGAAGTTGAGAATTGCTCTTTCCATGTCTGTGAAGAAATGTCTTTTAATTCTGATGGGGATTGTATTGAATCTGTAGATTGCTTTTGGTAAGATGGCTATATTCACTGTTAATCCTACCAGTCCGTGAGGATGGGACCTATTTCCATCTTCTTTTTTTTTTTGTTGTTTTTTTTGTTTTTTTTTGTTTTTTTTTATTCGATATAATTTATTTACATTTCAAATTATTTCCACTTTTCTAGCCCCCCACTCCCCGAAAGTCCCATAAGCCCCTTCTCTTCCCCTGTGCTTCCACCCACCCCTTCCCACTTCCCCGTTCTGGTTTTGCCGAATACTGTTTCACTGAGTCTTTCCAGAAGCAGGGGACACTCCTCCTTTCTTCTTGTACCTCATTTGATGTGTGGATTATGTTTTGGGTATTCCAGTTTTCTAGGTTAATAACCACTTATTAGTGAGTGCATACCATGATTCACCTTTTGAGTCTGGGTTACCTCACTTAGTATGATGTTCTCTAGCTCCATCCATTTGCCTAAGAATTTCATGAATTCATTGTTTCTAATGGCTGAATAGTACTCCATTGTGTAGATATACCACATTTTTTGCATCCACTCTTCTGTTGAGGGATACCTGGGTTCTTTCCAGCATCTGGCAATTATAAATAGGGCTGCTATGAACATAGTAGAGCATGTATCTTTATTACATGGTGGGGAATCCTCTGGGTATATGCCCAGGAGTGGTATAGCAGGATCTTCTGGAAGTGAGGTGCCCAGTTTTCGGAGGAACCGCTAGACTGATTTCCAGAGTGGTTGTACCAATTTGCAACCCCACCAGCAGTGGAGGAGTGTTCCTCTTTCTCCACACCGTCTCCAACACCTGCTGTCTCCTGAATTTTTAATCTTAGCCATTCTGACTGGTGTAAGATGAAATCTCAGGGTTGTATTGATTTGCATTTCCCTAATGATTAATGAAGTTGAGCATTTTTTAAGATGCTTCTCCGCCATCCGAATTTCTTCAGGTGAGAATTCCTTGTTTAACTCTGTACCCCATTTTTAATAGGGTTGTTCGGTTTTCTGGAGTCTAACTTCTTGAGTTCTTTATATATATTGGATATTAGCCCTCTGGAAATCAGTCTGGCGGTTCCTCCGAAAACTGGGCACTTCACTTCCAGAAGATCCTGCTATACCACTCCTGGGCATATACCCAGAGGATTCCCCACCATGTAATAAGGATACATGCTCTACTATGTTCATAGCAGCCCTATTTATAATTGCCAGGTGTTGGAAAGAACCCAGGTATCCCTCAACAGAAGAGTGGATGCAAAAAATGTGGTATATCTACACAATGGAGTACTATTCAGCCATTAGAAACAACGAATTCATGAAATTCTTAGGTAAATGGATGGAGCTAGAGAACATCATACTGAGTGAGGTAACCCAGACTCAAAAGGTGAATCATGGTATGCACTCACTAATAAGTGGATATTAACCTAGAAACCTAGATTACCCAAAACATAATCCACACATCAAATGAGGTACAAGAAGAAAGGAAGAGTGGCCCCTTGTTCTGGAAAGACTCAATGAAGCAGTATTCAGCAAAACCAGAACGGGGAAGTGGGAAGGGGTGGGTGGGAGAACAGGGGGAGAGAAGGGGGCTTACGGGACTCTTTGGGAGTGGGGAAATCATTTGAAATGTAAATAAAAAATATATCGAATAAAAAAAAGATTCAAAAAAAAAACACCAAATGTTCTAAACAAAGAAAGACTATTAAAGGCAGTAAGAGAAAAGGCCAAGTAACATATAAAGGAAGACCTATCAGAATCACAGCAGACTTTTCACCTGAGACTATGAAGGCTAGAAGGTCCTGGGCAGATCTCATGCAGACTCTAAGAGAACACAAATGCCAACCAAAACTGCTATATCCAGCAAAACTCTCAATCACCATAGATGGAGAAACTAAGATATTTCATGACAAAACCAAGTTTACCCAATATCTATCCACAAACCCAGCCCTACAAAGGATAATAGGAGGACAACACCAATACAAGGAGGGAAACTTCACCCTGGAAAAAGCAAGATAGTAACCTTTCATCAAACCCAAAAGAAGTTAAGCAATCAAATTTAAAAAATAACGTCAAAAATGATAGGAAGTAACAATCACTATTCCTTAATATCTCTTAACATCAATGGACTTAATGCCCCAATAAAAAGACACAGACTAACTGACTGGATATGTAAACAGGACCCTACATTTTGCTGCTTACAGGAAACACACCTCAGGGTCAAAGACAAACACTACCTTAGAGTAAAAGGCTGGAAGACAATTTTACAAGCAAATGTTCTCAGGAAACAAGCTGGAGTAGCCATTTTAATATCAGATAAAATTGACTTTCAACCCAAAGTCATCAAAAGAGACTCTGAGGGACACTTCTTGCTGGTCAAAGGAAAAATACAGCAAGAAGAACTCTCAATCCTGAACATCTATGCTCCAAATGCAAGGGCACCCTCTTTCGTAAAAGAAACTTTATTAAAACTCAAAGCACACATTGCACCTAACACAATAATTGTGGGTGACTTCAACACTGCACTTTCCTCAATGGATCGATCAGGAAAACAGAAACTAAGCAGGGACACAATGAAACTAATTGAAGCTTTGGACCAATTAGATTTAACAGATATGTATAGAACATTCTATCCTAAAACAAAAGAATATACCTTTTTCTCAGCACCTCATGGTACCTTCTCCAAAATCGACCATATAATTGGTCACAAGACAGACCTCAACAAATATAAGAAGATAGAACTAATCCCATGCCTCCTATCTGATCACTATGGAGTAAAAGTGGTCTTCAATAGCAACAGAAACAACAGAAAACCCACATACACGTGGAAACTGAACATTATTTCCATTTTCTGAGGTTCTTTTTGATCTCATTCTTCAGGGATTTTTAGTTCTGGTTGTACAGACCTTTCATTTGCTTTGTAAGAGTTACATTAAGATATTTTATACTATGTGTGGCTATTGTGAATGGTGCTATTTCTCTAATTTCTTCCTCAGCCTCTTTACCATTTGTATAAATGAAGGCTACTGACTTTTTTAAGTTAATTTTATATCTTGCCACTTTGATATATTTGTTTATTAGCTGTAGGAGTTCTCTGGTAGAATTTTGGGGGTCACTTATATTATCATTTCATCTACAAATAGTGATATTTTGACTTTTTCTTTCCCATTTGTCTCTTCTTGATTTCCTTTCATTGTCTGATTGCTCTATCTAGAACTGCAAGTATTAGACAGGACAGAGAGAGAGAGAGAGAGAGAGAGAGAGAGAGAGAGAGAGAGAGAGAGAGAGACAGAGAGAGACAGAGACAGAGACAGAGAAATAGAGAGACAGAGACAGAGAGAGAGAGGGCAGCCTTGTCTTGTTCCTGATTTTAGTGGTATTGCTTCTAGTTTTTCTCCATTTAACTTGATATTGGCTCTTAGTTTGTTATATATTGCTCTTATTATGTTTAGGTATGTGCCATGACTTCCTGATCTCTCCAAGTCTCTTAAGATGGCATGGTGTTGTATTGTGTTGAAGGCTTTTTTTTCAGCATCTAATGAGATTATCATGTGACCTTTTTCCTTGAGTTTGTTTGTATAGTGTATTGCATTGATGAATTTTAGTATATTGAACCATCCCTGCATCTCTGGGATGAAGCCTTGAATGATGGTTTTGATCTGTTCTTGGGCTCAGTTAGTGAGAATTTAGGGCACAGCTCCTGTGTTCCTAGTTAGGGAGAAACCTCCTGGGAGATAGACAGGCTTTGGGTTCCAGGGACAGGATCTGTCCCAGTTTCAGGTAGAGGTAAAGAACAGAAGGACTGTGTCTTGAGTTATGGCAGACATCTTATGAGAGAGGCATATTCTGGTGTGTGGGAGGGTATCAGGCATATCAATATGGCCCAGGCCATATGGCTCTAGAGAGAAGGAGCAGACTTTCTCTCTAGAAATTTGATGACTTTATGGGCGCTGTTCAATATTGTTATAGAAGTTTATATTTTGAGAAATCCTCAATGTAAGTGGTCTTTATATTTTAGATTTCTTTTAAGTTTACTTACCATCAATCTATGATTAATATCTGAGCACAGCCTTGTTCCCCAGGGCCTGAGAACCCATAAATCCAGTACTATACTAATAAGTATAAGAGAATGTCATCAGGTAATTTCAGAGGAACTTCATGAATGTTAATTGTCATATTAATATCAAGGGTATTACTGAAGCCACATTCTTTAACTTTAGTGAGCCTTGCTATAATAACAGCTGCTCTAACATGTAGACAATTGGTCTCAGTTACCCTGTTGCAAATCTACCAACAAACTGTCTATTGCTTGCATTGGCATCATCAAAGCTAATTTCTACATGTTGTGAGACATGGAGTAGTACTTCCCATGATGCCCCAGCCAGAACCTTTGATGAAACAAATGAGGCTGGATTCATTGAAAGCATTTACTGGTTCTGATATAGTAATCATGAATAAGTTTGGAAGCTATACCCAGCTGTAAATTGTGAAATTAAAATCTGTATATTGCACATAATACTTCTGGTAATATAAACATTCTCTTTACTTTTCTCTTCAGTTAATATGAAAGGTTATACTTCTAGGTCTACTCTCCTTACCCATCTTGGGTTATAGAATTACTCTCAATTATGGTTTACCACCAATGTTGTATTTCTGCTTAAGCTGTTTTTCATGGGTATGACAGAGTAGGCAGCTTTTATAGAACAGAATACTGAGGAGTTTTCAACTCATACTCAAATATTTTGAGAAGGCAGCACTGGCTTATACACCATCCAATGGACACAGATGACTAATTTTAAGGGATAAATGTAAATTCTTCTGGAGTTAACTTTTGCTTTACTTAATATTTACAAACTTCCCAGTGTATTTCTGCACCATAATTTCTTTTTCATTTTCACTGAGATGTACAAAGCAAGCAATGATGTCTTGTGTCAATTATGACATTATAGTTCTTTCACTCTTCCTTCATTACAGTTCCTGAATTCCTGGCTGAATCTGCTCTGCTCAATGTTTAAAAAGAGAAAACCACTTAAGTTTTATAATAATAAATGTAATGATTAATTTCACTTTTTGTAGGGAAATCCAGAGCAACTATTAAGTCCATTAAGAAAAATGAACCTATTTGCATGACTATCATATTAGAGACCTTGATATTCCCTCCACTATTATTCACATCCTAACATCAGAAATCAAAACACCTATACAAACTTTTCCAAACTATTGATCTTTTTGGAGACACTCATGAAAACCTCATAATTTTCTTTGGCAGTTAGGATCTAGGAAAGTTATTGGCTCTCAAAAGCCATGCTGTCATTGCCACTGCAGATGAAATAAAATTGCAGTTCAGAAGAGTGATGAGGCCACAGAGCCACAGACTATTATAGACTATTGTATTTTGTCTTCCAACCTCTATTATGCTACTGGTCAGGCAGAAAACAGAGTCAATAATTCTGCATTAATAGGAGTCTGAAAAAGACTTTTATTGAAAAATCATTTGTCTAGGAAGCAGAAAAAAATCAAGTAATGGCAGTCTAGGTAAGTGCTTAATCTAGAGAAAGGATATTGAGGTAGAAATTGTAGTCCAAATTAAGTCAGGAGCTGTAAGATGAGGTACTAAGAGAAATGTGTCCCATGTATTTCTCTAATACTCAAAGTAGCTATTGTAATGTGATGAACTCTTCTCTGAATCTAGTATAGTTTGCAAGTCCTCATGAAATCAGAATTTGAAGGTACTGACAGATTACAATATCTATCATGTACATTTCTACTACCACATCCTTTACATGAATCTTGACTATGTTTTCAGTACAACAATCAGTGGTTCTAGCATAATGACGTCATGTTAATGATAATGTTTACATTGGAGCTATAACAATCAGGGCATCACTGAAACAATAAAGTATCTGTAGTTGCTTATAAAATTAAACATGTTTCTACTGAGCACTACACCTATGACTCAGTGTAGTTGTCTTAAAAGGCAATGGTTAGATGACTTGTAATGATCCTTTTTTCTGTGAACTTTAGAACAGAATGATCATAGGAAGGTATCATATGGATGACACTTGGATTCTTCTAGGATAAGTGTATCTTTAAACCTTTTTTTCTGATATAGGGACCTCATGAAGCTGAAAAGCTTCTGTAAGGCAAAGGATATAGTCAATAAGACAAATTGGCAACCTAAAGATTGTGACAAAAATCTTCACTAACCCCACATCTAAGTGAAGGCTAACATACAAAATATATGAAGATTTCAAGAAAATAATCTCCGAACCCCCATGCAACCCAATTAAAAAAAATGGGGTATAGAACCAAACAGAGAATTCACGACAGGGGAATCTTGATTGGCAGAGAAACACTTAAAGAAATGTTTATAGTCCTTAGTCAACAGGGAAATACAAATCAAAACAACCCTGATATTCCACTTTATACCAATTAGAATGGCTAAGATCAAAAGCTCATGTGACAGCACAAGTTGGCGAGAACATAGAGAATGTAACTTTCTTCCATTGCTGGTGGTAATGCAAACTGGTACAACCACTCTGGAAAACAATCTGGAGGTTCATGAGAAAACTGGAAATAGATTTACCTGGAGACCCAGCTATACCTCTCTTGGGCATACACAAAAGATGCGTCCCCATGCTACAAGGGCACATATTTCACTATGTTCATGGTGACTTTAATTGTGATAGCCAGAAACTGGAAACAACCCAGATGACCCCAAAGGAAGAACGGGTTTAGAAAATGTAGTTTATTTACATAATGAAATACTATTTAACTATTAAGAATGAGGACCTCATGAGTTTTGCAGGCAAATGCATGGAAGTAGAAAATATTATGATGAATGAGGTAACTCAGACCCCAAAGGACATGCATGGCTTGTAGTCACTAATAAGTAGATAGTAGCCAAAATTGTACAGAATAACTAGCATACCATCTACAGACCTCATGAATTTAACAAACTGAAGGGCCCAAGTGAGGATGCCTCAATCCCACTTGGGAGGGAAAAGAAAGAAGCCATAGAGGGAAGAAGGAAGGAGAGTCTTGGGTTGGAGAAGGGACAGGGAGGGGAGAAGGGAAACATCATCAGGTGTTCAGGGAGGTAAACAGGAGTGAAGCCCTGAGGGCCAGCAGAAAGAATGGAAACAGGCATCCTGGGAAGGTGGAAGGTGGAAGGTGGAAGGTGGAAGGTGGAAGGTGGAAGGTGGAAGGTGGAAGGTGGAAGGTGGAAGGTGGAAGGTGGAAGGTGGAAGGTGGAAGGTGGAAGGTGGAAGGTGGAAGGTGGAAGGTGGAAGGTGGAAGGTGGGGGAAGCCTCTAGGATGTAGCAGAGACCACAGAGGCGAGAGACAGTCTGGACTGAGAGTGAAGAACCTTAAATGAAATGCCGAACCGTGGTTAGAGGAAACTTGTAGAGTCCACCTCTAGTAAAAGACATGGCACTAAGTCCAGGGACAGGGTTGCCATCCCACAGTCAAAAACGCTGACCCAGAATTGTTCCTGTCTAAAAGAATGTCAGGGACAAAAATGTAGAAGAGAATGAGGGACAGAAGGTCCACTGACCAGCAAAAATTGGGATCCAGCTCAAGGGGAGGATCCAAGGCCTGAAATTATTAGTGATGCTATGATGTGCTTACAGACAGGAGCCTAGAATGGCTGTCCTCCAAGAGGCCCATCAGTCAGCTGAAAGAGTCAGGTTCGCATATTTAAACCCAACCAATGGACAGAAGCAGGGGACACCTGTGGTTGAATGAGAGAAGGCTAGAAGAAGTTGAGGAGGAGGGTGATCCCATAGGAAGACCACCAGTTTCAACAAACCTGCAACCTTGAGATTTCTCAGACACTGAGCAACCAAACAGGCAACATACACTAGCCTGGTCTGAGGCCCCTGGTATATATAAGTAGATGAGTTCTGGTCTGGCCTCAGTGAGAGAAGATGCACCTAACCCTTGACAGACTTGAGGCCTCAGGGAGTGAGGATGCCTGGTGGGGTCAGGGAGTGGGGCAAGCCTATTGGACACAGGGGAAGAGGAATTGGAAGAGGCACTGTCAGAGAGCAGACAGGCAGGGGGATAATGGCTGGAGTGTAAAAAAAGGTTAAGGAATAATAATAACAATAATTTTTAAAAAGTTTACACTGAAGTTTACAATTAATAATATATATAGGGCATGGAATGTTTGAAATTGCCAGTGTAGTTTGACAGCAAGTAGTTGTGCTTGACATGTATGTTACTAGAGTCCTCTGTTGAGTGGCTTCAATAGGGCCACTGTAGTTCATCAAGCTTCTTGGTCAATAGTCTTAAAGCCAGCTTGGAGAGAAACTAGAAATTCAAATTTCCCCTGTCCATATTATCTTCACTTATTTAAAGTAGTTTCTTACAATAAAGGCTTATTATTAAAATTAATAGTGAGTAGGTCACATATAAAAGTACTTTAAAACTGCCTAATCTTGGCACAGTGCCCTATGAGTTTGTCGAATTCCCCCAATTTTTCTCAGTACTTCTGAATGAAGCCTAATTTTCAATACGCTTATCTCTTTACACCCAATGTAGTGGCTTCTACACTCCTGCCTGTACCCCATGCTTTATCTGTAATACTGGTTATTTTTAATGAAATCCGGTGCATAGGGCTTGCATCCTTCTTTTCAAAATAGCAAGACATACACCACAAAAAACAAAAGTCCTGGGAGTAATTGCATCTGAATTCTATAAACCCATGTAAGAATATGAAGCTCATGGGAGAAGACACTGGCTTCACCTTCAAAAAGTGTTATTAAGGATCCATCAACAGTTGAAATAGCATTAAAATGGGATGATGGCAGTCAGTCTGATTGTTTTTTAATTGCCCCATTAAACTATGAAATGAATTTTTCTAAAGTTATGCCTTGGAATACTTTCAGGAAATTCAATGATGATATATATGATCTCCTTCAAAAAGATTATTCTCATTGGATTGTTATACCTTGTCTTTTGCTATATTTCAAGTTATCCTCCAATATCCTTTCAGTACCTGGGACTATAATGGCTTAATATGGAGTAGTCTGAGACAGGAATGACAATTAAAGCACAAAAGCATTCCGACAATAAATATAACTTATATGTACTCTATGCTGTATTTTAAATTGATGCTGGTAATAATGTTTGGAAAAAGAAACCCTTATTCATTACTGGTAAACTTTTCAAATGGTACAGTCACTACAAATATACACTCCTTCAAGCCTTTTGGAGGTTCCTCAAAAAACTGAAAATTGATCTACCATAAAATAAAGCTATACTACTATTGGCCATATACCCAAAATACCCTACATCTTATGACAGGTATACATGATAATTCATCTTCCTCTTTTTTTTTTCTTTTCCTAGTAGCCAGTAATTATAAAGAAGCCTAGATAACCATCAACTGATGAATGCATGATAAAAATGTGGTACATTTACACTATGGAATGTTCAGTTAGTAATAAAATTATGAAGATTTCAAGCATATTAATGGAGCTGGAAACGATCATCCTAAATTAGATAAAGCAGATGCTGAAAGACAGGTATAGGATATTTTTCTGATATGTGGTTGTTTGCTTTTAAACTTTAAATATGTGTGTTTCATTCAGAATAACTTCAGCAGTCAGGAACCTAATAAGAAACCATGGAAGCCCGATAGTTCTTTCAATGAAAGGAAAAATATAACATAGTCCTGTAAAAGGACTAAGCAGATAGAGAGGGTCCTGTGAGGGCAGAGCAGGGTAGGAAATAGAGAGAGGAATAACTAACACGGCATGGTTTTTAAGGGTGTTGGGGTAATCTCCTACTCACTGTGTAAAGGTAATCTTTGTATTATTCAAATATTGATTTATGTACAGGCAGAAATGTGAATACTGTCCAGAGTTTACTATTGTTATTCAAATTGCTTATCACCTGTCTCAATGTATTTTAAACATTTTTCTCCATTACTTTCTGATTGGTTTAACAAGGATCTGATGGCCAAGAGGTCAAAGGCAGATATTAACCTAGAAAACTGGAATACCCAAAACATAATCCACACATCAATTGAGGTACAAGAAAGGAAGAGTGGCTCCTTGTTCTGGAAAGACTCAGTGAAGCAGTATTCGGCAAAACCAGAACGGGGAAGTGGGAAGGGGTGGGTGGGAGGACAGGGGGAGAGAAGGGGGCTTACGGGACTTTCGGGGAGTGGGGAGCTAGAAAAGGGGAAATCATTCAAAATGTAAATAAAAAATATATCGAATAAAAAAATTTAAAAAAAAAGAATTCTGGGACATAATTAGGCATAGAGATTCACACACCAGACAGAGGGACAAAGACGGAGGGGAACTGAATTACAGGTAACAGGACATGTGCCAAATGTGGGCTAGTATAAATGGGCTATATGTGTTCATTGGAAACAAGAGTAAGGTAAAAGACCTGAGCCATGTAAATAAATGTAACTCTTTGTGTCATTATGCAGGTGCTGTTGGTTTAGTGAAGAGTCTGTAATAAATGGCTCCCTAAACATTGGGCTAGAAATCTAACCTTAGAGTCTGAGAAAAGATCTGAGTGGAATGCAGGGCTGGGTTTGGGGGAGGGGGAATGTTTCCCTAGCAAAGGAACCAGTCAAAAAGAGAATCCTAGCTCCTTTAAGAGCAGGCAGGGTAGAGCAGTCAACATCCTGCTCTGTGAGCAGCAGGTGGCATATTGGTTTAGGTCCTGCTGACCAGGTGAGCCAGTGGTGCCTGTATGTAAAAAAGAGATTGCAAGCACTGGTGCAGAAGGCAGGCATTTGCTGTTCACCTGTATGCAGAACGGAGGCTTCAGAGCCTTCCAGAGTAAAGGCTGGTGGGACAGCAGAAGCTGCTCCTGACCATCACCCCAAAGCAGAGGATGGGGCTGTCAGGTATAGTAACTGTCAATCTCTAAAAGTATGATCTTATATATTATTGTATACAGAGATGAATGCAGTATGTTTAAAAACAATAAAAAAGACACAAATATTTAATTTGTAAATAATAAAGTGAAGTGAAAATAAAATCTGAAGGAAGGAGAATGTTAGATTAAAAAGAAAATATTTTTGATCCTAAAAAATGAAAAATACAATGGTAGAGGGCACATGGACACCATACAATTTTGTTTTGATTATCATCTTGAGAATAATTATATGTTTTGTAACAGTTACAATTTTACATATTCTTCTTAAAAAATAAGAAGAAAGCGGATACAGATATGGAAAAGAATGAAGAATGGATTATTAGATTAATTGTCTTAAAACAGAGATAAGAAGATTCTTTAAATCAGAATAAAAATATTTTCAGAAGACTTTAATCTGAAACTTAGACTGAGAACAAAAATAATAGTTCCATATGAGACAAATCCATAAGAGCTAGAGAAATTTGGATAGCAGCCTACAGAGGCACAGAACTTAAAATCATTTAAAGAAACAATAAAGCCTTATAGCATGTGGTAGGACTGCAAGCTGGTACAACCACTCTGGAAATCAGTCTAATGGTTCCTCAGAAAACTGGGCATGAAACTTCCAGAGGACCCTGCTATACCACTCCTGGGCAGAGGATTCGCCAGCATGCAATAAGGACACATGATCCACTATGTTCATAGCAGCCTTATTTATAATAGTCAGAAGCTGAAAAGAACCCAGATGTCCTTCAGTGGAGGAATGGATACAGAAAATGTGGAATATTTACACAATAGAATACTACTCAGCAATTAAAAACAATGAATTCATGAAATTCTTAGGCAAATGGTTGGAACTGAAAATATCATCCTAAGTGAGGTAACCCATTTACAAAAGAACACACATGGAATGGAATCCACTGATGAGTGGATATTAGCCCAAAAGCTCTGAATACTCAAGACACAATTCACATATCAAATGATTCCCAAGAAGAAGGAAGGAGAGGGCCCTGGTCCTGGGAAGGCTTGAGGCAGCCATTATCAGAACAAAGAAGTGGGAGGGGGTGATTGGGGAAGGGGCAGAGGGAAAAGGGATTAAGGGATTTATGGGGATAGGCGAACCAGGAAAGGGGAAATCATTTGGAATGTAAACAAAGAATATAGAAAAGAGAAAAAGGAAAAAAATTCTTATAGCATGTATTTAACTACTAGATACTAAATACTAAATAACTGGGCCATGCAAAATCATATAATTACAAATGATTCAAGAAATTTGATGTCAGCCATATTAAAACCTGGCTCTCAACTACTATGGCTATTATGGCAGACGACTAATATCTATTCAAGAGTTCTTTCTTTTAAAAAGAATATTTTATTTACATTCAAAATGTTGACCTCCTTCCCAGTGGTTGCCCCGCCTTAGCTGTTCACCCCATTGCTTCTGAGAGGGTGCTTTTCTCCATTCCCACTCCTGTCACATACTCACCTCCTCCACCCTGCCCCTCAACCCACTCCTAGCATACCACTTGCCTGGGGCTTCAAGTCTGTAGTGGAAAATGATTAAATTATAGTACCACCCCTCCAGGCCTCTCTCTCCTGCCCTGCACCCACTCCTTCCAAGTATCCAACAAATCATGATTTGAGTAGTTAACCAAATATATTTATGTATATAAAACTCCCAATTACATAATGCCAAATTATAATGATAAAGTTTTATCCCAATATTTCTAACCTCTCAGCACACCAGAAACACATTTGATGCCATCTGGATCTGCGAGTGTCCCCAGGCTCCCTTTGTCTCTGTCCCTCTTTCTCTTAGCTCCTCCTCCTCTATCCCGTCCAATCACTGGTCTCTCACTGCCTCAATGTGAATAAATAGGAATTATCTTACATCACAAGTCTCTACAATATTAGCCAAATACTCTCCCACTAAGGCCAGATAAGGCAGTCCTCTGCTACATATGTGCCTGGTGCCATGGACCAGTCCATGTATTCTCTTTGGTTGGTGGCTTAGTCTCTGGGAGCTCTGAGAGATCAGGTTAGTTGATACTGTTTGGTTGCCATTCAATTTAGGTCCATCAATACTTCCCCTAAATCTTCCCTGACCTTCAGACTAATGGTTGGCTCTAAGTATCTGAATGTTCCTAAGTCAGAAGCTGGTAGAGCCTCTCAGAAGACACTATTCTGGACTCATATCTCCAAGCACAGCATGAGATCAACAGTAGTGTCAGGTTTTGGTGCCTGTACATGGGATGGATCCCACGTTGGGCCACTCACTGGATAGACTTTCCTTTAGTCTCTACCTATTGTTTTCTTTTGTTGTTGTTTGTTTTTTTTTGAGTAAATGGTTTTGGAGTAAGTTCTAATGATTTTTTAAAACTTTACTCGGTTTCTGTTGTTATGCCTCCGTTTTCATTTTTGATTTTGTTAATTTGTCTACTAATTTTGTTAAGTGTCTGTGCCATTTAGTGGGATTGTCTAAGGGTTTATCTATCTTGGTGATTTTTCTCAAAAGAAACAGCTTTTGGTGTTTTTGATTCTTTGTATCATTCTCCTTGTTTCTAACTGGCTGATTTTACCCCTAGCTTAATTATTTCCTAACATTTACTTTTTAAAAAAAAATTTTTTTTGAGACAGGGTTTCTCTCTCTGTGTAGCCCTGACTGTCTTGGAACTCACTCTGTAGACCAGGCTGTCCTGAAACTCACTCTGTAGACCAGGCTGTCCTGAAACTCACTCTGTAGACCAGGCTGGCCTCGAACTCAGATATCTGCCTGTCTCTGCCCTTCCACGTGCTGGAATTAAAGGCGTGTGCCACCATGCCTGGCTTTTAATTTTTTTTTTAATTTTTGAAACAAACAAGTTTATTCATTTATTACTACTGCTCCAATTTACATTTATATATGAACATCTATTAAAACTTTATAAGCAAATTATTTTAGGTTTTATGCTTTAATCTTTTAAATCATTTAGTATGAATATACTTGAGACTATGACAGATTCAGAAAGGAGAAAATTAGCATTCTGAATAAAAACACTCTAAAGTACAGAAAAAAAACTTTCCAAGATAGATATGTTTAGCACTAGAAATAGCAAGTGTGAATAGACATCATTTGCCAGAAATAACATGAAATTATAAGGCATAAATGAAGGCTGATGGTCTCTGACATCAATCAGTAACTGTCTTGTTAGGCAGGATGAAAATGCATATTGACTTAGTCAGACAGTTGATTTAGTGAGATGCTTGATTTTAGATTTTGCTGTTTTGATTAATAATCTAGTCTTCTTTACATTAAGAATTTGAAGTGAAATAGACATTTATTCTTCTTGGTTGTATTTGCTTCTGTTTGTTCAGGAGCTTTCAGGAATGCTGTTAATTTGCTGGTGTAGCATCTCTCCAGTTTCTAGACAAGAGCACATAGTGCTCGATATTGTCCTCCTAGTAATGTCTCCATTGTCTTCCATAAGCTTGGATATGCAGTGTCTTTGTTTTCATTGACGACTAGAGAATGTTTAATTCTTTCTTTCTTTCTTCACTGATAACGTTATCCGTGAGTAGAGTTTTTCAGTTTCTATGGATATGTGTTTTTTCTTTCTGTTGCTTTTGTTGTTATTGAAGACCAGCCTTAGTCTGTGGTGATTTGATAGGCTGCATGGGATTATTTCAATACTCTTGTATCATTTGAGGATTGTTTTGTGACTGAGTATAGGGTCAGTTTTAGAGATGGTATATTCTTTTGTTTTAAGGTGAAATGTTCTGTAGATATCTGTTAAATCCATTTGATTCAAAACTTCTGTTAGCTTCATTGTGTCTCTTTAGTTTCTCTTTCAATGTCCTGTCCATCATTGACAGTGGGACATTGAAGTCTCCCATTATTATTGCGTAAGTTTCTGTGTTTGTTTTGAGCTTTAGTAAAGTTTCTTTCATGACTGTGGGTGCCTTTCCATTTATGGCATAGACATTCAGAATTGAAATTTCATCTTTGTGGATATTTCCTTTGATGAATATGAAGTGTGCTTCCTCATCTCACTTGATTACTTAGCGACTGCATGACATCTGTCCAGGATCTTCTGCCTTTTAGAGATTCTATTGAGAAATCTGGTGTAATTCTGATATGTCTAACAGTATGTGTTACTTAGCCTTTTTCTCTTACAGCTTTTAATTTTCTTTTTTTTGTTTAATACATTTGTTTAATACATTTGATGTTTTGATTATGTGATGGGAGTAATGTCTTTTCAGGTCTTTTCATGACCCACAGTCATGAAAGAAACTTTACTAAAGCTCAAAACAAACACAGAAACTTACGCAATAATAATGGGAGACTTCAATGTCCCACTGTCAATGATGGACAGGACATTGAAAGAGAAACTAAAGAGACACAATGAAGCTAACAGAAGTTTTGAATCAAATGGATTTAACAGATATCTACAGAAATGTATTTGGTGTTCTATAGGCTTCTTGTACATTTATGGCCATCTCCTTCTTTAGGCTGGGGAAGTTTTCTTCTAGGATTCTGTTGAAGATGTATTCTGGCCCTTTGAGCTGCAAATCTTCACTCTCCTCTATTCCTATTATTCTTACATTTGGTCTTTGCATTATGTCCTGAATTTTCTGGATATTCTTGGTATGGAGATTTTTTTTTTATGTTTTAAATTTTCTTTAACAGTTGTGTCAATATCTTCTAAGGTATCTTCTGTACCTGACATTCTCTCTTCTATCTCTTGCATTCTGTTGGTGTTGCTTACATCTGTATTTTCTGACCTTTTTCCTAGATTTTATATTTCCATGTTGCCTACATTTGTGTTTCCTTTATTGTTTCTACTTCCACTTTTAGGTCTTGGACTGTTTTGTTGAACTCTTTCACCTGTTAATTTCTATTTTCCTATATTTCTTTTTTTTTTAATATTTTTCTTTTCTTTTTTTTCTTTTATTTTTTTTATTTACATTGCAAATGATTTCCCCTTTTCTGGTTCCCCACTCCCCACAAGTCCCATAAGTCCTCTTCCATCCCCCTATTCTTCCATCCACCCCTTCCCACTTCCCTGTTCTGGAATTCCCCTATACTCTTGCGCTGAGTCTTTCCAGAACCAGGGACCACTCCTCCATTATATTTTTATTTTCTATATTCTTTGTTTACATTCCAAATAATTTCCCTTTTCCCGGATTCCCCCTCCCCATATGTCCCATAAACCTTCTTCTCTCCATCCCTTCTCCAATCACCTCCCTCCTTTTTCTCTGTCCTTATATTCCCTTCCCATGTTAGATCAATCCTTTCCAGGATCAGGACCCTCTCCATACTTCTTCATGGGAGTCATTTGTTATGCAATTTGTGCCTTGGGTATTCAGAGCTTCTGGGCTAATTAATATCCATTTATCAGAGATTGCATTCCATGTGTATTCTTTTGTGATTGGGTTACCTCACTTAGGATGATATTTTCCAGATCAAACCATTTGCCTAAAAATTTTGTGAATTCATTGTTTCTAATTGCTGAGTAGTATTCCATTGTGTAAATATACCACATTTTCTGTATCCATTCCTCCTTTGAGGGGCATCTGGGTTCTTTCCAGCTTCTGGCTATTATAAATAAGGCTTCTATGAACATAATGGAGCATGTGTCTTTATTGCATGCTGGGGAATCCTTTGGGTATATGCCAGGGAGAGGTATAGCAGGGTCCTCTGGAAGTCTCATGTCCAGTTTTCTGAGGAACCTCCAGACTGATTTCCACAGTGGTTGTACCATCTTACAGCCCCACCAGCAGTGGAGGAGTGTTCCTCTTTCTCCACATCCTTGCCAACACCTGCTGTCTCCTGAGTTTTTGACCTTAGCCATTCTGACTGGTGTAAGGTGAAATCTCAGGGTTCTTTTGATCTGCATTTCCCTAATGACTAATGATGTTGAGCACTTCTTAGGGTGCCTCTCGGCCATCCGAATTCCTTCAGGTGAAAATTCTTTGTTACGATCTGTACCCCATTTTTAATAGGGTTATTTGTTTCCCTGGGGTCTAACTTCTTGAGTTTGTTGTATATATCGGATATTAGCCCTCTATCAGATGTGGGGTTGGTGAATATCCTTTCCCAATTTGATGGTTGCCGTTTTGTCCTTTTAACAGTGTCCTTTGCCTTACAGAAACTTTGTAATTTTATGAGGTCCCATTTGTCAATTCTTGATCTTAAAGCATAAGCTATTGGTGATCTGTTCAGGAACTTTTCCCCTGTGCCCATGTCCTCAAGGGTCTTCCCCAGTTTCTTTTCTATTAGTTTCAGTGTTAAAGTGCTTTATTCATAACTTTCTTAAAAGTTTTAATTATCTTTATAAGATGGATTTTAGGTCAGCATCATGCTTTCAAGGTGTATTGCTGTATTCATGACTCACTGTGGAGGAAGTGCTGGGTTCTCATGGTGTCAGAGTACATTGGCTTCTCTTGCGTATGTATGATCTTGTGCTTGCATCTTGCCAATTGGTTTTTCTGTAGTGTTGACTGGCTTGTGTGAGTCTGTTTAGAGCCTGCCTTCAATGTCCCTGGGTTGTTGTAGATCTCCTGGGTGATCTGTGGCCCTAGCTGCAGCTGATTTCCTGGTAAACTTGTAGACTGTTGCCCTGGCTTCAACAGATCTCTGGGAGCCTGGCAGATTGATACCCTGTGAGCAGTAGATATCCTGGGAGGTCTGTAGACTGTGGTGTTGAAAGAGAAGGGAAGACGAGCTGATTTGCTTTATTAGAGGCGCATACAAGAAGGGAATGACTTCCATGCATAGGGGAGGAGACATGCATACACTGGTCATCTGGGTGTCTCCTATCTGCTGCAACTATTTGGGTGGCTATCCTACCTATTGGCCTGGCTGCAGCAGATCTCCTGGGAACCTTGCTGAATGTGCAATGTTGGGGGGCAGGGAGATAGGCTGATTTGCCCCAAAGCAGGTACAGACCAGAAGAAAACTGCAATTCTTTTTTTTTTCTGATTTTTTTTGCTTTATTTTTTTTATTCGATATAATTTATTTACATTTCAAATGATTTCCCCTTTTCTAGCCCCCCCCACTCCCCAAAAGTCCCGTAAGCCCCCTTCTCTTCCCCTGTCCTCCCTCCCACCCCTTCCCAGTTCCCCGTTCTGGTTTTGCCGGATACTGTTTCACTGAGTCTTTCCAGAGCCAGGGGCCACTCCTCCTTTCTTCTTGTACCTCATTTGATGTGTGGATTATGTTTTGGGTATTCCAGTTTTCTAGGTTAATAACCACTTATTAGTGAGTGCATACCATGATTCACCTTTTGAGTCTGGGTTACCTCACTTAGTATGATGTTCTCTAGCTCCATCCATTTGCCTAAGAAGGAAACTGCAATTCTTATTTTACATTCTACCATAGAACATACCAAAAACATTATAAGTCACTTATAGTTAAAAAATCCTTATATAATATTCCTCAAAACAATGTGAACAAATGCATCATAGGTGAACATGATAGCAATTTCTATATTAGTTAGGCTTATAATACTGTGTTAAAGGCCATAACAAAAACTACTTGTGGATAAACCATTTATTTCAACCTAGATTTCCAGGTAGCTGTCTATCTCTAATGGAAGTTAAAGCAGGAAGTCAAGGTAAGAACTAAACAGAAGCTATTAGGGCAAAGATGTGTAGTGCGTGCTCCTAATGCCTTTTCAGTTTGACTTCTTGCATAGGTCAGGACAGCTTTCCCAGGGGGTAGCACTAAACACACTGTGTTGAGACAACTCTACATCAATCCTTAATCATGAAAATGCTCTATATATTTCCATACGTATCAAATGATAAAGTTATTTCCAAATGCCAGTTTCCTCTCCTCAGATGACAACTTGCAAAAAATGAAAGCAAATCCAAATAAACTCACCCAGTGTCATAAATGTATAGAGATTCAAAATTAACATCTAAAAATGAGATAAAAGATGCTGTGTTCTTTTTTTTTTATTCGATATAATTTATTTACATTTCAAATGATTTCCCCTTTTCTAGCCCCCCCCCACTCCCCGAAAGTCCCGTAAGCCCCCTTCTCTTCCCCTGTCCTCCCTCCCACCCCTTCCCACTTCCCCGTTCTGGTTTTGCCAAATACTGTTTCACTGAGTCTTTCCAGAACCAGGGACCACTCCTGCTTTCTTCTTGTATCTCATTTGATGTGTGGATTATGTTTTGGGTATTCCAGTTTTCTAGGTTAATAACCACTTATTAGTGAGTGCATACCATGATTCACCTTTTGAGTCTGGGTTACCTCACTTAGTATGATGTTCTCTAACTCCATCCATTTGCCTAAGAATTTCATGAATTCATTGTTTCTAATGGCTGAATAGTACTCCATTGTGTAGATATACCACATTTTTTGTATCCACTCTTCTGTTGAGGGATACCTGGGTTCTTTCCAGCATCTGGCAATTATAAATAGGGCTGCTATGAACATAGTAGAGCATGTATCCTTATTATATGGTGGGGAATCCTCTGGGTATATGCCCAGGAGTGGTATAGCAGGATCTTCTGGAAGTGAGGTGCCCAGTTTTCGGAGGAACCGCCAGACTGCTTTCCAGAGTGGTTGTACCAATTTGCAACCCCACCAGCAGTGGAGGAGTGTTCCTCTTTCTCCGCACCCTCTCCAACACCTGCTGTCTCCTGAATTTTTAATCTTAGCCATTCTGACTGGTGTAAGATGAAATCTTAGGGTTGTTTTGATTTGCATTTCCCTAATGACTAATGAAGTTGAGCATTTTTTAAGATGCTTCTCCGCCATCCGAAGTTCTTCAGGTGAGAATTCTTTGTTTAACTCTGTGCCCCATTTTTTAATAGGGTTGTTCTGTTTTCTGGAGTCTAACTTCTTGAGTTCTTTATATATATTGGATATTAGCCCTCTATCTGATGTAGGATTGGTGAAGATCTTTTCCCAATTTGTTGGTTGCCGATCTGTCCTCTTGATGGTGTCCTTTGCCTTACAGAAACTCTGTAACCTTATGAGGTCCCATTTGTCAATTCTTGCTCTTAGAGCATACGCTATTGGTGTTCTGGTCAGAAACTTTCTCCCTGTACCGATGTCCTCAAGGGTCTTCCCCAGTTTCTTTTCTATTAGCTTCAGAGTGTCTGGCTTTATGTGGAGGTCCTTGATCCATTTGGATTTGAGCTTAGTACAAGGAGACAAGGATGGATCAATTCGCATTCTTCTGCATGCTGACCTCCAGTTGAACCAGCACCATTTGTTGAAAAGGCTATCTTTTTTCCATTGGATGTTTTCAGCCTCTTTGTCGAGGATCAAGTGGCCATAGGTGTGTGGGTTCATTTCTGGATCTTCAATCCTGTTCCATTGATCCTCCTGCCTGTCACTGTACCAATACCATGCAGTTTTTAACACTATTGCTCTGTAGTATTGCTTGAGGTCAGGGATACTGATTCCCCCAGATTTTCTTTTGTTGCTGAGAATAGTTTTAGCTATCCTGGGTTTTTTGTTGTTCCAGATGAATTTGATAATTGCTCTTTCTAACTCTGTGAAGAATTGAGTTGGGATTTTGATGGGTATTAGATGCTGTGTTCTTATTTTAGGTTCTCTGCTATCAGAGTGAATATTTACAGCTGAATTCACTTTTGAATATTTCATATAGTAATGTGTTTCATGGATCAAGGTCATTCTCACTGGTAAGGTTAAGTATCAATGTTTAGTTTTATTTAGTATCAAGATTTAATTTTTATTTGCTTAATGGCTAAGAATGTGGCACAACATTTTTATGTTTCTGAGAGATTGTATTTTATTCTTTGAGGACTCTGTTTAATTGGATACCCTTAGGCATTAAATGTTTGCTCCCTCACATCAGCGTTTACCTCACTGCAGCCAGTCTCTTTTATTTGCACACTAATGCATATTTTCATTCTTCTGGTGAATCTGATTTATTCATTCCAAGAATATTAGGCCTTTTCTTTTCATCGTCAGTCATTTGTGAAACCTTCATCATCTCACATCCTTATGTCTTTTCTCCCTGCTCTATATCAATATGTGATAAAGTATTTTCATGTGATTCTTGTTCTATCTGTGCCAAACACCAAAGGAAAAAGCACTCACTTATCAGACATTTTGAAATACTCTATATAAACTGTACATACCATTACATCATCATTTTTCCCATGAGCTTCTTTTAATCCCAAAGGCCCATTGTACTATCCTGATTTCCTCTTTTGCTCTTCATTTTTCTTCCCTTGAATTCCGATTATTTTCCCATAGCACCAATTTATCTGAATGAGAGACTGAATGTTCATTTTTTTTCCAAAGAAATGTATTGACTATTGTGATGACAACCATTTAGGATACAGTGGAAACACCACAAAGTAGAAAGTAAACAGAAGTGAGCCATGGATATGAGACCATGCAGGTTAGGCTTCTTGTCCCCTAAGTCTTCTCAGATCTCAGCAATGCATCAGTAGAGTGCTGTCTCTTTGTAATGTTTTATCTCCTAAGGTCTCAAATATCTTGTGTTCATGGCCACCCTCTCGATCTGTTCTGCTAACTTCTAGCTATTGCTCATGTTGTCCCTGACACTGTTGGAAATCTGATTGAATGTTGTAAACTACAAGGATTTTTTTTCTGTTCTTTATGCAACCAGCTCAACCTGTTCTACCCATAATAAAGATAAGAAGATACTTGGTCTTCTACTTAGTAGAGTGTTATGTCATTGGGGTAGAAGATTTTATGAGAAAAGCTCTCCTGATTAACGTAAAAAAAGTAGTGCTGAATTGATTATACATAGAAGAGGGCCATAACATGTAAATGGTACACTGTACATCTCCAGTACAAGCCTTGGGTCGACACCCTTACTCTTGTTCAGTCATGTTTTTATTGAATCTGTATAAGAAATGTCATTTCTACTTTGACACATGGTATAGTGTAACTATGAAGAAGCTCAAGGCAGACAGGGACTCATACCTCTGGAGCAGCTGCAGGCAAGGTGATATGGAGTACAAGTGTAAGAGGTGTTTGGATTATTCATGTCCTAGAGTATATGCGAGCTGTACAGGCCTTTTTACTGTAAAAATTTACCAGCAATTAACTGGTAGTTGTGGTTATATAGTCTTGGGCCTATGTAATAATGCTTTGGTAGAACATATAGGAAATGTACAGAACATTCAGTATGCTAAGTTATCAGCCCAACTGATACCAAAGGTAGGGATGATGTGCTAAAACATATTGGGCATGTTCTCATCAATGAAGCCTGGACAAAAAGGATTGTGAAATATATCAAAGTGTCAAAATCCCCAAGTCACCACAATTTTGCTATTCTCGGGTGAATGTTTCACCAGCTGAAGTAACCTAAATAACTATTAAGATTTAACTTATAAAAGCATTTGCATTTATAATGTCTTCTACAAAGCATGGTTATGTTTTTTATTTCTTCTTAGAAACTGGACTCTTCAAAAGCCTTCAAAACATTGAAATTTTGTATACTTTCCCTAGAGAAAGCAGAGTTTGGAGAGAAGGGATGATTGAATCATAAGTATAAATGGGCTTGATGTAGGAAAACATAAAGTTATAATGGTTGTGAAATTCATCAGCCACCAATTTGAACTGTGGAATAGAGCACCGTAAGCATGTGAGATGGCAGAGAGTGTATAAAAAGTCAGAAAACAGGAAACTAGGACCAGGATGTTCTGGGTGGCTCTGGATTCAGGGGAGCCTCTATGGAAAGCATGAGTGCTGCGGATATATTGAACTCGCTGTTTGTGTCTGTACAGAATGATAATCATTGAGCTACTGGACCAGGTGATGAGACCAGAAAACAGAATTTCAGGAAACACAACAAAAGTTATATATGAGGAAACTGTGATTTTGTCATATCCTACAATAGTATAGAGTTTGAAATTTGTATCCTGTGTTACATTTTTTCCACTCAATGTTATGGATATGTACAAAGGAAAAATAACATTTATGAAGGTGTATAAGACCCAGCAGAGAAAAATGCATAAACTAATATCCTTTGGAGATGTGACTCTAAGATTCTTCCAACAAGAGTTTCTTGGGATGATGGTGATGGTCTGGAAGATACTCAAGAGGCAGATGGTGACAATGGACAGGCTCCTGAAAAATCTTAGAACATACATAAAAAATTGATAGCTCCAATCATTAAAGAAAAGTTTCAACCCAAAAGTTGCCATTGTGTTAGACATTCCTTTAGAGAGAATGATCAAGATGTTAACTATGATCAGATGAATAATAATCAAATCCATGGGCTTTGCTTTGTGTTTCTTACAATAAATAACCAAGTAGTAGGAAAGGAGAGAAATGTTTCCTAGAATTCCGATTGTACTCTGTAACAGGATTATTATTCCTATTCCCAAATTCCTGGCATCCATATTGTTACTGAGAAAAACTGACTTCAATATATGCCACCAAATACTTCTCAGTGCAAAATGATGATTAATTTTTGTATCTTAAATGGTTCTATGCACCTGTTTTCACAAACACATTGAATCACATTATCTGAAGATTGAAAACCCAAGGTGGTCAGCAGAACAAAATGCTGTCTGTATTACCTCCTACCATTATTGAAATACTCAACGAAGTCCATTGTGAACTGCTGAAGTCTTCAAATGCACATGTTGATGGAGTAAATTCCCATTATATATTTTATTAATGTCAGCATTAGGGATAGGGCAAAGTTATCCTTGTAGGAAAAATGACAAGTGAGCTCAAAATGAAAGAATGCTCAACTCTTCAAACCCATCCACATTGCAGAAGCCATCTCTCATCGTCTTCTTCAAGGAAGAAATCTACTGGAAAAGACACTCTTTTATTAATATTAACACTAAAGCTGAAAGTATTAGACCAGGAAAGAACATGTTTTCTATTCTTTTATGATTATGTTTATTAAGTAGTACTAACCATGAGATGGTAATGATAAATTAGCTGGTACATTAAGGGCTAACTCTTCAAATGTCACTTCCCCCATACACATGCAGAAATGCTGATACAGAATTAGGATGAGAAGAGTGGGTTGAGGACACATATTCTGCATAAAGAATTGTTCCTAACACAGTGGAGAGAAAACAAGTGAATAATTCTAACAGAAATTAGTTAGAAAAATGTAATGCTGAAGATAGAATATATAATGGAAGAAAGTACAATGTTCCAATCTAATCCATTATATGGTATCACCTAGCATCTGAATATCAGTAGAAAGGTAAAGCAAAAACCATATGAAAGAATAAATTTTGGTACACATGTCAATGAAACAAGAATCCTGGTTATGGATTTCACGTTGCTGCACACATGTCTCAAATTAATTTCTCAAATTAAAAGTTATTAGAAGGTTTAAGATGCTGTAGGCATGGGTCCCTCCATCTGTACTCCTTGGCAGGTGCTTTACACCCTGTGAGTTCTGATTGGTTGATAATCCTATTCTTCCTATGGAGTTGCAAACACCTTCAGTTCATTCAGTCCTTCCCCTAACTCCTCCATTTGGTACCCCATGATCAGTTCAATGGTTGGCTGTGAGAATACACCTCTGTACATGTCAGGCTCTGGCAGAGTCTCTCAGGAGGCAGCTATATCATGCTCCTGTCAGCAAGCACTTCTTGGCATCCACAATAGTGTCTGTAGTTGGTGACTGTTCATGGGATAGATCTCCAGGTGGGGCAGTCACTGCATAGCCTTTTCTTTAGACTCTGCTCCATACTTTTTCTCCATATTTGCTCCAGTGAGTATTTTGTTACCCCTTCTAAGGAGGACTGAAGCACCTACACTTTGGTCATCCTTCTTCTTGAGTTTCATGTGGTCTGTGACTTGTATTGTGGGTATTCTGAGCTTTCGGGATAATATCCTCTTATCAGTGACTGCATACCATGTGTGTTCTTTTGTGATTGGGTTACATCTCTCAGGATGATATCCTGTGAAGGCTCAATGCCCCAGTGTAGAGGAATGCATAGGTGGAGGCACACCCTCACAGAAGCAGGAGGAGGGGAGATGAAATAGGAGGTTTCTGGGGGGGGGAGAAATCTGGAAAGGGGTAACCTTTGAAATGTAAATATTAAAATATCAAATAAAAAAGTACATATCAAAATCAACTTCGAGTCCAGGACCAAGTCCCATCATCACCCATCAAGAGCCATCTTGTGTAGTCTGTTGCTGACTTTCCCACACTATTTTGAAGCAAATGGAAAAAAAATAGTAAAATTCCACCAGTAAATATTTGCCTGTATGTGTGTATCAAGGTACTTTCTGAACACCTTCAAAATACTAAGGGTAACTTAACCAACATTTCTCCAGTTTTCTTTATCATAACAGCATGGCAGTTGATTTTTTTTGTCTCTCTGCTTGCTCAAACCCATATTTACAGAAGGCAGTTGACTAACACATCTTCAAATTTCATTTTATTCATTTTGCACTTATAACTCCTCATCTTTACTTTTTCCTTTTCAAAACATGGGATAAAGAAATTGTGTTATGTTTGGGGCAAATGTGCAGCTTGGTTTTTATATGGCTTCCCTAACAATTGGAGGGGGATGTCTCTGACTCTGTTTCCTGCCATTGGCTTTCCTTCCCCTAACTGAACTGCATGGTTGGGCCTCAATAGGAGATGATCTACTTAGTGTATGTCCCAGGGCTGGGTAATACCAAAAACGGGGAGGGATCTATATGGGTGTGACTGGGAGGAGAGGAAGGAGTGTGGCTGCAATCAGAATCTAAAGTGAATAAATAAAATTAATTAAATAAAAAAGAAGGTGTAAGAGGTATATACTTTAATATCTTGAAAACCTAGCATTTAAGAAGTAGACTCCATATACAATGTTCAGAATTTTCATGCAATGAATGACTTGAAAGCAAAGAGATTAAAAGCTGTACTTTTGCAGTATAGCAATTGACTGATGTATATGCAGCTTCTTCATAGGTAGCCATATAAATTAAATGGGAAATATTTACAATACAACACTCAAACACACTGAAAATCACTTAGAAAATGTAAGAGATACTGCTCTGATATCAAATTATGCAACTACCAACATGGAATCAGGGTTCTATTCTTTCCAAGCTTAGAAGAGACAGGAACCTACTTCTAATTACTTCCACTCCTGCTAATAACTCAATAGCACTCAATTTTTGACATGTTCACTTAAATGAAAGAAATCCTATTGATGTCGTATTTTTAGTGATATGGTAAATGTATGTGTGTGTGTCTTGATCAATAATACAGGATAGTCTTGAATGTACAACAATCATCCTGCATCAATGCTGCAATTGTGCTGAGATTGCAAGATCAAGACAATGCTCAGTTCCTTGATTTACGTGTTCATAATGAGGTGACTATGAATTATGATCGGTAAAGATATAAAGAGTTAGTCAGATTCATGGATATACTTCTTTTAACATACAAATTACAAGGTTTTGGGGCCACTGTGAAGACTATGTATAACAGTTAAATTAATCTTGTTTTTAAGAATAATATATAAGGACCTGAACCCTCAATCAGAGTTGAGAAGACATGACACAAGGAAGAGAAAAAAACATCTAAGATTTCATCTTCTCCATTAGACTATAATGTACAATGGAGATAGTTAAACTGTTCAGTTCTTGCCTTAGAAGAATGAGGATTTGAGTTCAATAAGCATATTCTAATAAAAAGAAATCTAAATCTTCTGGAACTAGGCAAGGCTTCTCCTAGCAGTGGTAATAGGGCGTCAACCTAACACAGAACATTTTATCGTTTAATCTGTCCTGCCTACAAGACATGCTGAGGCAATGATGGCACAGAACTATACAAGGAGCCCACGCATGACTAGTCAAACTAGAGGTCCATACCATAAGTGGGAACCCATTTCTGATACTACATGGATGAACAGAAAAGGAGGTAGAATAATTGTAGGATTCAGAAGGGTAGAACACATGAGAAGCATACAGGCAACAGAATCAATTAAACTGCTCAAAGGGACAGAGAAGTGAAGTAAGGTACTTAGAAATAAAGACAAAGCAAACTGAAGAGCTGGCTGCATCAGAATATATAATGAATATAGTAGAGGTGAGGAAAATTTTCCTTTCTGTTTGAATCATAATATTAAAAAAGCCAGTATTTTAAAATAATAATTCCACTAACATACATTAATTTTTATGAAAATAATTAGAAAATGAGTGCATTTGAAATTGTGAGAATTTATTTTTATCATTTAATAAGGTCATAAACAGATTTACTGACTGTCAAAACTGTTCAGTGAAACATTAAAATCATTTTCTTCAAATTTCCCTTCTGTATTTAAGATTAAAACAGGAACAGCTAATGTAATTACTTTCTAATTCTGAAGAGCTTGTTAGTGTGCAAATATTAATAATCATACAGGTATACCAGTTGTTCTGTATTTAGTAACTAATATCATTTCTTTTACAAATATAAAAATGTGAGGTTATATAAAAATATATGGACTTTATGTTTAAAAAATTCTGGAAGTGTGAACCTACAATCATAATTTGAACACTAGGGATAGGGCAGACTTTGTTAGATTCCTGGAGCAGAATTACAAAAAATTGTAACATATTCTGAGAATTTCAGGTGAGTAAGAGGTTATGTCACAAAAAAAGAGAAACAAGATTAAAAAAAATGTCTGAGGAACTACAACTGAAATTCATTCCGACTCCACACTCTCACATAAGTCTATACTCACCTGAACATAAAAATCCCCTACACATAGAAAAAGAATACCCACAAACAGAAGGACTTCTGTTTTAAAGGTTTCTTTATTAAGGGCCAGGTCAAGTCAAACAATTAGTAATAAATCAAGAATTGTAAATGACATAAGTGAAAGTATATATGCAGTTATAATCTGTAAAATATGAAATCTTATAAACTGCATATTTAAAAGAATGCTATAATCATGGGCTATTTGTGTAACCTAACTTAAACTGTGTATAAGGCTCTATATTCTGAAAACTTCAGCCATGAAAAGTAGAAAACCCATTGAGAGATGCCTGTGAACTCAGAATATCACTAAACTAGGGGAAATGACAGAAAATACACTCATGCTAGATGAGAATTCTACCAGATTCACAATGACATTGTCATCTTGACTTTATCACAATATTCTCAAGTTAAAGGTGAAAAAACAGTCTTAGTAGCTACCTTACTGATTGTTTGGACAGATAAAGCTCCTGCCCAGTCAGAGATGTAGTACTGCTTCTGTAGAAATGCTTCTTCCCTGGCAAGTCCCAATCTTGGCTTCTTTGTAGGATTAGATGATTTTCCTACTTTCATTTCTAAGGTTTATTTGTAAACACACAGTCAATTTCTAAAATTTTAGATTGCCATACTGCAAAATTACTCTATATGTACAATGAATGTAAAACTGAATGAGGGAATAAACATAATTCTGAAATACCTTAAAAATCAGGTATTGCTAGATTTTCCATTTTTCAATAGGCAGCCTGAAAGGATTTTGTTATACTTTTGCTACATAATACATTAGTATAAAAGTTAGTATAGGTCAGAGATAATCACTTTTCCTTAGTAATTTGGTCTACAGCCTACAAGTCTTCCTTAGTATTAACTAAGTTCCAAGGGTTCTGTGTCTACCAAGAATCTATTTTTCAGAGTTAGGAATTTACCAGACCTTTCTTCCATGATTTTACTGCTTTTTGACAATGAAAAACAAAAATCTCACCTGAATTTTTTCAGTCTGTAGAACTTTCAACTCAGTGTGCAGCTCCTGGCATGATGGCCAGCACTATGGAAGAGGGGTCAGCTCAGTCCTTAGATAACATTTCAGAGATCTTTGACCTGCATTCCCTTCAGAACTGCAATTTTCATATCACCTACAGCTGTGATAATGGTACTACCTTTGGGAGCCAAAGACATTTCTCAAATTTTCATGTTGATTATTATCAAAGGCACTGATGAGTTTCTTACAAATGTATCCAAAGAGACAATGTGTTTGGAGAGGTTCTTTAATTTCACAATCCCTGATGGCTGACTAGAAGATAGAGTACCATGACTATCAAAGTCTCAGGTGACACAGTTCTGTAAGCAATTTTGGTTGCCACATTGCATGCAGTTAGTCTTCTTTGGGATCCCCTAAACAAAACCATGTGAAGTGCTAACTTTTGGATCTCAGTGCTTTTGGAACCGTTTTAGTGCATGAAGATGAATGCATCAGCTGTGAGTTCTGCAATATCTGCTGAAGTATTAATAAAAGGGAAAATGTGTCATCTTTGTTCTCACTAGAAATCATTGGTCTCAGTTGAACTTAATGCAAATTACTGGAAATAATGATATGAAAGTACAGTGAGAAAAAGGAATATTATAAACTCAACAATAGTTTTAAGTTCAGACAGAGTACAATCTGAGGATATTTTATACGTGTAAACATTTTGCAACAGGATATCAAATATACCCAATAAATTTCACACAACAAATTTCCCTTCTCTTTCTTAAACAACTAAATTGAAACCAGAATAATATAGTCATGTTTTACTACTTCATCACTTAGAATTTAATGAAAAAAATAAAAATAAAGGTTAAAATTGATCCATTGTCCAGTAAGTATCTTATTTAAATAGTTTTAAACTAACACATGAATGAAAGAGAGACAGTCTATATCAGACCACCATAATTTCCTACATACAAAAAGTCTTTGGTTTGCATCTCTCTGTGCTTCTGTAACTCTCTAGACTGAAGTAGGAACACAGAAACTAGTATAGTTATTACAAGAAAATATTCCTTCTCCGAATGTCTTCAGTAGAAAGTGATGCAGTAAAATTGAGGACAATAATTTGTGGTTTTCACATAGCACATTATTACCATGCTAGGCCCCCAGGATACTTGCTGTGGAATATGCTCAACGCCTTATCCATAACTAAGCCAAAGGCATATTAATTGTAGAGTTCATGAAGAAATCTTTGGACTTAGAGTTCCAAAAGTCTATAGCATCTTATTGGTGTGGTGAACCTAGGTCTATTCTTGTAGATAACACAACCACAGTAAGTCAAGGATGGTGAAGGGTATGAGGTTTTACAAAAACTCAAGATTTATTAATTCATATAAATTGTATGAATTTTCTTGTTTTCTTGTTTAAGGTTGCACAGTGACCTTCCACCAGCTTGGGCTGTCACTGAAGTCAGAAGGAAGAAACAAATTTCTTAGACTCAGTGCAGTAAAAAGAAGGTCTTACTGCTTACAAGTGATGGGAGTGTTACTGCTTGAGAAAACCAACAAAATAAAGATGATGATATAGGGATTAATGCAAAAAGCAAGATATCAGTACAGCAAGTCTGGAGAGATAAAGCATGACTAACATCTATGAAAATGTTTCTTTCACATTTTAAAATAGTTTTGGATACCATTTAGTGTTTCATCACTCATTTTAAATAAACATACAATTTTCTTTATAAAATAAAATGAAGCATAGCTATATTTTAATATATATTGATACTTAGTTAAACCTTTGAATATATAGTCAGTCTGCTACTTGGGATTTCAAGGGTTGTTTGGGAATTCACCCTCACACATACTTATGTAATGCTAATTTTTATCCACTAGATATGTCCATGATCCTAACACACAGTGGAATCTAATAGTCTTACACAATTTTCTTTAAATAGGGAAGATGTTGACAACATATTTTCAAGATCTTATATGAGTCGACAAGAAAAGTCATTGTATGTAAAGAAGACCAGAAATTTTCAGGAAGACATAATGAGAACATTTTACATCCAGAATAGCAGTCCTCTCAGAAAATTTATTTTTAACTGATCTTGAGGCTGAAAGAAAACATTCTTTTATGGTTTTTTTTTACCTGTATTATTACTTCTCCACTCAAGAAAGTCCATCAATGTGGTGGTTCTTACACCACTGACATAAGTTGTCCTGAAAAATATAGTTTATGAAAAATAAGACAAGGATAAATTTTGTTCACAATACATACGTGCTTAATGTGTGATCTAAAATTATATTTCACAATGATTTTTAAGTTTGAGTTCAGTAAAATTTGAGGAATGGACAAAGAAGTCCCTGGACTTGAAGGGGTCGTCTCCCTAACTATTCTTTGAAGAGACAGAAATCTGCTAGCATTTTGCTCTTGTACCAAGAAGGACCTGGAAGTAGGGAAATAAAAATTGTTCAGAGGAAAGTTTAGATGTTGGTGGGAGGGAGGGAAGGGTCACTAGGTACCAGTGAAGGAACTTCCTCATTGTTACTCAATGATCAATCAAAGGAGGCCCCTAGGGTATTCATTGTGGAGCATGTTATAGTGAGCATCCGTTTTCTGGTTTTTCTTTGGGACAGGGCAACCAGAAAGGTATACCTATTGCTTTTAGTTTGCTAATTCAGCACTTTAAAAGCCACTAAATAATGTATAGGCTTAGGTTCGTCAAGATAGCAAGCATTTCTTGGTGCCCACAATAAATTTGGTGTTTCTTGACTGTTTATGTGATGAATCCCCAGATAGGACACTCTGGATGGCCTTCTGTTTAGTCTCTGATCCACACGTTATCTCCATATTTGCTCCTGTATTTTATTCCCCTTCTCAGAAGAATCGAAGCACCCATACTTCAGTCTTCGTTCTTCTTGGGGTTCATGTGGTCTATGAATAGTATCTTGGGTATTCCAAGGTTTTGGGCTAATATCCAATTATGGGTGAATATATACCAGGTGTGTTGTTTTGTAACTGGGTTTCCTCACTCAGAAAGATATTTCCTAGTCCCATCCATTTACCTAAGATTTTCATGAAGTCATTAGTTTTAATAGTTGAGTAGTATTCCATTGTATAAATGTACAACATTTTCTGAATCAATATCTCTGTTGAAGGATATTTGGGTTCTTCCCAGGTTCTGGGTATTATAAATAAAGCCACTGTAAATATAGTAGAGCATGTGTCCTTGTTATATTTTGGAGCATTTTGGGGGGGGGTATATACCCAGGATTTGTATAGCTGGGTCCTCAGGTAGTAATTTTGCTTATTTTTCTGAGGAACCACCAGAAGAACCGCAAACACATGGGTACAGGGGAAAATTTCCTGAACAGAATACCAATGGCTTATGTTCTAAGATCCACAATCAACAAATGGGACCTCATAAAATTGTAAAGTTTCTGTAAGCAAAGGACACTGTCAATAGGACAAAACCAACAGATTGGAAAAAAAATCTTTACCAATCCTATATCTGATAGAAGTCTAATTTCCGATATTCACAAACAACTCAAGAAGTTAGACTTCAGAGAACCAAATAACCTTATCAAAAATGGGGAACAGAGCTAAACTAAGAGTTCTCAACTGAGGAATACTGAATGGCCGAGAAGCAACGAAAGGGATGCTCAACATCCTTAGTCATCAGGGAAATACAAATCAAAACAACCCTGAGATTGCACCTCACACCAGTCAGAATGGCTAAGATCAAAATCTCAGGTTACAGCAGTGGCTAGGATGTGGTGAAAGAGGAAAACTCCTCTATTGCTGGTGGGATTGCAAGCCGGTACGACCCTCCCTACTTTCAATCTTTGCAATCTTTATATTTTTCTTCTCAAAAAAGGTTGAAATAATAATTGTAAAACAAGAGAAAATATCCAAAAACACTTGAAAAATAACAAGAAAAAATAGTTATTCAACAAGAAAAATAGCTTACAACATGAAAAATATGAAAAATATAATGTCTTGAAAGATAAGTGACAGGAATTAGAACAGGAAATGCTTAATTTTGAACATATGGTACCTAATGAAATTGGGGATCAAGATAGACAATCCATTGAACCTACAGTACTACATGAATGAAACTGAGAAAGGTAAACTTTCCCACTGACTTTTGCAGGAACAAGGGCAAACATGCTAAAAAATGGTGAAAATTCACAAATTAACAACTAGCCTGGCATCCTCTCAACATACTGAGAGGACTGAGTTAGCCAGAGCCAGGCTGACTCTATGACAGGTTATGAACTGGCAGTTTGGAAGACTGGGCCTTAGTGCCTGTTTCTCAGAAATGAGACCCCAGATCCAGAAACCTGTGGTCAGCCAACAATAGCCATGGGAAGCCAATCTGAGGACACCTTGCCATTTGGCTTGAACTAAGAATATGTAGCTGGAATGAGTAAACAACCTTCTGGTAAATCTCCAGGATCTAAGCAATAACATAATCTAATAGGTAACCAATCATGGTAAAAGGGCACATAACATTCCTTGGATTTCCCCAACTCAATCAAAGTGGGGTCTGTGAGTCCATCAGGGGTCTCCATTCCTAAATGGGGAGACCCCTACATTCAGGAAAATCAGCTGAATAAATACTCTTCACCTTTGCATAGCATTTGAGTCTGGGGTATCATTTTTCAGTGTTTCTTAGGCCCTAACAATACGAGATTTTAAAGAACCACTTATAACTTATGGAATATACTCACTTGTGTGAGACAAATGCTAAATACCTGGGCTACCCAAAACAGGGTTCTCCTCCTAGACTGGAAAGATTTACCAGCTGCCATACTGGAAGCTTCTTTTAAATTACAATGGCTGACAGGCTGTTGAGAAGGAGTTGCAATTATGGAAATTTGTAACAGATCTAAAGCTGTTAACATTTTACAAGAACAGTTGTTAAACATCATTTTGCTGCCTTAAAGACAGCAGATGTATTTTGGTGACTCTTTTATTATCCTATGTACTTTAATAGCTTTAAGAGTCTGACAGTGGGTCAGGAATTTTAACTGAATTGTGTATCAGTGGGGGATGGGTAACTGGGGTTAACCACTAAAAAGTCCCAGATGCCTTCTATTTAGGATTTCTTATGAGCTTGACTTATCACTAAGTTTGATCAAGCATAGACATTCCTCAGTGTAAAAACTTGATTTGAAATTATTGATACTTCCTTTAGTTTGTATAATGTGCATGTTTGTGTGTCTACTTTCATGTGCCTGGCTGATTGCATGTACACATGTGAGGTTATAACACCATGTCAGTTGTTCCATAGGTAATATTCAACTACATTTTAAAAATATAAGAGACTATATCTCTGGTCCAGAAACCTCTGAGTAGGCTAAGGTGGCTGGTAAGTGGGTCCTGGAATCTTCTTGGCTATGTATCCCCACTGCTTGAGTGCAAGTGCTCACTGGCAGAACTAGTTCTTTTAATGTGAATTCTGGAACTTGAACTCACTTTTATATGTTCAGAATGCAAGCAGTTTATTGACTGGATTATAATGTTCCCAAAATATTAACTTAATTTCTGTAGCATATTATTTTGTTACATACTAAGTTTCATGTTTTAAAGGTCAGGGTAATATCAGTCAACAATTCATTGGAGTCATATAATTGTTTTGCCTTGGGATATGTATATATTTATATCCATATAAAGTATAATATCCTGGGCCTATGTTGCACTCATTAAATCTAATTTTGAATAAGGGAAGTTTCTGCAGTATTGGATTATAATTAGTACCACATTGTTTGATAATGCCAGAGCTATCTAACATGATTTAATGTCAAATTATAAATCATCTATGCAAAAACTGTGACTGAAAATGTTTAAAATGCTTCTGTCATATTGATCTTGAGCACAAACCTATGTGATTTTTTACATGAATCATTTACTGTCAACATTTCTCAATTCTACATACTGCTCATAACAGATATGAAATTTGAGAATAACTTACCAAAGTATTCTAAGATATTTTTCTCTCAATTTATGGAAGATAATATTTTATATCACATATTTATGAAATGCACAGAAGGAACAAGATTGCCTATCTTATTTGCAGTTTTAAAATTAACACTTAGGAAATATTTGAACACAATAAAACCTAAAGTTAGGTCTAACACTGAGAATGCATGATCTTAGTTTATGTGTTAAGTGTGACCACTTTTAGTGCTATGATTCAGAAGCGTGAATCCTTTATAACATCTCAAGACAATTTTCAGGCAACAGAAAGTGACAAAATGACTCTAGAGATCAGAAAATAGAAAGAGTCCATAGATTTCAGAATGAAGATGGAATTCTGGATGATTTTTCATTCCTGACTATCACCTCTTTTATTTCTATATTGCATATGATTTAAGTTACTACACTTCTCATTCAAACTGGGGGTGTAATTCACATCCAAATCATCATCTTGCCAAGTGTCTCAACATCTTGACAGTTCTTAGATTGGAAGATTTCCATTGTGTCACCATTATATTCCTGAATTTCAGTATGTAGTATGATAGGTTTATGAACAATTACTTTGTGTAAGTATAAACAGCTATCCAGGAAATCCATGAGTGCAATACTGCCAAGCATCCTGAATATTTACCTGCCTCCTTGTAAGAGTGTGTATATTCTGGTGAATGTCATTGTTCCTGTTTCTTTATCTAATGATGACCATAATACTATGAAGGATAAAATTTTCAACTTATTACAGAGATTCAGTGAACTCCATGGTTTAAAATTGTATTGTCATCATTATTGCTCAAGGATGCTTTATCGTTTGGCACATAATTGTGCCTATGGTTCCTTAACATCTATCTTAGACAAATACCAGCAGTCCTTGTGACCCATTCAATGTAAATTTCTGCTAACTCACATTCATTTTTAGTGACAATTGTTTTGTAAACATTTATTTGTAGGTATATTTGTATGTGAGTGTGTTAAGGGGAGCATAAATTAGCACATCCTTTCAATATAACATAATCTAAATTGCTTTTTTAATCTTATGATGAATAAAGTTTATGCTAGGTAATACATATTTTACTGTTTAAGCAATGTGAACATTTTTCTTATAGCATTTAATTATTTATGCTAAAATTTCAGATTAGAAATGTACTCAGTATGGATTTATTTCCTGGTGCAGATGGTGATGGAGTTTCTTCTTTTCTGATATGAATGGTTATTTAAGTTATCCTGAAAATGTACATTTTAGTGTCTTCTCCATTTGCAATGTCTCATCATTGCTTTTTCCAGAGTAAGAATGCTGTATTCTTAATACTGAATATTCTAAGAAAGTTTACTCAGAGTTCTCTTCAGAAATGTGCGCCTTTAAGACTGGAAAAATCTTATGGAACGTTATTATGGTTGCCAAAATATATGACATTTGTGTTAAGATATTGCTATGATGCACTTATCTGGTTTGTTTCATTGAACTCATGTGATTGTCTCTTACCAACCTCTTATATAACAAAATATTGAATTCAACATTCTGTTCAGAGAAATAAGAGTTGCCATAATTAAAGAAAATGGTCTACATGACAAAAGGGTCATGGAGAAATTGACAATAGGAATAACATTCTTATCACAATGTACAGTTGGATTTCCTGGAAATATTTTTCTTCTATCCCACTGTCTAATTACTTAGTATAATGAATATGCATCAAGGCCTACAGATGTAATGTGCACACATCTGATCACAGGGGTGGGTGGGAGAACAGGGGGAGGGAAGGGGGCTTATGTGACTTTCGGGGAGTGGGGGACCAGAAAAGGGGAAATCATTTGAAATGTAAATAAAAATATATAGAATAAAACAGAAAAAAGTTACCTTTGGCTATTCAGAGTGATTTCATCAGCAAACAAGAGCTAGTTACCTCATTTTATCTTTTAATCAAGTATTAGACCAGGGTAACTATTGAACTAAATGTGAATAGTTTCTTTTGTTTCCAATGAATTCATGTACTCATGATATAATTAAATGATATAAGAATCAATAAAAAAAAGAAGGTATGATTTATCATCAGAGTGTTCATACTGTCTTCTGTTTTCCAAGGACTAGACACATTTGTTTTTACTCTGGGAACTCTATAAGTTCAGCGCACATCAATCAAAGGGATACAGGATAATTTTCATCTTCCAAAGATGCTTAAAATATCTCTAAGTTAAGTTTTTTTGGGGTTTTTGTTGTTGTTGTTTTTGTCTTTTTGTAGGGGCAAGTTTTGAGACAGGGTTTCTCTGTGTAGCTCTGGCTGTCCTGGAACTCACTCTGTAGACCAGGCTGGAATGGAACTCAGAAATATGCCTGCCTCTGCTTCCCAGGTGCTGGGATTAAAGGCATGTGCCACCACTGCCCAGCTTAAGTTAAGTTTTATAATCTAGAACAGCAAATAGTCTGCATCCCAGTATGGATTCCTATTGTCCAAACAGTTGGAACTGTGATGTAAGAAATCATTTTTTTTAAGTGTTTGAAGTTAGACTCCAGAAAACCAAACAACCCTATTTAAAAATGGGGTACAGAGTTAAACAAAGAATTCTCACCTGAAGAACTTCGGATGGCGGAGAAGCATCTTAAAAAATGCTCAACTTCATTAGTCATTAGGGAAATGCAAATCAAAACAACCCTGAGATTTCACCTTACACCAGTCAGAATGGCTAAGATTAAAAATTCAGGAGACAGCAGGTGTTGGAGAGGGTGTGGAGAAAGAGGAACACTCCTCCACTGCTGGTGGGGTTGCAAATTGGTACAACCACTCTGGAAATCTGTCTGGCGGTTCCTCTGAAAACTGGGCACCTCACTTCCAGAAGATCCTGCTATACCACTCCTGGGCATATACCCAGAGGATTCCCCACCATGTAATAAGGATACATGCTCTACTATGTTCATAGCAGCCCTATTTATAATTGCCAGATGCTGGAAAGAACCCAGGTATCCCTCAACAGAAGAGTGGATGCAAAAAATGTGGTATATCTACACAATGGAGTACTATTCAGCCATTAGAAACAATGAATTCATGAAATTCTTAGGCAAATGGATGGAGCTAGAGAACATCATACTAAGTGAGGTAACCCTGACTCAAAAGGTGAATCATGGTATGCACTCACTAATAAGTGGATATTAACCTAGAAAACTGGAATACCCAAAACATAATCTACACATCAAATGATGTACAAGAAGAAAGGAAGAGTGGCCCCTTGTTCTGGAAAGACTCAGTGAAGCAGTATTCAGCAAAAACCAGAATGGGGAAGTGGGAAGGGGTGGGTGGGAGGACGGGGGGAGAGAAGGGGGGTTACGGGACTTTCGGGGAGTGGGGGGGGGGCTAGAAAAGGGGAAACCATTTGAAATGTAAATAAAAAAATATATCGAATAAAAAACAAACAAACAAACAAAAAAACAAACAAACAAAAAAGAAGATACTACAAATAACTGTACATGTAAGAAATATAAGATGTATCAGTCCCACTTGGAAGGGAGAAGAAAGCAATTTCAAGGGGGGAGGGAGCAATCTGGGTAGAAAAGGGGAAAGGGATGGGGAGGGGTACATGATCTGGTATTGCATGGGGAAAAAGAACTGAAGGCCTGAGGGCCAGCAGAAAGAATGGGAACAGGAAACCTTGGGAGGTTGCAAGGACTCTTCAGAATGTATCAGCTACCAGGAAGGTAACAGACTCACATGAATGAAAGGAAGGGACCAGAAATGAAATGACTTACATTGGGGAGAGGGAACTTGTAGAGCCCACCTCCAGCAGAAAAACAGGTCATCAAGTGAGGGATGGGGTTGCCATTCCACAGTCAAAACTCTGACCCATAATTGTTCCCGTCTGAAGAAACTTCAGGGATGGAAGTGGAGAGGATCCTGATGAAAAGGAAGTCCAGCGGCAGGCCCAATGTGAGATCCAGCTCAAGGGGAGGCCTGACACAATTGCTGAGCCTATGGAGCACACACAAAAAGGGAACAATCATGACTGACCCACTGAAAGACCCAAAAAAGCAGCTGAAGGAGTCAGATGCAAATATTTGCACCAAACCAATGCTGACCCTTGTGGTTGAGTTGGGGAAAGGCTGGAAGAGGCTGAGGAGGGGAGTAACCCTGTAGGAGGAACAGTCTCAATTAACTTCGAACCCTCAGAATTTCTCAGACACTGGACCACTGTCTGGGCAGCATGCACCAGCTGATGTGAGTCCTCCAACACATATACAGCAGAGAACTGCTGTGTCTGACTTCAGTCAGAGAAGGTGCACCTAACCCTGGAAAGACTGGAGGCCCCAGGAAGTTTAGAAGTCTGGAGGTGTGTGGGATGATGTGTCTGGAGTAGGGACATTCTCATGGAGACAGGGGAGGGGAGGAGGTATGGGATGGGGAATAGTCAGAGGGTATACCTGTAAGGGAATAAAATCTGGAGTATATAAAAAGAAATACCAAATTGGTTGAATTTAAGAAATTTCCTTAAATATTGAATCTTGACACATCCAAGTACAACTCTATATGTATAAAAAGAAAGAATCCGTCTTTTATGATAAGAAAAAAGGTATGTAAGGAAGAAGTGCAGAGAAAAATGTGTGATAAAGATAACATCAGAATACATGCTTTGTGACGTCAGAATTGGGTGAAGAAACTAGTATACTGATTATTGCAGAAGAATATGTACCAGCACCTCAAGTGTGAAAAAAGCCCATGTAATAATTGTACATACTCTGATTTTTTTCTCTGCATACATATAATTTAAAGGTTTTGCAATTTGGGGATAGAATGGTCCTTGAATGTTTGGAGTTTAATGAGCATCTTTTTCAATCATGAAAGATAATGTTGAGAACAGTGAAGATTATGGATTCATTGCTTGTAAAGTTTCAAAGGGAAGTAGTAATTTTCATCATGGTTAATTTTGTACTAGTTTATATTCTCATGTGTTTCTAGATGGCTAAGGATAATGAAATATCTAGAAATTACAAAGAGATTATCACTGCTTAAATAAAGCCTTCACTTTGCTGGTCTTTCAATGCTTGTTGGATAAGACTGAGAAATTAAAATGGATTGATTGAAATTTGATGCAGGAAGCTTACATACTCACAGAAAATAAACAACAGACAATTGAACGATCACCATGTCAGGGACAAAATTGAGAAATTAAAGACTTTCTAAAATAAACTGAAAATAAAAGCCCAAAATACCCAAATTTATGGGACACAAAGAATGCAGTCCTAAGAAGAAAGTTCATAGCACCAAATGTCTTCATAAAGAAACTGTACAGATCTCACACTAATGATATAAAAGAACACCTTAAAGCTTCAGAGTGAAAAGAAGCAAACACACCCAAGAGGGAATAATAAAATTCAGGGCAGAAATTAATCAATTAGAAACAAAGACAATAATACAAAGATTCATCCAAACTAAGGACTGATTCTTTGAGAAAATCAACAGGATGGCCAAACCATTAGCAAAACTAAGGAAAATGTAGAGAGAGAAAGCACCCAATTTAACAAAATCAGAAATGAAAAGGGAGACATACCAAAAGAAACTGAGGAAATTGAAAGAATCATTAGGTCTTACTTCAAAAGCTTATATTTCCCAATATTGGAAAATCTAAATGAAATGGATGATTTCTAGCCAAGAAAAATTGCTTAAGTTGAATCAAAACAAGTTAAACTTGCTAAATAGTCCTATAATCCGTAAGGCAAAAGAAACATTCATTAAAAGTCTTCCAAAACCAAAAATAACTCCCAAAATCGAAACCAACAAAACAAAATAAAATAAAACAAAACCAAAAAAAAAAAAAAAAACAAGAAAAGAAAGCAAAACAAAACAACAACAACAACAAAAACCACTCAAGGCCAGATAGTTTTATTGCAGAATTTTATTTGACTTTCAAAGAAGTGCTAAGACCAATACTAGTGAAACTATTCCACAAAATAGAAACTGAAGGAGCATTGCTAAAGCCAGTCTATGAGGCCACAATCACCCTAATACCTAAACCAAACAAAGAATAAAATTAAAAAGAGAGATAATTTCAGACCAATTTCCCTTATTACCATTCATGAAAAAAATTAAATAAAACAATCATAAATTGAATCTAAGAATAAATCAAAGACACCATCCACCATGATCAATTAGGCATCATCTCAGTGATGGAGGGTGGTTCCAATATATGAAAATCCATTTTTGTAATCCATTGTTCCAACAAATGGAAAGGAAAAAACCATGGTCTTCTCATTAGATGCTGAAGAAGTCTTTGACAAAGCATAGCACTATCTCTTGTTAAAAGTCTTGGAGAGATCAGGTGGTATACAAGACACATACCTAAACACAATAAAGGTAATACACAGGAAGCCACTAATAAATAACAAACTAAATAGAGAGAAACTTAAAACAATTTCATGCTCTCCAATTTTTCTGTATCTCTACAATATAGTACTGGAAGTTATAGCTACAGCAATAAGATGACTAAAGAAATTAAGGTGATACAAAGTATAAAGGAGGAACTCAAAGTATTGCTATTTTCAGATGATATGATAGCATAAATAATTACTTTAAAAATTCTACCAGAGAACTGCTACAGCTGATAAACACCTTCAAAAATATGGCTGTATATATAATTATCTCAAAGAAATCAGTAGCCTTCCTTTGTATGAATGATAGATGGGCCGAGAAAGAAATTAGGGAAATGACACACTTCATAACATAAATAATATACACTATCTCAGTGTAACTCTAAAAAAGCAAGTAAAAGACCTACATAACAAGAACTCCAAGTCTCTTAAGAAAGAAATTGAGGAAAATATCATAAGAAGGAAAGAGCTCCCATGCTCATGGACAGGTAGGATTGACTTAATGGGTATAACCATCTTAACAAAAGCAATATACAGATTCAATACAATTGTTGTAAAAATGTCAACAGAATTCTTTAAGGACATTTCAAGAACAATTCTCAGCTTCATGTGGAAAAACAAAGATTCCAGGAGTGCCAAAACAATCCTGAATAAAAGAAATTCTAGAGGTATCACCATCCCAGACTTCAAACTGTACTATAGGGCAATATTAATAACAACTGTATGGTATTGTTATAGAACCACACAAGTTGATCAATAGAATCTAATAGAAGACCCAGAAATAAACCCAAACATCTATGTACACTTGTTTTTTTGACAAAGAAGGCAAAACCATACAAAGAAAAGGGATTGCATCTCCCACAAATGGTTCTGCTGTAACTAGATGCTTGTAAATAAATCCATATTTATCACCCTTCACAAAACATAACTCCAAGTGGATCAAAGACCTCATGATAAAAATAGACAAACTAAATCTAATAGAACAGAAACTGAGAAATAGCCTTGAAATTACTAGTACAGGAGACAACTTCCTGAACAGTACACCAATGGTACAGGCACTAAGATCAACCAATATTCCATGGTACCTCATGAAACTGAAAAGCTTCTTTACGCCAGAGGATACTACAAAACACCTACCTATAGATTGTGAAAAGATCTTCAACATCCCTATATCTGACAGAGAGCTAATACCTAAAATTTTTAAAGAATTCAATAAGTTAGACACCAACAACACAAATAAGCAATTAAAAATATTCTTAGGTACTGTGGGTTGTTGGGAAGTGTTAGGGTGTGTTGGGAGTTGATGATACTTAGAGGGGTTTTCCACCTTCTCAAATGAGAAGAGGAAGGCTGAATGTGGGTAGTATCTGTGTGAGGGGGTACTGGTAGGAGAGGAGGGCAATATTGGCATTTAAAGTGAATACAAAAGATGCAGGGAAGAAAAGTGTGCATTTTATTTATTTTTTCATTTTTATTGGTTATTTTATGTATTTATATTTCAAACGTGTAACTGTGGGCAGTTACCTGGAAGGGAACCTGGCAATGTATGGGAAGGTGACAAAAAGAGATAGAGACCAAGACAACACCTGCTGCTCAAGGTCTCAAAGTTTAATGGCAGACTCCAAATATATAGGCAGAGGAAAACCCTTCCCGCAAAGGCTGGAAACTTCTCTGCAGGACTGGTTTGGTTGCTCTGCAGGTGGCTAGTGTTTCTCAGGAAACTGCAATGAACAATGGGCTTCACTTTGGTCTCAGCGCTCCACCCTAGGTGGAGTAGATTATGGCTAACACAAAAGTTTCTGCTCAAAGACTGGAAGTGGAACTTCACATTGGTCGATGTCAAGTTCCTGCCAGGTGGCATGGCACCCCAATAAGGCGCTCTACACAAACGTTATGCCGCTTCCATCCCCATGCCTCCTGCTTCTATAAGAGTGCTCCCCTACCCACCCACCCTTCCTGACTCACCTCTCTAACATTCCCTCCTGCTGAGACATCTAGTCTCCACAGGACAAAGAACCTCTCATACCATTGATGGCAGTTAAGACATTTGCTACATAAGCAGCTAGAGCCATGGGTTGCTCCATATATACTCTTTAGTTAGTGGTTTAGTTCCTGGAAGTTCTGGGGGTTCTGCTTGGTTGATAATCTTGTTCTTCCTATAGGATTGCAAAGCTGTACAGCTCCTCCTGTCCTTCCCCTAACTCTTCTGTTCGGATCCCAGTGCTTAGTTTGATGGTTGGCTGCAAGCATTCACATCTTTATTGGTTAGGCTCTGGCAAGGCCTCTTCTGGAACAGCTATACCAGGCTCCGATCAACAAGTGCTTCTTGGCATCAGCATCAGTGTCTGTATTTGGTAGCTGCAGATGGGTTGGAAGCCTACGTGGGTCAGTCTCTGGATGGGCTTTCCTTCATTCTTTGCTCCACTCTTTGTCCCTGCATTTCCTTTAGACAGGAGCAATTCTGGGTTAATATATTTGAGATAGGTGTGTAACTCCGTCCCTCACCCTAGGGCTGTGCCTAACATTGATATGCTCTCTGCATGTTGAAACTCTGTATTTTATAGGGTTTGCATAGAGAAACTGTGGTCCACAGTTGGCAAAGACTGGATATCATGCTGCAGCCTAAACTGGGGAGTGTGTAAGTATCTTCCACAGTACTGATTTTGAAGTTATGAAAGGGACATGGAGAGCAGCTGAGACTTGGTACAGGGAAATCAGCAGAGAGTGCTTTGATGCATGTGCAGCCTTGGTTGTAAGGGTGACTCCAGTATTGAATGAATCATAGAGAATCCTTAACTCTTGACAGCAGAAGATACAATGAGAGCCCATTAATGAAGGTTAAGCATAAGTTTTAGTGGTAATTCCAGAACTGAATGGGTCATGGAAATAGGCTTAGACATGTCCATGTTTGACAAGTTTGGAGTCACTGAAGAGAGAGACCAGGAGATTGTCAGTGAAATCTGTGAAGAATCCAGTATATTCAACAACAGGTTTGCATGTCCATTGGATTGAATCAAGACAAGGGGAGTATGCTATAAAGAAGAGAGTTAGAGAATAGGAGTTGCAATGACCCTAGAAAGCCATAGTTTTGAGCCCCAGTAATTGGTCACTGAGTTGTTTACATGGTTGAAATTGAATTGTGCATTGACAAGGACTGTGCTCTACTTTTCCCCTGTTGTAATAAAAATACTTGTCTTTTTTATTATATTACAGGACAGCAGAATTGGAAGACTTTGAAGATTTAAGGAAGCACTGAATTTTTAAAGTGAACTTGGACTTTTAAAATGTTGAAAATTTCAAAGACCGGTGCTCTTTATTTATTATAACCAGAAACTGGAAAGAACTCAGATGTCTCTCAACAGAGGAATGGATACAGAAAATGTGTAACATTTGTTTACACAATGAAGTACTACTAAGCTATTAAAAACAATGAATTCATGAAATTCTTAGGCAAATGGATGGAACTATAAAATATCATCCCGAGTGAAGTAGCCCAATCACAAGAGAACTCATATGGCATGTACTCACTGATAAGTGGATATTAGCCCAGGGGCCCAGAATTCTCAAGATATAATTCACAGAAACATGAAGCTCAGGAAGAAGGAAGACCAAAGCATGAATAGTTTAGTCTTTCTTAGAAGGGGTACAAAATACCTGTGGATGAAATATAATGACAAAGTGTGGGGAAGAGATTGAAGGAAAGACCATCCAGAGACTGCCCCACCTGGGGATCCATCCCATATACAGTTACCAAACCCAGACTCTATTGTGGATGCCAAGAAGTGCTAGCTGACAGGAGCCTGATGTATCTGTCTCCTGAGAGGCTCTGCCAGTTTCTGACAAATACAGAGGGGGGTGCTCTCACCCAACCATTGAACTGAGCACAGGGTCCCCAATGGAAGAGTTATAGTAAGGAAGGATCTGAAGGGGTTTGCAGCCCTTTAGGTGAACAACAATATGAACCACTCAGTACCCACAGAGCTTCATGAGCTTAATCACCATGCAAAGAGTACATGTGGAGGGACCCATTGTTCCAGTGCATGGGCAGCAGAGGATGACCTGGTCATACATTAATTAGAGGAGTGGTCCTTGGACCTGTGAATTCTCATTGCCCCAGTGTAGCGGAATGCCAGGGAAGCAGGAGTGGGTAGGTTAGTGAGCAGGTTGGGATCAGGGGCTTTTGTAGGGGAAATGTGGAAAGGGGATAACATTTGAAATGTAAGTAAAGACAATTTATCTAATAAAAAGAAAAAATAGTGGGCTGTAAGTATCTGCATCTGTCTAAGCTACCTGCCAGTAGATCCTCTTAGAGGAAAGCCATGTTAGGCTCAAGTCTACAAGCACAACATAGCATTGGTAATAGTGTCAACATTTGGTGTCTGCCCATTGCTTGTATCCCAAGTTGAACCTGTGAATGCATGGCCTTCCCTTCAATCTCTGCTCTATTTTTCTTGTTGTATTTCTTTTTGACAGGAACAATTCTGCATTAGAAAATTGAAGGTAATTTGGTGAGACCATCCCTCCATTGGGAGCCCTGTCTGTCTGCTAGAAGTGGTCTCTTCAGGTTCCTTCACCCCCCTATAGGGCATTTTGTCTACGGTCATCTCCATTGAGTCATGGGAGCCTCTAACATAACAGGTCTCTTGCATTTTCTAGAGGTTCCCTCTTCACCTGACACACAACAGATGCATATTTCTATTAGTTCTCCTGGCCCTCTAAGACTCTCTCTTGTCTCCCCCCAATTATGTAATCCTGATCCCATTTTCCAGCCCCTCCCCTCTCTGACCTAGCTCCCTCCCTTTCACCTCTGCTTTCCATGATTATTTTCTTCTCCCTTTTACGTAGGAATCTAGCAGCCTCAAGCACCCTCACTTTGATCTTAATTCATATTAAACTTCTTATGGCCTGTCAGGTACATCATGGTTATTCTGTACATTTTGGCTTATATCCGCTTATTAGGAGTACACATCATGTGTGTCCTTTTGGGTCTCAGGTACCTCATATCAGTCAGAATAGCTAAGATCAAAACCTCAGGTAACAGCAGATGCTGGCAAGGATGTGGAGAAAGAGGAACATTCCTCCATTGCTGGTGGGATTGCAAGCTAGCACACCTACTCTGGAAATCTGTATGGCAGTTCCTCAGAAAATTAAACATAATACTATCTGAGGACCCAGATACACCACTCCTGGCCTTATACCCAGAAGATTCTTCAACATGTAATAAGGTCAGATGCTCCACTATGTTCATAGAAGCCATATTTTTAATAGAAGCTAGAAACAACCCAGATGTGTTTTTAAGCTGCTAGTGTATGTTCTCTCCAATTTCTTTTCTTTTTTCTTTTTTGGTTGTTTGGATTTGGCTTTTTCGAGACAGGGTTTCTCTGTATAGCCCCGGCTGTCCTGGAACTCACTCTGTAGACCAGGCTGGCCTCAAACTCAGAAATCTGCCTGCCTCTGCCTCCCAGAGTCCTGGGATTACAGGCATGCACCACCACTGCCCGGTACTGGTGTGATTCGGATAGGTCTCTCTTTATATGTTACTTGATATTTTTCTCTTCCTGCTTTTAATATTCTTTTTGTTTGTTTTGTGCATTTGGTGTTTTGATTATTATGTGATGGGAGGAATTTCTCTTCAGACCCAATGTATTTTGGGTTCTGTAGGTTTCTTATATGTTTACGGGTCATCTCTTTCTTTAGGCTAGGGAAGTTTTTTTCTGTACTTAGGTTGAAGATTTTTACTGTCCCTTTGATTTAGGAATCTTTAGTCTCTTCTATACCTATTATCTTTAGGTTTGGTCTTCTCTTTGTGTCCTGGATTTCCTGGATGTTTTGGGTTAGGAGATTTTAGCATTTTGCATTTTCTTTGACTGTTGTATCAATGTTTTCTATGGTATCTTCTACACTGATAATCTCTCTTCTCTGTCATGTATTCTGTTTGTATGCTTGCATCTATGACTCCTAATCTCTTTTGTAGGTTTTCTATCTCCAGGGTTGTCTCCCTTTGTGGTTTCTTTATTGTTTCTATTTCCATTTTTACATCCTGGATGGTTTTGTTCAGTTTCTTCACCTGTTCGTTTCTACTTTTCTATATTTCTTTAAGGAAATTTCATGTTTCCTTTTGAAGGGCATATACCTTTTTACATGTGTTCTCCTGTATTCTTGAAAGGATTTATTTTTGTCCTTCTCAAAGTCCTCTATCATTCTCATGAGATGTGATTTTAAATTAGAATCCTGCTTTTCAGATGTTTTGGGTTATCCAGGAGGTAGAACTGGGTCCTGTTGATGCCAAGTATCCTTTGTTTCTGTTGCTTATGTTCTTGGGCTTGCCATCTGGTTATCTCTGATGTTAGCTAGTTTAGCTGTCTGTGACTGGAGCTTGTCCCTCATGTGAGGCCTTGAGCTTGTGGTCTTAGGTGTTTCAATACCCCTGGGAGACAAGCTCCCTCTGTGATCTTAGGTTTGTCAGCACTCCTGTGAGACCTATTCTCTCCCTGGGTAGGATTGGGGTGTAGGTAGCTGTGGCATAGTGTCACCTCTGCAGCGCAGATGGAAACTGGTGATCTTAGGTATGCCAGAACTCCCAGGGAACCTACTCTATAATGGCGGGATTAGGGTACAGATAATTGTGGCACAGAGTCAGCTCCAAGGTGCAGATGGAAACTAGAAGGACCATGTTTCTGCCTCCTCTACAGTTCCTGTGTCCTATGGGTTCTGGGAAGGTCCCACTTGGGCCAGGTTTTTGGGCAGCAGTGATGGTTTCACTTGGGATCTTAGGCATTCTTGGGAGACAGGCTTTCTTTTGGAAGAATTGCTCTTCAGGGCTTTCAATCCTTCTGCTTAATCTTACAGAGCAGTCCGAGCTCTGACCTATGTCTGTCTATGGGTATCTGCATTTGTTTCACACAGCTGCTGGGTAGAGCCTCTCAGAGGGCAGTTATGCTAGGCTCCTGTCTGCAAGCATAACAGAGAGCACCATTAATAGTGTCAGGGATTTGTGCTTGCCCATGGGATGGGTGTCAAGCTGGGCTGGTTATTGATTAGTCATTCCTTTAGTCTCAGCTCCACCTTTGTTGCCACATTGCTTTTAGAGAGTACAAGATCTGGGTCAAAAGAATTGAGGGTAGATTGGTGTCTTTATTCCTCAACACGGATCCTGTCTGGTTACAGGTGACCTCTTCATGTTTAATGTTCCCACTGTTTAGTCATCTTGGCTAAGGTAACCTAAATTGATTTCTGGGAGCCGCCCCTTCCCAGTTTTATGGGGCTTACTAGATATTCTTTATACATGCCTTTCTATAGCAGCTGGAGTTTGCCATTCATTCTCCTGTCTCAGTGGTCCTCTCTCCTGTCTTTCCCCACACCTGATATTGATGATCCCACTCTCCTTCCCAACCCCTCTCTCACTAAGTTCCGTTTATCACTCTGTCCCCTATAACTATTTTTATCACTTCTAAGTTGAAGGAATGTTGCTTGGACCTTCTTTCTTGTTTAACTTTTTTTGGTTCTGCAGGTTGTTTCATGGTTATCCTGTACTAGATGGCTAATATCCACTTACCAGTGAGTACATACCATGAATTTCATTTTGGGTCTGGATTACCTCACTCAGGATGCTATTTTCTAATTCCACTAATTTGCATGCAAAATTCATGATGTCCTTGTTTTTAGTAATTGAAAGTTATTGTTCCTTTGTGTAAATGAACTGCACTTGAATATTAGCTCTCTGTCAGATGTAGGGGTTAGTGAAGATCTTTTCCCAATCTGTAGGCTGATGTTTTGTCCTCTTGACACAATCTTTTGCCTTACAGAAAATTTTGAATGCCATTAAGTCCCATTTATCTTAGAACCTGAGGCATTGGTGTTATGTTCAAGAAATTGACTCCTGTACAAATGTGTTTGAGGCTATTTCCCACTTCCTTTGCTATTAGATTTAGTGTATCCTGTTTTAGGTTGAGATCCCTGATCCACTTGGAGTTGAATTTTGTGCATGGAAATAAATATTGTTCTCTTTGCATTCTTCTACAGGTATACATCCAGGTAGATCAGCACCATTTGTTGAAAATACTTTCTTTTTCTACTGTATAGTTTTGGATTGCTTGTCGAAAATTAAGTGTGCTCATGTGTGTAGGTTTATTTCTGGGCCTTTGATTTGATTCCATTGATGAACCTGTCTGTTTCAATACCAATACCATGCATTTTTTTAAAATCAGTATTGCTTTGAAACCCAGCTTGAAATCAGAGAAGTTCTTGTTCCCTCCCACTCTGCATCCTACAATTTCTCATCCCACTACTCCTCGCTCCCCCTCTATAAGAGAATGACCCTCCATACCAGGTCTCTCCACTCCCTGGGACCTCACATATCTCAAGGGTTAGGCTTTCTTCTCTCACTGAAGCCAGATGAGACAGTCCTCTGTTATATAGGTGTCTGGGGCATCACAGCAGCTTATGTATGCTGCCTGATTGTTGCCTCAGTCTCTAGGACATCTGAGCGATCTAGGTTAGTTGAGAATGCTGTTCTTCTTGTGAGATTGCCCTCCTCCTCAGCTTTTCCCAGCCTTTCTCTAATTTAACCACAGGGGTCCTCAATGCCAGTCCAATGGTTGGATGCAAGTATCTGCATCTGTCTCAGACAGCTGTTTGTTGGGCCTCTCAGAGGACTATCATGTGAGGCTCCTGTCTGTAAGCACACTACAGTATCAGTAATAGTATCAGGCCTTGGATCTCCTTGAGCTTGATCCCAATTTGAACCATTCACGGGACTTCCTTTCCTTCAGTATATTCTCCATTTTTCCCTGCAGTTGTTTGAACAGGAACAATTATGGGTCACACTCTTTGACTGTGAGATGGCAATCCCATACCTCCACTTGATGCCCTAACTTTCTTCTAGAGGTGGACTCTCTCTCCCCAATGTTGGGCATTTCATCTGAGGTCCCTTCCTTAGAGTTCTGAGAATCTGTCACCTCCCAGGTCCCTGTTATTTTCTAGTGGGTCCCCAACCTACCACCCCTGAGGTTGCATATATCCATTTATTCTGCGGGCCCTCAGAGCTTTTCTACTGTCTCTCTCCCACATACCTTATTCAGTTGCCTTTTTCCCCTCCCACTTTCCTCACCCACACAGGTTCCTCCATCCCTCTGCCTCCTGTGATTATTTTCTTCTCTTTCACAAGTAAGATTGAAGCACACTTACTTGGATCATTCTACTTGTTAACATTCCTGGGTTGTGTGGATTATATCCTAGATATTTTGTATTCTTTCACTAGTATCCACTTATAAGTGAATATATATCATGCATGCCCTTTGGGGTCTGAGTTACTTCACTCGGAATATTTTCTAGTTCCATTCATTTACCTGTAAACTCATAGTGTCCCCATTCTTTTTTTTTTTTTTTTGCTTTTTTTTTATTCGATATAATTTATTTACATTTCAAATGATTTCCCCTTTTCTAGCCCCCCCACTCCCCGAAAGTCCCGTAAGCCCCCTTCTCTTCCCCTGTCCTCCCTCCCACCCCTTCCCACTTCCCCGTTCTGGTTTTGCCGAATACTGTTTCACTGAGTCTTTCCAGGACCAGGGGCCACTCCTCCTTTCTTCTTGTATCTCATTTGATGTGTGGATTATGTTTTGGGTATTCCAGTTTTCTAGGTTAATAACCACTTATTAGTGAGTGCATACCATGATTCACCTTTTGAGTCTGGGTTACTTCACTTAGTATGATGTTCTCTAGCTCCATCCATTTGCCTAAGAATTTCATGAATTCATTGTTTCTAATGGCTGAATAGTACTCCATTGTGTAGATATACCACATTTTTTGCATCCACTCTTCTGTTGAGGGATACCTGGGTTCTTTCCAGCATCTGGCAATTATAAATAGGGCTGCTATGAACATAGTAGAGCATGTATCCTTATTACATGGTGGGGAATCCTCTGGATATATGCCCAGGAGTGGTATAGCAGGATCTTCTGGAAGTGAGGTGCCCAGTTTTCGGAGGAACCGCTAGACTGATTTCCAGAGTGGTTGTACCAATTTGCAACCCCACCAGCAGTGGAGGAGTGTTCCTCTTTCTCCACATCCTCTCCAACACCTGCTGTCTCCTGAATTTTTAATCTTAGCCATTCTGACTGGTGTAAGATGAAATCTTAGGGTTGTTTTGATTTGCATTTCCCTAATGACTAATGAAGTTGAGCATTTTTTAAGATGCTTCTCCGCCATCCGAAGTTCTTCAGGTGAGAATTCTTTGTTTAACTCTGTACCCCATTTTTTAATAGGGTTGTTTGGTTTTCTGGAGTCTAACTTCTTGAGTTCTTTATATATATTGGATATTAGCCCTCTATCTGATGTAGGATTGGTGAAGATCTTTTCCCAATTTGTTGGTTGCCGATCTGTCCTCTTGATGGTGTCCTTTGCCTTACAGAAACTCTGTAACCTTATGAGGTCCCATTTGTCAATTCTTGCTCTTAGAGCATACGCTATTGGTGTTCTGTTCAGAAACTTTCTCCCTGTACCGATGTCCTCAAGGGTCTTCCCCAGTTTCTTTTCTATTAGCTTCAGAGTGTCTGGCTTTATGTGGAGGTCCTTGATCCATTTGGATTTGAGCTTAGTACAAGGAGACAAGGATGGATCAATTCGCATTCTTCTGCATGCTGACCTCCAGTTGAACCAGCACCATTTGTTGAAAAGGCTATCTTTTTTCCATTGGATGTTTTCAGCCTCTTTGTCGAGGATCAAGTGGCCATAGGTGTGTGGGTTCATTTCTGGATCTTCAATCCTGTTCCATTGATCCTCCTGCCTGTCACTGTACCAATACCATGCAGTTTTTAACACTATTGCTCTGTAGTATTGCTTGAGGTCAGGGATACTGATTCCCCCAGATTTTCTTTTGTTGCTGAGAATAGTTTTAGCTATCCTGGGTTTTTTGTTGTTCCAGATGAATTTGATAATTGCTCTTTCTAACTCTGTGAAGAATTGAGTTGGGATTTTGATGGGTATTGCATTGAATCTGTATAGTGCTTTAGGCAAAATAGCCATTTTAACTATATTGATTCTACCGATCCATGAGCATGGGAGGTTTTCCCATTTTTTGAGGTCTTCTTCCATTTCCTTCTTCAGAGTCTTGAAGTTCTTGTCATACAGATCTTTCACATGTTTGGTAAGAGTCACCCCAAGATACTTTATACTGTTTGTGGCTATTGTGAAGGGGGTCATTTCCCTAATTTCTTTCTCAGCCTGCTTATCCTTTGAGTATAGGAAGGCCACTGATTTGCTTGAGTTGATTTTATAACCTGCCACTTTGCTGAAGTTGTTTATCAGCTGTAGGAGCTCTCTTGTGGAGTTCTTTGGGTCACTTAGGTAGACGATCATGTCGTCTGCAAATAATGATAGTTTGACTTCTTCCTTTCCAATTTGTATCCCTTTCACCTCCTTATGTTGTCGAATTGCCCGAGCTAGTACCTCAAGAACAATATTGAAAAGATAAGGAGAAAGGGGGCAGCCTTGTCTGGTCCCTGATTTCAGTGGGATTGCTTCAAGTTTCTCTCCATTTAGTTTGATGCTGGCTACCGGTTTGCTGTATATTGCTTTTACTATGTTTAGGTATGGGCCTTGAATTCCTGTTCTCTCCAAGACTTTAAGCATGAAGGGATGCTGAATTTTGTCAAATGCTTTTTCAGCATCCAATGAAATGACCATGTGGTTTTGTTCTTTGAGTTTGTTTATGTAGTGGATTGTATTGATGGATTTCCGTATATTGAACCAACCCTGCATTCCCGGGATAAAGCCTACTTGATCATGGTGGATGATCGTTTTGATGTGTTCTTGGATTTGGTTGGCAAGAATTTTATTGAGTATTTTTGCATCTATGTTCATAAGGGAAATTGGTCTGAAGTTCTCTTTCTTTGTTGGATCTTTTTGTGGCTTTGGTATCAGCGTAATTGTGGCTTTGTAGAAGGAATTGGGTAGTGTTCCTTCTGTTTCTATTTTGTGGAATAGTTTGAAGAGTATTGGTGTTAACTCTTCTTTGAAGGTCTGGTAGAATTCTGCACTGAAGCCATCTGGTCCTGTGCTTTTTTTGGTTGGAAGACTTTCTATGACTCCTTCTATTTCTTTAGGCATTATGGGACTGTTTAGATGGTCTAGTTGGTCCTGATTTAATTTTGATATTTGGTATCTGTCAATTGTCCATTTCCTCCAGATTCTCCAGTTGTGTTGAGTACAGGCTCTTGTAGTAGGATCTGATGATTCTTTGGATTTCCTCCTTTTCCGTTGTTATATCTCCCTTTTCATTTCTAAGTTTGTTAATTTGGATACTTTCTCTGTGCCCTTTGGTCAGTCTGGCTAAGGGTTTATCTATCTTGTTGATTTTCTCAAAGAACCAGCTCCTGGTTTTGTTGATTCTTTGTATGGTTCTCTTTGTTTCTACTTGATTGATTTCGGCCCTGAGTTTGATGATTTCCTGCCTTCTACTCCTCCTGGGCGAAGTAGCTTCTTTTTGTTCTAAGGCTTTCAGGTGTGTCATTAAGCTGGTTATGTATGCTCTCTCCATTTTCTTTTTGGAGGCACTCAGGGCTATGAGTTTTCCTCTTAGCACTGCTTTCATTGTGTCCCATAGATTTGGGTATGTTGTGTTTTCATTTTCATTGTGTTCTAAAAAGTCTTTAATTTCTTTCTTTATTTCTTCCTTGACCAAGGTATCATTGAGTAGAGTATTGTTCAGTTTCCACGTGTATGTGGGTTTTCTGTTGTTTCTGTTGCTATTAAAGACCACTTTTACTCCATAGTGATCAGATAGGAGGCATGGGATTAGTTCTATCTTCTTATATTTGTTGAGGTCTGTCTTGTGACCAATTATATGGTCGATTTTGGAGAAGGTACCATGAGGTGCTGAGAAAAAGGTATATTCTTTTGTTTTAGGATAGAATGTTCTATATATATCTGTTAAATCTAATTGGTCCAAAGCTTCAATTAGTTTCATTGTGTTTAGTTTCTGTTTTCCTGATCGGTCCATTGAGGAAAGTGCAGTGTTGAAGTCACCCACAATTATTGTGTTAGGTGCAATGTGTGCTTTTAGTTTTAATAAAGTTTCTTTTACGAAAGAGGGTGCCCTTGCATTTGGGGCATAGATGTTCAGGATTGACAGTTCTTCTTTTTGTATTTTTCCTTTGACCAGCAAGAAGTGTCCCTCAGGGTCTCTTTTGATGACTTTGGGTTGAAAGTCAATTTTATCTGATATTAAAATGGCTACTCCAGCTTGTTTCCTGAGACCATTTGCTTGTAAAATTGTCTTCCAGCCTTTTACTCTAAGGTAGTGTTTGTCTTTGACCCTGAGGTGTGTTTCCTGTAAGCAGCAAAATGTAGGGTCCTGTTTACGTATCCAGTCAGTTAGTCTGTGTCTTTTTATTGGGGCATTAAGTCCATTGATGTTAAGAGATATTAAGGAATAGTGATTGTTACTTCCTATCATTTTTGACGTTATTTTTTAAATTTGAATGCTTAACTTCTTTTGGGTTTGATGAAAGGTTACTATCTTGCTTTTTCCAGGGTGAAGTTTCCCTCCTTGTATTGGTGTTGTCCTCCTATTATCCTTTTTAGGGCGGGGTTTGTGGATAGATATTGGGTAAACTTGGTTTTGTCATGAAATATCTTAGTTTCTCCATCTATGGTGATTGAGAGTTTTGCTGGATATAGTAGTTTTGGTTGGCATTTGTGTTCTCTTAGAGTCTGCATGAGATCTGCCCAGGACCTTCTAGCCTTCATAGTCTCAGGTGAAAAGTCTGCTGTGATTCTGATAGGTCTTCCTTTATATGTTACTTGGCCTTTTTCTCTTACTGCCTTTAGTATTCTTTCTTTGTTTAGAACATTTGGTGTTTTGATTATTATGTGACGGGAAGTATTTCTGTTCTGGTCCAGTCTGTTTGGAGTTCTGTAGGCTTCTTGTATATTCATGGGCATCTCTCTCTTTAGGTTAGGGAAGTTTTCTTCCATAATTTTATTGAAGATATTTGCTGGCCCTTTAAGTTGTAAATCTTCACTCTCATCTATGCCTATAATCCTTAGGTTTGGTCTTCTCATTGTGTCCTGGATTTCCTGGATATTTTGGGTTACAAGCTTTTTGCATTTTGCATTTTCTTTAACTGTGGAGTCCATGGTTTCTATGGAATCTTCAGCATCTGAGATTCTTTGTTCTATCTCTTGTATTCTGTTGTTGATATTTGCATCTCTGTCCCCTGATTTCTTCCCAAGGCTTTCTATCTCCAAAGTTGTCTCCCTTTGAGTTTTCTTAGTTGTTTCTACTCCTGATTTTAGATCCTGGATGGTTTTGCTTAGCTCCTTCACTTGCATGTTTGTGTTTTCCTGTAATTCTTTAAGAGATTTTTGTGTTTCCTCTTTCATGAGCTCAGCCTGTTGACCAAAGTTCTCCTGTATTTCTTTAAGAGATTTTTGTGTTTCGTCTTTCATGACCTCAGCCTGTTGACCAAAGTTCTCCTGTATTTCTTTAAGTGTTTTTTGCATTTCCTCCTTGTTGGCTTTTGTATTCTCCTGGATTTCTTTCAATGATTTTTGTGTTTCCCTTGCAAGGGCTTCTAACTTTTGATCCATTTTCTCCTGAATTTCTTTAAGTATGTCCTTCATGTGTTCCTGTACCAGCATCATGACCAGTGATTTTAAATCCGAATCTTGTTTTACTGGTGTGATGGGGTATCCAGGACATGTTGGTAGAGGAGAATTGGGTTCAGATGTTGCCATATTGCCTTGATTTCTGTTAGTGACGTTCCTGCGTTTGCCTTTTGCCATCTAGTTCTCACTGGTGTTAGCTTGTCTTGTCAGTGCTGGACTCACCAGTGCAAGCTGCCCCTTCCCAGTTGGCCTCTGGTGCACAGCTTACCTCCTGCACTGCTTGTTGACAGGGTGCTGCTTCCCAGGCTGTTCAGATCCCAAAGCAGGCACCCGAAGGCTCCCGCTGGGGCCCGCTGGATTCACTGGAGCACACTGACTTCTCCCAGCTGGCCGCCCGGAAACCCAGCTAGCCACTTGCAGGACTTAGAGATGTGGTGCTGCCGCCCAGGCTGATCTGGGCAGCAGAACTCCCAACCGGGTTGGTGCACACAAGGCTAGCCTAGCTGCTCAGGCCCTGAGTCTAGGCAAAAGCCTGGCAGGCCAATGTCGGTGCAAAGTTCCCCTCAGCTGTGGGTGTTAATTGGGTGTGTCAGGTGGCTAGGATGGTGGTGTGAGCAAGTTCCCTGAGAGTGCTGGGAGAGTCTGCTGGGCTAACAACCTCCTGGCCGGGTCGGCACACAGATGGCCCACCGAGCAGTCCTGGGCCTGGGGGCAGTCCAGGGCCTGACCGTCTGAGACCCCTGCTATGTCCGCCTTGGGCTATGCCTGTTAGCTGGTTTGGTTTTGCCTGCTAGGTCTCTCTGGCTTCCTGTAGGCAAAATGGCGGTGGTGCGCGCCGGCCCAGGCAAACAAGATCCTGGCTGGGTCGGCACACAGATGGCCCGCTGAGCAGCCCAGGACCTGGGGGCAGTCCAGGGCCTGACCGTCTGAGACCCCTGCTATGTCTGCCTCGGGCTATGCCTGTTAGCCGGTTTGGTTTTGCCTGCTAGGTCTCCCTGGCTTCCCTTAGGCAAAATGGTGGTGGTGCGCGTGCCGGCCCGGGAGGAAAAAAACCTCCTGGCCGGGTTTGCACCCCGGTGGACCCCCGATCAGCCCAGGGCCTGGGTGCAGGTCAACGCCCATCGGGCTTAGACCCCCGCGATGTTGGTCTCGGGTTATATTTGCGTACCTCAGTCTGATTTCTCTGGCGACCGAGAACCAATATGGAGCCTTCGTAACTGACTGGCGGGAGGCAGAGTTTTGATGTCAGTGTCCCCATTCTTAGTAGCTACATATTACTCAGTTGTGTAAATAAATCATATTTTCATTATTCATTCTTCATTTGTGGGGCATCTGGGTTGTTTCCAGCTCCTGAATATTACAAATAAGGCTGTGAAGAAAATAGTGGAACACATGCTCTAGTAGTATGGTGGAACATCATTTGGGAAATATGCCCGAGTGCTATTGCTGAGTCTTCAGGTAGTTCTATTTTCAATTTTCTGAAGAAGCTCCAGACTGATTTCCAGAGTGGTTGTACCAGTTTGCAATCCCACCTTCAATCAAGGAGTGGTCCTCTTTCTCTACATCCTCAATAGCATCTGCTGTCATTTGAGTTTTTGGTCTTAGCCATTCTAATCGGTGTAATATTGAACCTCAGGCTCATTTTGATTGGCATTTCTGATTACTAAGAACTTTGAACTTTTCTTTAAGTGCTTCTCCACCATTCTCTGTTGTGAATTCTTTGCTTAGTTCTATACCCCATTTTTTGATTGGGTTGTTTGATTTCATTGTGGTTAGCTTCTGGAGTTCTTTGAATATTTTGGATATTAGCCCTTTATTGGATGTGAGGTCAATGAAGCCTTTTTTTTATGACTGGGAGCTTTTTTAACAACTTATATTTTCTTAGGGGATATGGGCCTGTTTAGATACTTTACCTGCTCTTGATTTAAATTTGGTACATGTCATCTATCATGAAAATGATCCACTTCATCTAGATTTACCAGTTTTGTTGAGTATAGGCTTTTGTAGTAGAATTTGATGATTTTTTTCCAATTTACTCAGTTTCTGTTGTTATGTCTTCCTTTTCATTTCTGATTTTGCTAATTTTGATACTGTCTTCGGGCCCTGTAGTTAGTTTTGCTAGGGTTTTATCTATCTATTTTATTTTCTCAAAGAACCAGCCCCCATTTTTTATTTTTTTATTTTTATTTTTTTATTGTATGGTTCTCTTTGTTTCTGTTTGGTTGATTTCAGCCTTGATTTTGACTATTTCCTGTCATTTCCTCCTTTTGTGTGTGTTTACTTCTTTTTGTTTTACATGTGAAATTAAGTTGCTGCTGTTGCATATCTCCAGTTTCTTTTTTTGTTTGTTTTATTGATATATTTTTTATTTACATTTCAAATGATTTCCCCTTTTCTAGGTCCCCACTCCCTGCAAATTCCATAAGCCCTCTTCCATCCCCCTATTCTTCCATCCACCCCTTCCCACTTCCCTGTTCTGGAATTCCCCTATACTCTTGCACTGAGTCTTTCCAGAACCAGGGGCTACTCCTCCATTCTTTTTGGACATCATTTAATTTGTGGATTATGTCCTGGGTATTCACAGTTTCTGGGCGAATATCCACTTATAAGTGAGTGCATACCATGATTGATCTTTTGAGACTGGGTTACCTCACTTAGTATGATGTTCTCCAGCTCCATCCATTTGTCTAAGAATTTCATGAATTCATTGTTTCTGATGGCTGAATAATACTCCATTGTGTAAATATACCACATTTTTTTTTATCCATTCCTCTGTTGAAGGACACCTAGGTTCTTTCCAGCTTCTGGCTACTACAAATAGGGCTGCTATGAACATGGTGGAACATGTGTCCTTATTGCATGCTGAAGAATCCTCTGGATATATGCCCAGGAGTGGTATAACAGGGTCTTCAGGAAGTATCATGCCCAGTTTTCTGAGGAACCGCCAAAGTGGTTGCACCATTTTGCAATCCCACCAGCAGTGGAGGAGTGTTCCTCTTTCTCCACATCCTTGCCAACACCTTCTGTCTCCTGAGTTTTTGACCTTAGCCATTCTGACTGGTGTGAGGTGAAATCTCAGGGTTGTTTTGATTTGCATTTCCCTAATGACTAATGATGTTGAACATTTCTTAAGGTGTTTCTCAGCTCTCTGAAGTTCTTCATGTGAAAATTCTTTGTTTAGCTCCGTACCCCACTTTTTAATGGGGTTATTTGGCTCTCTGGGTTCTACTTTCTTGAGTTCTTTATATATATTAGATATTAGCCCTCTGTCGGATTTAGGGTTGGTGAAGATCCTTTCCCAGTCTGGTGGTTGACATTTTGTCCTTTTGATGGTGTCCTTTGCCTTACAGAAACTTTGTAGTTTTATGAGGTCCCATTTATCAATTCTTGATCTTAGAGCATAAGCCATTGGTGTTCTATTCAGGAACTTTCCCCCTGTGCCCATGTCCTCCAGGGTCTTCCCCGGTTTCTTTTCGATTAGTTTCAGTGTGTCAGGTTTTATGTGGAGGTCCTTGATCCATTTGGAGTTGAGCTTGGTACAAGGAGATAAGAATGGACCTATGTGCATTCTTCTGCATGCTGACCTCCAATTGAACCAGCACCATTTGTTGAAAAGACTATCTTTTTTCCACTGGATGCTTTCAGCTCCTTTGTCGAAGACCAAGTGACCATAGGTGTGTTGGTTCATTCCTGGGTCTTCAATCCTATTCTATTGATCCGCTTGCCTGATACTGTAGCAATACCATGCAGTTTTTATCACTATTGCTCTGTAGTAGAGTTTAAAGTCTGGGAAACTGAATCCTCCTGAAGTTCTTTTCCTGTTGAGAATAGTTTTAGCTATCCTGGGTTTTTTGTTATTCCAGATGAATTTGAGAATTGCTCTTTCTATCTCTATAAAGAACTGGGATGGGATTTTTATAGGGATAACATTGAATCTGTAGATTGCCTTTGGCAAGATGGCCATTTTAACTATATTAATCCTGCCAATCCATGAGCATGGAAGATTTTTCCATTTTCTGAGATCTTCTTCAATTTCCTTCTTCAGAGATCTGAAGTTCTTGTCATATAGGTCTTTCACTTGTTTGGTTAGAGTCACCCCAACATACTTTATGCTGTTTGTGGCTATTGTGAAGGGGGTCATTTCCCTAATTTCTTTCTTAGCCTGCTTATCCTTTGAGTATAGGAAGGCCACTGATTTGCTTGAGTTGATTTTATAACCTGCCACTTTGCTGAAGTTGTTTATCAGCTGTAGGAGTTCTCTAGTGGAGTTTTTGGGTCACTTAGGTAGACTATCATGTCATCTGCAAATAATGATAGTTTGACTTCTTCCTTTCCAATTTGTATCCCTTTGACCTCCTTATGTTGTCGAATTGCCCGAGCTAGTACCTCAAGTACAATATTGAAAAGATAAGGAGAAAGGGGGCAGCCCTGTCTAGTCCCTGATTTTAGTGGGATTGCTTCAAGTTTCTCTCCATTTAGTTTGATGTTGGCTACTGGTTTGCTGTATATGGCTTTTACTATGTTTAGATATGGACCTTGAATTCCTGTCCTTTCCAAGACTTTTAGCATGAAAGGATGCTGAATTTTGTCATAGGCTTTTTCAGCATCTAATGAAATGATCATGTGTTTTTTTTCTTTGAGTTTGTTTATGTAGTGGATAGCATTTATGGATTTCCTTATATTAAACCATCCCTGCATCCCTGCGATGAAGCCTACTCGATCATGGTGGATGATCGTTTTGATGTGTTCTTGGATTTGGTGGGCAAGAATTTTATTTAGTATTTTTGCATTGATATTCATAAGGGAAATTGGCCTGAAATTCTCTTTCTTAGTTGGATCTTTGTTTGGTTTTGGTATCAGTGTAATAGTGGCTTTGAAGAAGGAGTTGGGTAGTGTTCCTTCTGTTTCTATTTGGTGGAAAAGTTTGAAGAGTATTGGTGTTAAGTCTTCTTTGAAGGTCTGATAGAATTCTCCACTGAAACCATCTGGTCCTGTGCTTTTTTTGGTCGGAAACCTATCTAAGACCCCTTTTCTATTTCTTTAGGGGTTATGGGTCTCTTTAGATGGTCTATTTGATCCTGGTTTATTTTTGGTAATTGGTATCTGTCTAAGAAAATGTCCATTTTCTCCAGATTCTCCAGTTGTGTTGAGTATAGGTTTTTGTAGTAGGATCTGATGATTTTTTGAATTTCCTCAATTTCTGTTGTAATATCTCCGTTTTCATTTCTAATTTTGTTAATTTGGATACTTTCTCTGTGCCCTTTGGTTAGTCTGGCTAAGGGTTTATCTATCTTGTTGATTTTTTCAAAGAACCAGCTTTTGGTCTTGTTGATTCTTTGTATGGTTCTCTTGGTTTCTACTTGATTGATTTCAGCCCTGAGTTTGATGATTTCCTGTCTTCTCCTCCTGGGTGAATTAGCTTCTTCTTGTTCCAGGGCTTTCAGTTGATCCGTTAATCTTCTAGTGTATGCTCTCTCGAATTTCTTTTTGGAGGCACTCAAAGCTATGAGTTTTCTTCTTAGCACTGCTTTCATTGTGTCCCATAGATTTGTGTATGTTGTGCCTTCATTTTCATTAAATTCTAAGAAATCTTTGATTTCTTTCTTTATTTCTTCCTTGACCAAGGTATCATTGAGTATTGTTCAGTTTCCATGTGTATGTGGGCTTTCTCTTGTTTTTCCTGTTACTAAAGACCACTTTTACTCCATAGTGATCTGATAGGAGGCATGGGATTATTTCAATCTTCTTATATTTGTTGAGGTCTGTCTTGTGACCAACTATATGATCTATTTTGGAGAAGGTACCATGAGGTGCTGAGAAAAAGGTATATTCTTTTGCTTTGTGGTGAAAAGTTCTATATATATCTGTTAATTCCAATTGGTTCAAAGCTTCAATTAGTTTCACTGTCTCCCTGTTTAGTTTCTGTTTTCCTGATCGGTCCATTGGTGAGAGTGGAGTGTTGAAGTCACCAACAATTATTGTGTTAGGTGCAATGTGTACTTTGAGCTTTAGTAAAGTTTCTTTTATGAATGAGGGTGCCCTTGTATTTGGGGCATAGATGTTCAGGATTGAGAGTTCTTCTTGTTGAATTTTTCCTTTGACCAGCAAGTAGTGACCTTCCATGTCTGTTTTGATGACATTAGGTTGAAAGTCAATTTTATCTGAAATTAGAATGGCAACTCCGGCTTGTTTCCTGGGACCATTTGCTTGTAGAATTGTCTTCCAGCCTTTTACTCTAAGGTAGTTTTTGTCTTTGACACTGAGGTGTGTTTCCTGTATGCAGCAAAATGTAGGGTCCTGTTTATGTAACCAGTCTGTTAGTCTATGTCTTTTTATTGGGGAATTGAGTCCATTGATGTTAAGCGATATCAAGTGGTAGTGGTTATTGCTTCCTATCATTTTTGATTTTAATTTTATACATGTGTGGTTATCTTCTTTGGGTTTGATGAAAGAAGCTTAATATCCTGCTGTTTCCAGGGTATAGTTTCCCTTGTTGTAATGGTGTTTTCCCCCTATTACCCTTTTAGGGCTGGGTGTGTAGAAATATATTGTGTAAATTTGGTTTTGTCATGGAATATCTTGGTTTCTCCATCTGTAGTAATTGAGAGTTTCTCGGGGTATAGTAGTCTCGGCTGGCATTTGTGTTCTCTTAGAGTCTGCATGAGCTCCGCCCAGGATCTTCTAGCTTTCATGGTCTCTGGTGAGAAATCTGGTGTAATTCTGATAGGTCTTCCTTTATATGTTACTTGCCCTTTTTTCTTTTACTGCCCTAAGTATTCTTTCTTTGTTTAGTACATTTGGGGTTTTGATTATTATGTGATGGGAGGTATTTCTGTTCTGGTCCAGTCTGTTTGGAGTTCTGTAGGCTTCTTGTATATTCATGGGCATCTCTCTCTTTAGGTTAGGGAAGTTTTCTTCCATAATTTTGTTGCAGATATTTGCTGGCCCTTTAAGTTGTAAATCTTCACTCTCATTAATGCCTATAATCCTTAGATTTGGCTTTCTCATTGTGTCCTGGATTTCCTTGATATTTTGGGTTACAAGCTTTTTGCATTTTGCATTTTCTTTAACTGTTGAGTCCATGGTTTCTATAGTGGATATCTCCAGTTTCTTTACCAGGGTACTTATTGCTATGAATTTTCTTTTTTTTTTCCAGGTACAAACTCTTTTCTTGTATTGAAAAAGGAAGTAAAAGCATTATATGATAAAATTGAAAATTTACATGGAAAATATTTCTGACAAAATTGAAAAAATATAAAGCAAACACGTTAAAATTGACAATTTTCATGGAAAATTAAAGAGTAAAATGGTAGACATAAAGAACATGGCTAAATTATTTGAGAAAGGAACTAGAAAGTTTTTATGAAAGAATTGGAGATTTATGTTGAAAATATTTCTGATAAAATTATAGAAAAATATAGACTAACATATCAATATTGAAGATTATTATGAGAATTGCACAGATAAAATGGTAGGTATAAAAGTATTTCTGCACTTGGGACACACTCCGTTAGGACTCCCCCTGCACCCAGGTGCTCCACAGTGCCAACTCCAGCCAGCTGGGCACCTATCCTTTCAGGGGTCATCTGCCCTGCACGAGGCAGTTGGAGGGAGTCTCGAGGTCAGAGGTGAGGTGCTGCCATCTTTGCACCTGTGACTGTATAGCAGACTGGTATGTAGAGATCACCAGAATAGAGGATGACTTGGGACCCACCCCACCAGGACGACACCTTCACCCAGGAACTTGGCCACACCACAGAAATCTGTGCCAGGAGAAAGCAGGTCACCCAGAGTTGCTGAGATAGGCTTGCAGGCACACAGGAGGGGCCAGCACCAGTCAGTGACAGCAGGACCAACTAACACCAGAGATAACCAGATGGCACAAGGCAAGTGTAGGAATGTTGTTAACAGAAATCAAGGCAATATGGCACCACCCAAACCCAATTCTCCCACAACAGCAAGTCCTTGATACCCCAATACACCAGGAAAGCAAGATTTGGATTTAAAATCACAGGTCAAGATGCTGATGAAGTGCTTCATGGAGGGCTTCAAGAAGGACATAAATAACTCCCTTATAGAAATACAGAAAAACACAAGTAAACAGGGAGAAGCCCTTGAAGAACTAAAGGAAAACAAAACAAAACAGGTGAAGGAATTGAACAAAGCCATCCAAGATCTAAAGAAGTGACCAAGCCTGCTCAGTCAGTCAACAGGTTCTCCAGCACAGGAGGGAAGATTGAAAAGAAAGAGACAATTAGACAAAACTGCAGTATGACCCCAGTCAATTCTGAGACTGAAGGGTGGGTTTATTAATTCTCAAACCATTTTTATACTGATTTAATTACATGAAGGAATTAAGGTCAAAAGTAGTACAATGAGGAATAAGCAAGACAGAAAACACAAAATTGTCAAGTCAGTCAACAGGTTCTCCAGCACAGGAGGGAAGATTGAAAAGAAAGAGACAATTAGACAAAACTGCAGTATGACCCCAGTCAATTCTGAGACTGAAGGGTGGGTTTATTAATTCTCAAACCATTTTTATACTGATTTAATTACATGAAGGAATTAAGGTCAAAAGTAGTACAATGAGGAATAAGCAAGACAGAAAACACAAAATTGTCAAGGCAGTAAGCAAAGTCCCACATCACTTCAGTGACAGTTGTTTCCAAGGGTGTGTAAGGATGACAAAAATACCTGAGCCTACTTCCTTGTCCAAGCCCAGAATCTTGCCTGAAGCTTGCTTCTGCTATAACCTACTTCTTTATTATGCCCTAATGTCAGATTCCTGCTTGAGCCCTTGTCCTTGGTCAATGTTAGGCTACTGCCAGGCAGCACAGCACCCCATTAAGTCTCTCCACAAAGAAGGAGGTAGAAACATTAATGAAATCACAAGGAGGGGCAACTCAGGACATAGAAAACCTAGGAAAGAAGTCAAGAGTCATGGATCCAAGCATCAACATCAGAATACAAGAGATAGAAGAGAGAATCTCAGATGCAGAAGATAACATAGAAAGCATTGATACAACAGTCAAAGAAAATGAAAAATGCAAAAAGCTCCTGACCCAAAACATCCAGGAAATCCAGAACAAAATGAGAAGACCAAACCTAAGGATTATAGGTATAGAAAAGAGTGAAGATTTCCAACTTAAAGGGCCAGTTAATGTCTCCAACAAGATTATAGAAGAAAACTTCCCTAACCTAAAAAAAGAGATGCCATGAACATACAAGAAGCTTACAGAACTCCAAATAGATTGGACCAGAAAAGAAATTCCTCCTGTTACATAATAATTAAAACACCAAAGTACAAAACAAAAAAGAATATTAAAAGCAGTAAGGGAAAAATGTCAAGTCACATATAAAGGTAGTCCTATGAGAATTACACTGGACTTCTCACCAGAGACAATAAAAGCCAGAAGAGCCTGGGCAACTGTCATACAGAACCCAAGGGAACACAAATGCCAACCCAGGCTGCTATATCCAGCAAATCTCTCAATTACCATAGATGGAGAAACCAAGGTATTTCATGATGAAAACAAATTTACACAGTGTCTTTCCACAAATCCAGTCCTTCAAAGGATAATTAGTGGAAACCACCAACAAAAGGAGGGAAACTACACACTATAAAAAGCAAGAAAATAATCTTCTTTCAACAAACCCAAAAGAAGATAACCACACAAACATAAAAATTACATCAAAAATAGCAGGAAGCAACAATCACTATTCCTTAATCTCCTAACATCAATGGACTCAATTCCCCAATAAAAATCTGCAAATTCATTTGGAATAATAAAAACCCAGTATAGGAAATCTATTCTCCACAACAATAGATCTCTGGGTGAATCACCATCCCTGACCTCAAGCTCTACTACAGAGCAATAGTGATAAAACTTGTTTGGTATTGGTATGGAGACAGGCAGGAAGATCAATGGAATAAAAGTGAAGATCCAGAAATGAATCCATACACCTATGGTCACTTGATATTTGACAAGGGAGCTAAAAGCATCCTGTGGAAAAAAGTCTGCATTTTAAATAAATGGTGAGGGATCAGCTAGAGGTCAGCATACAGAAAAATGTAAATTGACCCAATTTTATCTCCTTGTACAAAGCCCAAGTCCAAATGGATCAAGGGCCTCCACATAAAATCAGATACACTAAACCTTATAGAGGAGAAAGTGGGGAAGAATCTTCAACACATGGGCACTGGGGAAATTTTCCTGAATAGAACAACAATGGCTTATGCTCTAAGAACAAGAATTGACAAATGGCACCTCATATAACTACAAAGATTCTGTAAGGCAAAGGACACTGTCAATAGGACAAAATGACAACCAACAGATGGGGAAAAGATCTTTATCAATCCTACATCTGATAGGGGGCTAATATCTAATGTATACAAAGCACTCAAAAAGAGAGTCAAATAATGATCAATTTTAAAAAATGGGGTACAGAGCCAAACAGGAAATTTTCAACTGAGGAAACTTGAATGGCTCTGAAGCACCTAAAGAAATGTTCAACATTATTAGTTATCAGGGACCTGTAAATCAAAACAACCGTGAGATTACACCTCACACCAGTCAGAATGACTAAGATGCAAAACTCAGGGGACAGCAGATGCTGGAGAGGACATGGAGAAAGAGGAACACTTCTCCATTGGTGGTGGGATTGCAAGCTGGCAAAATCACTCTAGAAATCAGTTCGGCGGTTCCTCAGAAAATTAGACATAGTACTACCTGAGGACCCAGCTATACCACTCCTGGGCATATACCCAGAAGATGCTCCAACATGTAATAAGGACACATGCCCTGATATGCTCATAGTAGCCTTATTTATAATAGCCAGAAGCTGTAAAGAACCCAGATATCCTTCAACAGAGGAGTGGATACAGAAATTGTGGTATATATACACAATAGAGTGTATATATACACTATTCAGCTATTTAAAAACAATGAATTAATGAAAATCTTATGTAAATGGATAGAACTAGAAAGTGTTCTGAGTGAGGTACCCCAACCACAAGAAACCACATATTGCATGCACTCACTGATGAGTAGATATTAGCCAAAAAGCTCAAGATAAACAAATTACAATTCACAGACCACAGGAAGCTCAAGAAGAAGGAAGATCAAAGTGGGGGTGCTTTGGTTTTTCTGAGAAAGGGAACAAAATACTCACAGGAGCAATTATGGAGATACAGTGTGGAACAGAGGCTGAAGGAAAGGCCACCCAGAGATTGTCCTACCTCGGGATTCAACCTATAAACATTCACCAAGCCTGGACACTATTATGGATGATGAGAAGTACATACAAAAAGAAGACTGTTATGGTTGTGTCCAGAAAGGCCCTGCCAAAGCCTTACAGATACAGAGGCAGAAGATAGAAGCCAGCAATTGGACTGAGTGTGGGGTCCTCAGTTGAAGGAATTGGAGGTTGGACTGGAGGAGCTGAAGAGGTTTGCAGTCCCATGTGAAGAAGGGCAATGTAGGCCAACCAGATGCCACAGGGCTCCCAGGGACTAACTGTCAACCAAAGGGTACACATGGTTCCAGACAAAAGTGTGACAGAGGAATGCCTTGTCGGGCATCAGTGGGAGGAAAGGTCCTTGGTCCTGTGAAGGCTCATTAGATGCCCCAACATGGGGAAATCAAAAGGGGGAGGTAGGTGGGAGTGGGTTGGGTGGAGGAGCATATTCTTGGAGGCAGGGGGTGAGAGGATGTGCTGAGAGTTTTGGGGGAGGGAGAAACTGGGAAAGGGTATAACATTTGAAATGAAAATGAAGAATATATTTAATAAAAAAAGAGACTAAGTGAATGTTGCCCCTCCACCTTTAGGATGTAGTAAAGGAAATGAAGGCATTCACCCATGATTCTTTTCTCTCAAAAAACTGTAAACTTTTCTCTCCCTAGGGCACTTCAAAGGTCTGAACTCTTAGGGAGTTGTTCTAAAAATACTGCTGCCTCAATATAATGTCATCTCAGCACACCAAATTCTGTAGTGAATCCCTTTAAGCAAATCTGATTCTGTCTAGGAATAATGAGTTTTATGAACATATTTAAAAAGTGAAGAAGTATCAGGACACTTGAAGCTAGAAAAATTTTAACAAGTCTAAGAGGAAAACTACTTTAACCAAAATATATAACATTAACTTTATAAAACCACACATTCTTCTCTTGTATCTATTAACTAAACTGACTCCTAAGCAAGGCTAAAAGAAATCTGTGACCACAAGGTAAACAGAGGTTCAACGCCCCATGGAGAGCTCATAGTCCAGAATAACTCTAGGATCCTTTGCTACCCTGGCCTGTGAGTCTATAGCTCTGCAAGAACTGTGAGGGGGACAGGATACAAGAGACACTCCCTTTCAGAGACTGTATTGTGAGCACATGATTATTGGTGATTTTAAGCCATAATGGCCTCCAAACTAGTTTTAGTTTTTATTGCCTCTGAAACTGAGTTAGGCTAATATAATAGAATAAATATCAGGGCACCCCAAAATGGCCACTACAATTACTTTTTGTGTTAAAGTTCAAAAACATTAGGTGAGAAGGGGAACTAAGACCTCTCATATTCCTGTAATAACAAGAAAAAATATTTTTGTCATTTCAATGACAAATTGAGATTAGAATTTGAGGCAGAAAAGTATCTTTGTGAGCATATATTGTTCTGCAAACACCATACATTCTTTTTTTTCCTTTTTTTATTCAATATATTTTTTTATTTACATTTCAAATCATTTCCCCTTTTCTAGATCCCCACTCCCCAAAAGTCCCATAAGCCCCCTTCCCTCCCTTATTTTTCCCATCCATCCCTTCACACTTCCCTGTTCTGGTTTTGCCCTATACTGCTACACTGAGTCTTTCCAGAACAAGGGGCCACTCCTCCGTTCTTCTTGTACCTCATTTGATGTGGGGATTATTTGGATATTCCAGTTTTCTAGGTTAATAACCACTTATTAGTGAGTGCATACCATGATTGACCTTTTGAGACTGGGTTACCTCACTTAGTATGATGTTCTCCAGCTCCATCCATTTGCCTAAGAATTTCATGAATTCATTGTTTCTAATGGCTGAATAGTAATCCATTGTATATATATATATATATACCACATGTTTTGCATCCATTCTTCTGTTGAGGGATACCTGTGTTCTTTCCAACTTCTAGCTATTATAAATAGGGCTGCTATGAACATAGTGGAGCATGTATCCTTATTACATGCTGGGGAATCCTCTGGGTATATGCCCAGGAGTGGTATAGCAGGATCTTCCGGAAGTGACTGCCAGACTGATTTCCAGAGTGGTTGTATCAATGTGCAACCCCACCAGCAGTGGTGGAGTGTTCCTCATTCTCCACATCCTTGCCAACACCTGCTGTCTCCTGAATTTTTAATCTTAGCCATTCTGACTGGTGTAAGGTGAAATCTCAGGGTTGTTTTTATTTGCATTTCCCTAATGACTAATGAAGTTGAGCATTTTTTAAGATGCTTCTCCGCCATCCAAAGTTCTTCAGGTGAAAATTCTTTGTTTAACTCTGTACCCCATTTTTAATAGGGTTATTTGGTTTTCTGGGGTCTTCTTGAGTTCTTTGTATATATTGGACATTAGCCCTCTATCTGATGTAGGGTTGGTGAAGATCTTTTCCCAATTTGTTGGTTGCTGATTTGTCCTTTTAATGATGTCCTTTGCCTTACAGAAACTTTGTAATTTTATGAGGTCCCATTTGTCAATTCTTGATCTTAGAGCATACGCTATTGGTGATCTGTTCAGGAACTTTCCCCCTGTACCGATGCCCTCAAGGGTCTTCCCCAGTTTCTTTTCTATTAGCTTCAGAGTGTCTGGATTTATGTGGAGGTCCTTGATCCATTTGGAGTTGAGCTTAGTACAAGGAGACAAGGATGGATCAAGTCACATTCTTCTGCATGTTGACCTCCAGTTGAACAAGCACCATTTGTTGAAAAGGCTATCTTTTTTCCATTGGTTGTTTTCAGCCCCTTTGTCGAGGATCAAGTGGCCATAGGTGTGTGGGTTCATTTCTGGATCTTCAATCCTGTTCCATTGATCTGCCTGCCTGTCACTGCACCAATACCATGCATTTTTTTGTTTTGTTTTGTTTTGTTTTTAATAGGAAAGTCACATATAATAGAATAATTATGCACAGCAAAGCCAATTGAAAAATAGTCACACACAAATGAAATCTATACAGCTGTTGTCTAGGGATAAGGTCAGGAGAAATGGGAACAACTGTTTTACAAATGAGCTGCCCGCAGGATTCTGAGAGGTCACCATCCAGGCCTGCTGCAGGTAGTTCCATATTTCTGATGGTAGGTCCTGTGGAGGGACGTGTCTCCTGCTTCTCAGGGTCCCAGACACCATCTATATCATGGTATGCTGTCCCCAGCATTTAGGCATCTGGGGAACTGGAATTCCAATGCTGAATTGGTGTGTAGATTCCATGAAGGATACCTGTATGGGCAAACAACTACAAAAAAGCATCCCTAGCCTGTGTCTGAAAACAGCCCACAGAAAACCTAGGACTGAAATGGGGAGGAAGCAGGGAGGCGGTTAATTGCTCCCCTACTCCCCCTAGTGGAAGGATCAGCAACCTGCAGAAGGAACTCTCCGTGACCTTTCTGGGCTCTGCTGATTTTCATTTGGGAAAGCTGATATAAACAATTTCATTTTCAGCTGGGTATCATTCTACTCTTGTCTCTCAACAACACCCCCTCCCAAGCATGGGTGATTAATCAATCCTTTCTCTGGCCCCTCTTGGCAGGTGACCCACTGAGTATAGAGGGGACAATGGCTGAATGGAGTTTGTTTAAAAAACAAAACAAAACAAAAACCATTTGGCTACGTGAACAACAAAAGGCGAAGTTTAGTAAGAATGAGCCCTGAATATAAAGGTCGATGTCAAGGACCTGGCAACTTTGCGAAGAGATCATAATAATTACTGTTTCTCTTTCTTTCTTTCCTTCTTCTTTCCTTCTTTCCTTCTTTCCTTCTTTCCTTCTTTCCTTCTTTCCTTCTTTCCTTCTTTCCTTCTCAATTCTTCACAGAGTTAGAAAAAGCAATTAACAAATTCATCTGGAATAACAAAAAACCCAGGATAGCTAAAACTATTCTCAGCAACAAAAGAAATTCTGGGGGAATCAGTATCCCTGACCTCAAGCAATACTACAGAGCAATAGTGTTAAAAACTGCATGGTATTGGTACAGTGTCAGACAGGCAGATCAATGGAACAGGATTGAAGATCCAGAAATGAACCCACACACCTATGGCCACTTGATCCTCGACAAAGGGGCTGAAAACATCCAATGGAAAAAAGATAGCCTTTTCAACAAATGGTGCTGGTTCAACTGGAGGTCAGCATGCAGAAGAATGCGAATTGATCCATCCTTGTCTCCTTGTACTAAGCTCAAAACCATGCAGTTTTTAACACTATTGCTCTGTAGTATTGCTTGAGTTCAGGGATACTGATTTCTCCAGAATTACTTTTGTTGTTGAGAATAGTTTTAGCTATCCTGGGTTTTTTGTTATTCCAGATGAATTTGAGAACTGCTTTTTCTAACTCTGTGAGGAACTGAGTTGGGATTTTGATGGGGATTGCATTGAATCTGTAGATCGCTTTTGGCAAGATGGTCATTTTAACTATATTAATCATGCCAATACACGAGCAGGGCAGATTTTTTGTGTCACTTAGGTAGATTATCATATCATCTGCAAATAATGATAGTTTAACTTCTTCCTTTCCAATTGGTATTCCTCTGACCTCCTTATGTTGTCTAATTGCCCCAGCTAGTACCTCAAGAACAATATTGAAAAGATAAGGAGAAAGGGGGCAGCCCTGTGTAGTACCTGATTTTAGTGGGATTGCTTCAAGTTTCTCTCCATTTAGTTTGATGCTGGCTACCAGTTTGGTGTATATTGCTTTTACTATGTTTAAGTATGGGCCTTGAATTCCTGTTCTTTCCAAGACTTTAAGCATGAAAAGATGCTGAATTTTGTCAAATGCTTTTTCAGCATCCAATGAAATGACCATATGGTTTTTTTTTTGCTTTGAGTTTGTTTATGTAGTGGATTTCATTGATGGATTTCCATATATTGAACCAACCCTGCATCCCTGGGATAAAGCCTACTTGATCAAGGACACTTCTTGCTGGTCAAAGGAAAGATCCACCAAGAAGAACTATCAATTCTGAACATCTATGCACCAAATGCAAGGGTATTTAAAATCACTGGTCATGATGCTGCTAGAAGAACACAAAAAGGACACAAATGAATCTCTTAAAGAAATACAGGGGACCATGAATAAGCTAGAAACCCATATAATGGAAACACAGAAATCACTTAAAGAAATTCAGGAGAATAAGGCTCAAGAGATAGAAGCCAATAAAGAAGAAAAAAAACTTAAAGAAATGCAGGAGAACTTGAGTCAACAGGCAGAAGTCATGAAAGAGGAAACACAAACATCTCTTAAAGAATTAAAGGAAAACACAAACAAATAAATGATGGAACTGAACAAAACCATCCTGGATATAAAAACAGAAGTAGAAACAACTAAGAAATCACAAAGGGAGACACCTTTGGAGATAGAAAACCTTGAGAAGAAATCAGGGCCCATAGATGCAAATATCAACAACAGAATACAGAGATGGAAGAAAGAATCTCAGATGCCGACAATACCATAGAAACCATTGACTCAACAGTCAAAGAAAATGCAAAATGCAAAAAGCTTGTATCCCAGAACATCCAGGAAATCCAGGACACAATGAGAAGACCAAACTTAAGGATTATAGGTATAGATGAGAGTGAAGATTTACAGCTGAAATGGCCAGCAAATATCTTCAACAAAATTATGGAAGAAAACTTTCCCAACTTAAAGAGAGAGATGCCCATGAATATACAAGAAGCCTACAGAACTCCAAACAAACTGGACCTGAGCAGAAATACCTCCCATCACATAATAATTAAACCCCCAAATGCACTAAAGAAAGAAAGAATATTAAAGGCAGTAAAAGAAAAAGGCCAAGTAACATATAATGGAAGACCTATTAGAATCACACCAGACTTCTCACCAGAGACCATGAAAGCTAGAAGATCCTGGGCAGATCTCATGCATACTCTAAGAGAACACAAATGTCAGCCAAGACTACTATACCCAGCAAAACTCTCAGTCACCATAGATGAAGAAACCAAGATATTCCATGACAAAACCAAATTTACACAATATCTTTCCACAAACCCAGCTCTGCAAAGAATAATAGGAGGAAAACTCCAATACAAGGAGGGAAACTACACCTGGAAAAAGCAAGATAGTTAGTTACCTCCTTTCATCAAACCCAAAAGAAGATAACTACTCAAATATAATAATAACATCAAAAATGACAGAAAGTAATAATCACTATTCCTTAATATCTCGTAACATCAATGGACTCAATTCCCCAATAAAAAGACATAGACTAACAGACTGGATAAGGAAAGAGGACCCTACATTTTGCTGCATACAGGAGACACACCTCAATGTCAAAGACAAAAACTACCTTAGAGTAAAAGGCTGGAAGACAATTTTACAAGACAATGGTCTCAGGAAACGAGCCGGAGTAGCCATTCTAATATCAGATAAAATTGACTTTCAGCCTAAAGTCATCAAAAGAGACACAGAAGGACACTTCTTGCTGGTCAAAGGAAAAATCCACCAAGAAGAACTTTCAATCCTGAACATCTATGCCCCAAATGGAAGGGTACCCTCATTAGTAAAAGAAACATTACTAAAGCTCAAAGCACACATTGCACCTAACAAAATAATTGTGGATGCCTTCAACACTCCACTCTCCTCAATGGACCATCAGGAAAACAGAAACTAAACAAAGACACAGTAAAACTAATTGAAGCTTTGGACCAATTGGATTTGACTGATATTTATAGAACATTTCGCCCTAAAGTAAAATAATATACCTTTTTCTCAGCACCTCATGGTACCTTCTCCAAAATCGACCATATAATTGGGTCACAAGACAGACCTCAACAAATATAAGAAGATCGAACAAATCCCATGTCTCCTATCAGAGGAGTATGGAGTAAGAGTGGTTTTCAATAGCAACAAAAACAACAGAAAGCCCACATACACATGGAGGCTGAACAATACTCTACTCAAGGACACCTTCGCCAAAGAAGAAGTAAAGAAAGAAATCAGAGACTTTTTAGAATTTAATGAAAATGAAGGCACAACATACCCAAATCTTTGGGACACAATGAAAGCAGTGCTAAGAGGATAACTCATAGCTCTTCCAAAAAGAAAGGGGAGAGAGCAGCAGCTTAACAACACACCTGAAAGCCCTGTAACAAAAAGACGCTATTTCACCCAGGAGTAGAAGACAGGAAATTCTCAAACTCAGGGCTGAAATCAATCAAGTGGAAACAAAGAGAACCATACAAAGAATCAACGAGACCAGGGGCTTGTTCTTTGAGAAAATCAACAAGATAAATAAACACTTAGCCATATTGACCATAGGGCACAAAGAAAGTATCCAAATTAACAAAATTAGAAATGAAAAGGGAGATATTACAACAGAAACTGAGGAAATCCAAAAAATTATCAGATCTTACCACAAAAGCCTATACTCAACACAACTGGAGAATCCGGAGGAAATGGAAAATTTCCTAGACAGATAACAAATACCAAAACTAAATCAGGACCAAATAGATCATCTAAATAGTCCCATAACCCCTAAAGAAATAGAAGTGGTCATAGAAAGTCTTCCAACCAAAAAAAAGCACAGGACCAGATGGTTTCAGTGCAGAATTCTATCAGACCTTCAAAGAAGACCTAACACCAATACTCTTCAAACTATTCCACAAAATAGAAACAGACAGAACACTACCCAATTTCTTCTACGAAGCCACAATTACGCTGATACAAAAACCACACAAAGATCTAACAAAGAAAGAGAACTTCAGACCAATTTCCCTTATGAACATCGATGCAAAAATACTCAATAAAATTCTTGCCAACTGAATCCAAGAACACATAACAAACAATTATCTACCACCATACATTATTTAAGATTCTATAAAGCATGAAAGCATTTGGGTCAGGGTACTTTGAGAGCTCTCCATTCTTGTTGGAACCTTGTCTGTACAGAAGAAATCTGTGTGTGTACTTTTCTCAAGTCCGTCTCAAACCCAATCCCTAAGAAGGTAAAAATTAAAACATTTTAATCCCCTGTAAAATAAAATAAAATAAAATAAAAAGTTCTAGAAACTTTTTCACAACCTGATTTTGCATTTTCAAATGCTGAGTTTCAATTAATACCTGTCTGGCATCTGTTTTAGATATTGCTTTGTTTATAGAGGACATTTATCCATGTAAAAAGAAAGTAAAAATCTCTTTGGGGCTTTGCACTATCTTTGTGAATGACAAAGACACTTTCCTTTATCCCTCTGTCTTATCCCAGATTATTTCTTATTGATTATTTTATTTATTTATATTTCAAATGTTCCTCTCCTTCCCAGTTTTCCATCAACAAACCCCTATCCCATCCCCCTAACCCCCTGATCCTATGAGGCTCCCCCACCCATCCATCTCCTCCCACCTCACTACCCTAGCATTCCCCTAACAAAGGGCCTCCCCTCCTATTGATGCCAGACAAGGCAACCCTATGCTACAAAAGCAGCTGGAGCCATGGGTTCCTCCATGTACACTCCTTTGGTTAGAGGTTTAGTCCCTGAGAGTTTTGGGGAGCCTGGTTGGTTACTATTGTTCTTCCTATGGGGTTGCAAACCCCTTCAGCTCCTTCAGTCCTTCTCCTAACTCCTCCATTGGGGGATGTACTGGCTAGTTTTGTGTGTCAACTTGACACAGGCTGAAGTTATCACAGAGAAAGGAGCTTCAATTCAGGAAGTGCCTCCATGAGATCCAGCTGTGGGACATTTTCTCAATTACTGATCCGGGGGTGGGGGGAGGGCCCCTTGTGGGTGGTACCATCTCTGGGCTGGTATTTTTGGGTTCTATAAGAGAGCAGGTTGAGCAAGCTAGGGGGAACAAGTCAGTAAGAAACATCCCTCCATGGCCTCTGCATCAGCTCCTGCTTCCTGACCTGCTTGAGTTCCAGTCCTGACTTCCTTTAGTGATGAACAGCAGCGTGGAAGTATAAGCTGAATAAACCCTTTCCTCCTCAACTTGCTTCTTGGAGATGATATTTGTGCAGGAATTGAAACCCTGACTAAGACAGAGGGCCCCTGCTCAGTCTGATGGTTGTCTACTAGCATCCACATCTGTATTTGTAAGTTTCTGGGAGAGTCTCTCAGGGGACAGCCATACCAGGATTCTGTCCACAAGTGCTTCTTGGCATAAGGAACAGTGTCTGGGTTTGGTGTCTGCAGATGGGATGGATTCCTAGGTGGGGCAGTTCTTGGAGTGCCTTTCCTTCAGTCTCTGCTCCACTCTTTGTCTCTACATTTTCTTTAGACAGGAACAATTCTGGGTTAATATTTTTGAGATGGGTGAGTGACCCCTTCCCTCAACTGGGGCCTTTGCTGAACCTTTCCAAATGGTCTCTATGGGTTCTCTCTCCCATTTGTTGGGTATTTCAGCTAATGTCATCTCCCTTGGGTCTGGGGAGCCTCTTGCTATCCTGGCATTTGGGACTTTTTAGTGGTTACCCCCAGTTCCCCATCTCCCCCTACTACACAATTCAGTTAAAATTCCTGACCCACTGTCAGACTCTTAAAGCTATTAAAGTACATAGGATAATAAAAGAGTCATCAAACTGCATTTGCTGTCTTTAAGTCAGCAAAATGATGTTTGTTTAACAATTGTTCTTGTACAATGTTAACACCTTTAGACCTGTTACAATTTTCCATAATTGCAGCTCCTTCTCAGCAGCTTGTCAGCCATTGTAATTTAAAAGAAGCTTCCAGTATGGCAGCTGGTAAATCTTTCCAGTCTAGGAGGAGAACCCTGTTTTGGGTAGCCCAGGTATTTAGCATTTGTCTCACACAAGTGAGTATATTCCATAAGTTATAAGTGGTTCTTTAAAATCTCGTATTGTTAGGGTCTAAGAAACACTGAAAAATGATACCCCAGACTCAAATGCTATGCAAAGGCGAAGAGTATTTATTCAGCTGATTTTCCTGAATGTAGGGGTCTCCCTCTTTAGGAATGGAGACCCCTGATGGACTCACAGACCCCGCTTTGATTGACTTGGAGAAATCCAAGGAGTGGTATGTGCCCCTTTACCATGATTGGTTACCTATTTTATTATATTATTGCTTAGATCCTGGAGATTTACCAGAAGGTTGTTTACTCATTCCAGCTACCTATTCTGAATTCAAGCCAAATGGCAAGGTGTCCTCAGATTGGCTTCCCATGGCTATTGTTGGCTGACCACAGGTTTCTGGGTCTGGGTTCTCATTTCTGAGAAACAGGCACTAAGGCCCAGTCTTCCAAACTGCCAGTTTGTAACCTGTCATAGAGTCAGCCTGGCTCTGGCTAACTCAGTCCTCTCAGTATGTTGAGAGGATGCCAGGATAGTTGTTAATTTGTGCATTTTCACCATTTTTGCCCTCGTTTCTGAAAAAGTTAGTGGAGAAAGTTTCCCTTTCCTCAGTTTCATTCATGTAGCACTGTAGGTTCAACGGATTGTCTATCTTGATCCCCAATTTCATTAGGTACCATATGTTCAAAATTAAGCATTTCCTGTTCTAATTCCTGTCACTTATCTTTCAAGATATTATATTTTACATATTTTTTTCATGTTGTAAGTTATTTTCTTGTTGAATAACTATTTTTTCTTGTTATATAGTTATTTTTTCAAATGTTTTTGGGATATTTTCTCTTGTTCTACAATTATTATTTCAATTTTTTTTGAGAAGAAAAATATAAAAATTGAAAGTAGGGAGGGTTGTACCTGCTTGCAATCCCACTAGCCATAGAGGAGTTTTCATCTTTCACCACATCCTAGCTGTAACCTGAGTTTTTGATCTTGGCCATTCTGACTGGTATGAGGTACAATCTCAGGGTTGTTTTGAGTTACATTTCCCTGATGACTAAGGATGTTGAACATTCCTTTAGGTGCTTCTCAGCCATTCAGTATTCATGTTGAGAACTTTTAGTTTGGCTCTGTTCCCCATTTTTGATAAGGCTATTTGGTTCTCTGAAGTCTAACTTCTTGAGTTGTTTGTGTATATCAAATATTAGACTTCTATCAGACATAGGATTGGTAAAGATCTCTTCCTAATCTGTTGTTTGCCATTTTGTCCTATTGACAGTGTCCTTTAGTTACAGAAACTTTACAAGTTTATGAAGTCCCATGATCTTGGAGCATAAACCATTAATGTTCTGTACAGGAAATTTTCCCCATACCTATGTGTTTGAGGCTCTTCTGGTGGTTCCTCAGAAAAATAGACATAATTACTAACCAAGGACCCAGCTATATCACTCCTGGGTATATACCCAAAAGATGCTCCAAAATATAACAAGGACATATGCTCCACTATGTTCATAGCAGCATTATTTATAATACCCAGAACCTTGAAAATATCCAAATATCTTTCAACAGAGATACGGATTCAGAAAATGTGGTACATTTATGCAATGGAGTACTTACTACTCAGCTATTAAAAACAATGACTTCATGCAATTCTTAGGTAAATGGATGGAACTAGGAAATATCTTTCTGAGTGAGGTAACCCAATTACAAAAGCACATAGCTGGTACACATTCACTTATAAGTGGATATTAGCCTAAAATCTTGAAATACCTAAGATACTATTCATAGTCCACATGAAGCTCAAGAAGGAAGACCAAAGTATGGGTCCTTCAATTCTTCTGAGAAGGGGAATAAAATGCTCACAGGAGCAAATATGGAGATAAAGCATGGAGCAGCGACTGAACAAAAGGCCATCCAGAGAGTGTCCTGTCTGAGGATTCGTCCCATAAATAGTCACCAAACCCCAAAACTATTGTGGACACCAAGAAATGCTTGCCATCTTGACCAGCCTAAGACTCTTAACATGTATTAGTGTCTTTTAAAGTGCTGAATTAGCAAACTAATAGGAATAGGTACACCTCTCTTGTTGCCCTATCCCAAAGAACTAGAGAAGGGATGCTCACTAGAACATGCTCCACAGCAAGTCTCCTCTGGGACTCCTTTGATTGATCATTCTGCAGCATTGAGTAACAATGAGGAAGTTCCTTCACTGGTACCTAGTGACCCTTTCCTTCCTCCCACCAACATCTAAACTTTCCTCTGAACAACTTTTATTTTCCTGCTTCCAGGTCTTTCCTGGTACAAAAGCAAAATGGTAACAGATTTCTGTCTCTTCAAAGAATAGTCAGGGAGTAGGACATCTTCAACTCCAGAGACTTCTTTGTCCATTGCTCAATATTTTCATGATCTAAAACTTAAAAGTCATTTTGATAGATAATTTTGGATCACATATTAAGCATATATGTATTGTGAACAAAATTTATCCTTGTCTGATTTTTCTTAAACTATATTTTTCATGACAAGTTATATCAGTGTTGCAAAAACCAGCACATTGATGGACTTTCTTGAGTGGAGAAGGAATAATATAGGTAAAAGAAAGATAAAATAATGTTTTCTTTCAGCCTCAAGATCAATTTAAAGTAAATTTTCTGAGAGGACTGCTATTCTGGATGTAAAATGTTCTCATTATTGTTTCCTGAAAATTTCTGGTCTTCTTTACATACAATGACGTTTCTTGTCAACTCATATAAGATCTTGAAAATATGTTGTCAACATCTTCCCTATTTATAGAAAATTGTGTAAGACTATTAGATTCCACTGTGTGTTAGGATCATGGACATATCTAGTGGATAAAAATTAGCATTACATAAGTATGGGTGAGGGTGAATTAGTGAATTGAACTAGCATCCCAAATGACCCTTGACATCCCAGGCAGCAGACTGAATATATTTTATAAGGTTTAACTAAATGTATATATATATATATATATATATATATATATATATATATATATATATATATATACATTTAGTTAAACATACATATATATATATAAACTATTTTTCATTTTATTTTATAAGGAACATTGTATGTTTATTTAAAATGAATAATGAAACACGAAATGGTATCCAAAACTATTGTAAAATGTAAAAGAAACATTTTCATAGATGTTAGTCATACTTTATCTCTCCAGACTTGCTGTGTTGATATCTTGCTTTTTGCATTCTATAGCAAAATCCCTATATTAGCATCTGTATTTTGTTGCTTTTCTTGAGCAGTAACACTCCCAGCACTTGTAAGCAGTAAGACCTTCTTTTTACTGCACTGGGTCTAAGAAATTTGTTTCTTCCTTCTGACTTCAGTGATAATCCAAACTGGTAGAAGGTCAGTGTGCAACCATAAACAAGAAACATAAATGGGTCTACACAATTTATATGAATTAATAAATCTTGAGTTTGTGTAAAGCCTCATACCCTTCATAATCCTTGACTTACACTTTCCCTCTTTGGTTGTGTTGTATACAGGAATAGACCTAGGTTCAGCACACCAATAAGATGCTATAGACTTTTGGAACTATAAGTCCATAGATTTCTACATGCAGCTCTAATACACCTTTGGCTTAGTTATGGATAAATAGTTGAGCATATTCCACAGCAAGTATCCTAGGGGCCTAGCATGGCAAAAATGTGTTATGGATAAACCATAAATTATTGTCCTCAATTTTATTGCATCACTTTCTACTGAGGACATTCTGAAGATTATTTTTTTTCTAATAACTATAATAGGTTTCTGTGTTCCTACTTCAGTCTAGAGAATTATAGAAGCACAGGGAGATGCAAACCAAAGACTTTTTCATGTATGAAGTTATTATAGTGGTCTGATATAGACTGTTTCTCTTTCATGCATGTGTTAGTTTAAAACTCTATAAGTAATATATTTAGTGGACAAAGATCAATTTTAACCTTTATTTTTATTTATTTCATTAAATTCTAAGTGATGAAGTAGTAAAACATGACTATATTATTCTTGTTTCAATTTAGTGGTTTAAGAAAGAGAAGGGAAATTTGTTGTGTGAAATTTATTGGGTATATTTGATGTCCTGTTGCAAAATGTTTATACGTATAAAATATCCTCAGATAGTGCTCTGTTGGAACTTAAAGCTATTGCTGAGTTTAGAATATTACTTTCTCTCACTGTACTTTCATATCATTATTTCCAGTAATTTGCATTGAGTTCAAATGAGACCAATGATTTCTAGTGAGAACAGAGATGTCACATTTTCCCCTTTACTAATACTTCAGCAGAAATTGCAGAACTCGTGGCTGACTGCATTCCACTTCATGCACTAAAACGGTTCCAAAAGCACTGAGATCCAAGAGTTAGCACTTCACATGGTTTTGTTTAGGGGATCCCAAAGAAGACTAACTGCATGCAATGTGGCAACCAAAATTGCTTACAGAACTGTGTCACCTGAGACTTTGATAGTCATGGTTCTCTATCTTCTAGTCAACCATCAGGGATTGTGAAATTAAAGAACCTCTCCAAACACATTGTCTCTTTGGATACATTTGTAAGAAACTCATCAGTGTCTTTGATAATAATCAACAGGAAATTTTGAGAAATGTCTTTGGCTCCCAAAGGTAGCACCATTATCACAACTGTAGGTGATATGAAAATTGCAGTTCTGAAGGGAATGCAGGTCAAAGATCTTTGAAATGTTATCTAAGGACTGAGCTGACCCCTCTTCCATAGTGCTGGCCATCATGCCAGGAGCTGCACACTGAGTTGAAAGTTCTACAGATTGAAAAAATTCAGGTGAGATTCTTGTTTTTCATTGTCAGAAAGCAGTGAAATCATGGAAGAAAGGTCTGGTAAATTCCCAACTCTGAAAAATAGATTCTTGGTAGACACAGAACCCTTGGGACTTAGTTAATAATCAGGAAGACTTTGTAGGCTGTAGACCAAACTACTAAGGAGAAGTGATTGTCTCTGTCCTATACTAACTCTTATACTAACATATTATGTAGGAAATGTGTAACAAAATCCTTTCAGGCTGCCTATTGAAAAATGGAAAATCTAGTAGTACCTGATTTTGAAGGTGTTTTAGGATTATGTTAATTCCCTCATTTAGTTTTACATTTATTGCACACATAGAGTAATTTTGCAGTGTGGCAATCTAAAATTTTGAAAAATGACCGTGTGTTTGCAAATAAAACTTAGATATGGAATTAGGAAAATCATCTAATTCTACAAAGAAGCCAGGATTAGGACTTGCCAGAGAAGAAGCATTTATAGTCAGCACTACATCTCTGACTGGGCAGGAGCTTTATCTGTCCAAACAATCAGTAAGGTAGCTACTGAGACGGTTTTCCATCTTCAACTTGAGAATATTGTGCTAAAGTCAAGATGACAATGTCATTGTGAATCTGGTAGAATTCTGGTCTAGCATGAGTGCATTTTCTGTCATTTCCATTAGTTTCGTGATATTCTGAGTTCTCAGGCATCTGTCAATGGGTTTTCCACTTTTCATGACTGAAGTTTTCAAAATACAGAGCCTTATACACAGTTTAAACTTAGGTTGCACACATAGCCCATGATTACAGCATTCTTTTAATATGCAGTTTATAAGACTTCATATTTTACAGATAATATTTGCATATATATTTTCACTTATATGTCATTTACAATTCTTGATTTATTACTAATAGTTTGACTTGACCTGGGCCTTAATAAATAAATCTTTAAAACAGAAGTCCTTCTGTTTGTGGGAATTCTTTTTCTATGTGTAGGGGATTTTTATGTGCAGGTGAGTATGGACTTATGTGAGAGTGTGGAGTCATAATGAAATTTCAGTTGTGGTTCCTCAGACATTTTTTAATCTTGGTTTTTTTTTTTTTTTGAGACATGACCTCTTACTCACCTGAAATTCTCAGAATATATTATAAGTTTTTATAATTCTGCTCCAGGATTCTAACAGACTCTGCCCGATCCCTAGTGTTCAAATTATAATTGTAGGTTCACACTTCCAGATTTTTTAAAAACATAAAGTCCATATATTGTATATAAACTTATATTTTTATATTTGTACAAGAAATGATATTAGTTACTAAGTACAAAACTATTGGTATCCTTGAATGATTATAAACATTTGCACACTAACAAGCTCTTCAGAATTAAAAAGTAATTACATTAGCTGTTCCTATTTTAATCTTAAAAACAAAATGAAAATTTGAAGAAAATGATTTTAATGTTTCAATGAAAATTTTTGACACACTGTTTATGACCTTATTAAATAATAAAAATAAATTCTCACAATTTCAAATGCACTCATTTTCTAATTAATTTCATAAAAATTAATGTATGCTAGTAGAATTATTATTTTAAAATACTGGCTTTAAAATATTATGCTTCAACCAGAAGGGAAATTTTCTTCCACCACCCCCCCCACTGTATTCATTATATTTTGTGATGTGGCCAGTTCTTCAGATTTCTTTGTCTTTGTTTCTAAGAACATTACTTCACTTCTGCAAGCATCATTTCCACAACTGACTGAATGATATAATGCATCATGAATGTCAGAGCAGTATAACAGTATAACCCATTTCTCAGTTCAATTTTAAAATTGACAAATAGAGGTAAATGTAGTTTATAAATAAGAACCTAAAAATCTAGTTTATAAATAAAAACCTAAAAATATACACCTATGTATATTAGTGTACATAACTTTCTTTAATTAATTTATTTTTAAATTCATCTAAAAACTATTTAGGTCTTATCTTAATAAGACCTAAATAGTTTTAAAATCAAATGTGATTCTGTTTCTTTTCTTAACTTTTGTTTTCTCTCATACATTACATCTGGCACACAATTTCCAGTCCCTTCACTTCTCCATATCCTACCCTCACTTCTCTGGAAGAAAAAAAAGGTCATTCAGGGATCCTCTGAAAACACTGCTTAATAAGACATAAAAAGACTGTGCAAAAATCCTTAAATTATAGCTGGATGTGTCAACACAGTATGAGGAAAAGGGTCCACAATATCAGGCAAAATGGTCAGAGACATTCTCTATTCCCTTTTCTGAAAGTCCCACAAGCTACTATACTAAAACCCCAAATGTATATGTGAGGACATAGCTCTGACTCATACAGTTTCATACAGCCACATACATTCATGTCTGTGGCTTCAATTTCTGTGAGTACCTTTGAGCAGTTTAATTGATTCTGTTGCCTGTATTCCTCTTATGTTTTCCACCTTCTGAATCCTACAATCCTTCCACCCCCCTTTTCTGTTCAGCCATGCAGTGTCAGAAATGGGTTCCCACTTCTGGTATGGACCTCTAGTTTGACCAGTCATGGGTATGCTACTTGTATAGTTCTGTGCCACCATTGCCTCAGGATGTCTTGTAGGCAGGACAGATTGAATGATAAAATGTTTTGTGTTAGGTTGATGCCCTAGTACTACTGCTAGGAGAAGCCTTGCCTAATTACAGAAGATTTAGATTATTTTATGAGAATGTGTTTATTGAAATCAAGTCATAATTCTTCTAAGGCAAGAACTGAACTGTTTAGCTATCTCTATTGTACACTAGAGTCTTACGGAGAAGATGAAATCTTGCATGTTTTTTCTCTTCCTTGTATCATGTCTTCCTTCTCAACTCTTATTGAGGGTTCAGGTCCTTATATATTATTCTTAAAAAAAAAGATGCATTTCACTGCTACACATAGTCTTCAAGGTGGCTCAAAAACCTTGTCATTCCTGTGTTAAAACAAGTATGCCCATGAATTTGACTCTATATCTTCACTAATCATAATTGATAGTCACCTCACTATGAACATATAACTCAGAAAACTCAGCATTGTCTTCATCTTTCAACCTCAGGACTGATGCAAGATGATTGTTGTACATTCAAGACTATCCTGCATTATGGATCAGGATACACACATACACACATTCACCATACCACTAAAAATAAGACATCAATAGTATTTCTATCATTTAGGTGAATATGTCAAAAATGAAGTATTATTGAGTTATTAGTAGGAGTGGAAGTAATTAGAACTAGGTTCCTGTCTCTTCTAAGCATGGAAATTACAGAACACTGCCTCCATATTTGTAGTTGCATAATTTGATATCAGAGCAGGATCTCTTAAATTTTCTAGGTGGTTTTCAGTACATTTGAGTGTTAAGTGTTGGGAATATAGTTCTCATTTCATTTACATTGCTACATTGGATTAAACTGCATAAACATCAGTCAGTTGCTATACTGCTAAAGTACAGCTTTTAATCTCTTCGCTTTTATGTCATTCATTGCATGAAAATTCCGAATATTGCATATGGACTCTACTTCTTAAATGCTAGGTTTTTAAGATTAAAGTATGTACCTCTTACACCTTCTTTTTTCTTTAAATAATTAATTTTATTTATTCAATTTACATTCTGACTGCTGCCCCCATCCCTCCTCTCCTCCCAGTCCCTCCCATATAGATCCCTCCCCCTTTTGGGTACTACCCAGCCCTGGGATACTCACTAAGTTTATCCTCTCCCACTGAGGCTCAACCATGCAGTCTAGTTAGGCAAAGGGAAATCAAGGGCAGGAAACAGAGGCATCCCCTCCAATTGTTAGGGAACCTATATAAAGACCAAGCTGCACATTTGCTCCAAATATAACACAATTTCCTTATCACATATGTTGAAAAGGAAAAAGTAAAAATGAGGAATAATAAGTACAAAATGAATAAAATGAAATGTGAAGATGTGTTAGTCAATTGCATGGTTTAAATATTTATTGAGCAAGCAGAGAGACAAAAACTCAACTGCTATAACGTTATGATAAAGAAAACTGAAGAAATGTTGGGTAAGTTACCTTAAGTATTATGAAGGTGTTCAGAAAGTACCTTTTAATACACATACAGGCAAATATTTACTGGTGGAATTTTAGTATTTTTTTTCCATTTGCTTCAAAATAGTGTGGGAAGGCGAGCAATGGACAGCACAACATGACTCTTGATGGCTGATGGTGGGACTTGGTCCTGGATACAAAGTTCATTTTACTATTCTGTGTATTTCTTTTATTTGAATTTTTATTTATTTACATTTCAAAAGTTACCCCTTTTCCATTTTCTACTCCCAGAAACCTCCTATCCCATCTCCTCTCCTTCTGCTTCTATGAGGGCATGCCCCCACCCACCCACTCCGATCTCCCTACCCTAGCATTTCCCTACACTGGGGCATTGAACCTTCACAGAATATCATTCTAAGTGAGGTAACCCAATCACAAAAACACACACATGGTATGCACTCACTGATATGTGGATATTAGCCCAAAAGCTCAGAATACCCAAGATACAATTCACAGACCAAATGAAGCTCAAGAAGAGGGAATTCCAAAGTGTGAGTGCCTTGGTCCTCCTTAGAAGGAGTAACAAAATACTCACAGGAGCAAATGCGGAAACAAAGTGTGCAGCAGAGTCTGAAGGAAAGGCCATTCAGGGACTGCCCCACCTGGAGATCCATCCCATATAGTCACCAAATACAGACACTATTGTGGATGCCAAGAAGTGCTTGCTGACAGTAGCCTGATATAGCTGACTCCTAAGAGGCTCTGCCAGAGCCTGACATGTACAGAGGTGGATGCTCACAGTAAACCATTGAACTGATCATGGGATACCCAATGGAGAAATTAGAAAATGGACTGAAGGAGCTGAAGGGGTTTGTAACTCCATCGGAAGAATAAGAGTATCAACTAACCAGAGCTCCCAGGGTCTAAACCACCAGCCAAGGAGTACACATGGTGGGACCCATGCCTATAGCCTCATAAACCTTCTAACAATTTTTAATTTGGGAAATTAACTTGAGACATGTATAAAGCAATGAGAACTCCATAACCAGGATTCTTGTTTCATTGACATCTGTACCAAAATTTACTCTTTCATATGGTTTTTGCTTCACCTTTCTTTTTTGTTATTGAGTATCTTCTTCATTTACATTGCCAATGGTAAAACCTTTCCCAATTTCCCCCCTCCCAAAAGCCCCCTCCCCAATGATTCCCTACCCCTCCTCCCAACCTCGGCCTCCATGTATATGCCCCTTTACCCAACACACTGCCACCTCCCACCCTACTCCCCCCCGACCGTTTCCCTTTGTTGGGACCTCTATTGAGCCTTTACCTGACCATAGACCACTCCTCCCACTGATGCCCAACAAGGCATTCCTCTGCCACATTTTTGGCTGGAACTATGTGTACCCCTTGGTTGATGGTTCAGTCCCTGGGAATCTTGGGGTGTCTGAGTGTCAGAAGTCATTGTTCTTCCCATGGGGCTATATACCTCTTCTTGCTTCACCTTTCTACTGCTATTCAGATGCTAGGCGATACCAGATAATGGATTAGATAGAAACATTGTACTTTCTTCCATTATATATTCTATTTTGAGCATTATTCTTTTCTAACTAATTTCTGTTGGAATCATTTACTTGTTTTCTCTCCATTCTGTTAGGGACAATTCTTTATGCAGAATATGTGTCTGCAACCCACTCTTCTCATCCTAATTCTGTGTCACTATTTCTACACGTGTATGGGGAAAGTGATATTTCAAGAGTTAGCACTTAATGTAACATCTAATTTATCATTTCCATCTCATGGTTAGTACTACTAAATAAACTTAATCATAAAGAATAAAAAACATGTTCTTTCCTGGTCTAATACTTTCAGCTTTAATGTTAATATGAGAGTGTCTTTTCCAATAGATTTCTTCCTTGAAGAAGATGAAGAGAGATGGCTTCTGCAATGTAGGTGGGTTTGAAGAATTGAGCATTCTTTCATTTTGAGCTCACTTGTCATTTTTCCTACCAAGATAACTTTGCCCTCTCCCTAATACTGACATTTATAAAATGCATAATGGGAATTTACTCCATCAACATGTGCATTTGAAGACTTCAGCAGTTCACAATGGAATTCATTGAGTATTTCAATAACTGTAGGAGGTAGTACAGACAGCATTTTGTTCTGCTGACCACTTTGGGTTTTCAATCTTCAGATAATGTGATTCTTGTACATGTATGAAAACAGGTGCATAGAAACATTTAAGATAAAAAAATAATCATCATTTTGCTCTGAGAAGTATTTGGAGGCATATTTTGAAGTCAGTTTTTCTCAGTAACAATATGGATGCCAGGAATTTGGGAATAGGAATAATAATCCTATTACAGAGTACAGTTGGAATTCTAGGAAACATCTCTCTCCTTTCCTACTACTTGGTTATTTATTATAAGAAACACAAAGCAAAGCCCATGGATTTGATTATTATTCATCTGATCATAGTTAACATCTTGATCATTCTCTCTAAAGGAATGTCTAGCACAATGGCAACTTTTGGGTTGAAACTTTTCTTTAATGATTGGAGCTATCAATTTTTTATGTATGTTCTAAGAGTTTTCAGGAGCCTGTCCATTGTCACCATCTGCCTCTTGAGTATCTTCCAGAGCATCATCATCATCCCAAGAAACTCTTGTTGGAAGAATCTTAGAGTCACATCTCCAAAGGATATTAGTTTATGCATTTCTCTCTGCTGGGTCTTATACACCTTCATAAATGTTATTTTTCCTTTGTATGTGTCCATAACATTAAGTGGAAAAAATGTAACACAGGATACAAATTTCACACTCTATACTATTGTAGGATATGACAAAATCACAGTTTCCTTATATATAACTTTTGTTGTGTTTCCCGAAATTCTGTTTTCTGGTCTCATCACCTGGTCCAGTAGTTCAATGATTGTCATTCTGTACAGACACAAACAGCGAGTTCAATACATCCGCAGCACTCATGCTTTCCATAGAGGCTCCCCTGAAGCCAGAGCCACCCAGAACATCCTGCTCCTAGTTTCCTCCTTTCTGACTTTTTATATACTCTCTGCCATCTCACATGCTTACAGTGCTCTATTCCACAGTTCAAATTGGTGGCTGATGAATTTCACAACCATTATAACTTTATGTCTTCCCACTTCAAGCCCTTTTATACTTATGACTCAGTCATCACTTCTCTCCAAATTCTGTTTTCTCTGGGAAAAGTATACAAAATTTTAATACTTTTAGTGTTTTTGAAGAGTACAATTTCAAAAAAAAATACAGCTATGCTTTGTAGAAGACATTATAAAGGCAAATGCCTTTATAAGTTAAATCTTAATGGTTATTTAGGTTTCTTCAGCTGGTGAAACATTCACCCAAGATTAGAAAAATTGTGGTGATCTGGGGATTTTAACACTTTGATACATTTCACAACCCTTTTTGTCCAGGCTTCTTTGATGAGAACCTGCTCAATAGGTATTAGCAAATCTTCCCCACTTTTGTTATCAGGTGGACTGATAACTTAGCATACTGAATGCTCTGTACATGTCCTATATGTTCTACTTAATTTACTTCTTGGTCCCAAGACTATGTAATGAAAACTACCAATTAAGTGCTGGTAAATTTTTATAATAGGAAGCTTTGTACAGCTCACATATACTCTAGGACTTGAATAATTCAAGTAACTCTTACACTTGTACTCCATATCACCTTGCCTGCAGCTGCTCCAGAGGTATGAGTGCCTACCTGCCATGAGCTTTTTAATAGCTACACTATACCATGTGTCAAAGTAGAAATGATACTGCTTTTTTTTGTGTGTGTGTGTGTCAAGTAGTGATTTTTTTTTGGTTCATTAATTTTTTTATTTGATATATTTTTTTAATTACATTTCAAATGAATTCCCCTTTTCTAGCCCCCCACTCCCCAAAGGTTCCATAAGCCCTTCTTATATAGACTCAATGAAACCATGACTAAGCAAGAGTAAGGGTGTTGACCCAAGACTTGTTATTGGAGATTTACAGTATCTTGTTTACATGTTATGGCCCTCTTCTATCTATGTAACAACCAATTCATCACTACTCTGTTTATGTTAATCAAGAGAGCTTTTCTCCTATAATTTTCCACCTCAATGATGTAACACTCTACTAAGTAGAAGAGAAAGTATCTTCAGGTCTTTATTATGGGTAGAACAGGGTGAGCTGGTTGCATAAAGAACAGAAAAATCCTTGTAATTTCCAGCATTCACTCAGATTTATAACAGTGTCAGGGACAATATAAGCAATAACTTGAAGGTGGCAGAACAGATAGAGAGGGTGACCATGAACATGAGATGTTTGAGACCTTAGCAGATAAAACCTTACAAAGTGACAAGACTCTACTGATGCATTGCTGAGATCTGAGAAGACTTAGGGGACAAGAAGCTCAATCTGCATGGTCTCTTATCCATGGTCCACTTCCATTTAGTTTCTACTTTGTGGTGTTTCCACTGTATCCTAAAATAGTGTCATCACAATAGTCAAAACATTTCTTTGGTAAAAAAAAAAAATTAACATTCAGTCTCTCATTCAGATAAATGGGTGCTATGGGAAGATAATGGGCATTCAAGGGAAGAAAAACAAAGAGCAAAAGAGGAAATCAGGGTAGTACAATGGGCCTTTGGGATTAAAAGAGCTCATGTGGAAAATGTTGATGTAATGGTATGTACAGTTTATATAGAGTATTTCAAAATGTCTGATAAGTGAGTGCTTTTTCCTTTGGTGTTTGGCACAGATAAAATAAGAATCACATGAAAATATTTTATCACATATTGATGTAGAGCAGGGAGAAAAGACATATGGATGTGAGATGATGGAGGTTTCACAAATGACTGAAGATGAAAAGAAAAGGCCTAATATTCTTGGAATTAATAAATCAGATTCATCAGAAGAATGAAAATATGCATTAGTGTGCAAATAAAAGAGACTGGCTGCAGTGAGGTAAGCGCTGATGTGAGGGAGCAAACATTTAATGCCTAAGGGTATCCAATTAAACAGAGTCCTCAAAGAATAAAATACAATCTCTCAGAAACATAAAAATGTAGTGCCACATTCTTAGCCATCAAGGAAATAAAAATTAAATCTGCATCGATACTTTACCTTACCATTGAGAATGTCTTTGATCCATGAAACACATTACTACAAATTCTGGTGAGGATGACCCACAGTGGGAACTTTCTTCACTATCATTGTAGGATCGAAGTGTTGTAAGCACTATAGAAAAGAGTGTGGATATTCTTCAAAAATCAATAATTATAGCTACCATATATCTACCTATGCTACTCTTGACCATATAACAGTATCTGACTAGAGAGACACCGGTCCATTCATGTTCACTGCTACTCTAGTCACAATGTCTCAGAAATGTAAACAACCTAGTATTTCATCAAGAATTAATGAAGGATTGAAATGTGACAAACGTTCAAAATGGAATGTTATTCACTTGTTAAAGTATATGAAATTTCAAAAGTGAATTGAGTTGGAAATATTCACTCTGATAGTAGAGAACCTAAAATAAGAACACAGCATCTTTTTTTCTCATTTTTAGATGTTAATTTTGAATATACATTTATTACACTGGGTGAGTTTATTTGGATTTGCTTTCATTTTTTTTCAAGTGGTCATCTGAGGAGAGGAAACTGGCATTTGGAAATAACTTTATCATTTGATACGTATGGAAATATATAGAGCATTTTCATGATTAAGGATTAATATAGAATGGTGTCAACACAATTTGTGTAGTGCTTCCTCTTGGAAAGTTGTCCAGGGCAATGGAAGAAAGAAGACAGAAAAAGGCATTGAAAGCACGCACTACACACCTTTGCTCCAATGGCTTCAGTTTTAATTCTTGCCTTGAGTTCCTGCCTTGACTTCCTGCCTTAACTTCCATTAGTGATAGACAGCTACCTGGAAGTCTAGGTTGAAATAAATGGTTTATTCACAAGTAGTTTTTGTTATGACATTTAACACAGTATTGTAAACCTAAGTAATATAGAAATTGCTATCATGTTCACCTATGAAGAATATCTTCACATTGTTTGGAAGAATATTGTACAAGGATATGGGAACTATAAGTGTCATATAATGCTTAGAGCTTTTGGTAAGTTGTATTGTAGAATTTAAATAAGAATTGCAGCTTCCTTCTTGTCTGTACCTACTTTGGGGCAAATCAGCTTATCTCCATATCCCCAATACTGCACATTCAGCAAAAGAACTGCTGCAGCCAGGTCAATAGGTAGGATAGCCACCCAAAAATTTGCAGCTTATGGGAGACTCCCAGATACACAGTGGAAGTATGTCTCCTCCCCTATGCATGAAAACAATTCCCTTCTTGTATGCACCTTGAATGAAGCAGATCAGCCTATCTTTCCTTATTTTTCAACACCACACAGTTTACAGACCTCCCAGGATATCTACTGCTCACAGGGCATCAATCTGCCAGGCTCCCAGAGATCTGTTGAAGCCAGAGCAACAGTCTACAAGTCTGCCAGGAGATAAGTTGCAGCTAGGACCACAGATCACCCACAAGACTGCAACAACCCAGGTGCAACAAAGCCAGGCTCTACACAGACTCACACAAGTCAGCTTACATTAAAGAAAAACCAGTTGGCAAGATGCAAACACAAGATCATAAGCAACAGAAGCCAATAAACTTTGACACCATCAGAACCCAGCACTTCCACCACAGCAAGTCATGAATACCGTAATACACATTGAAACCATGATGTTATTTTATGAGGTCCCATTTGTCAATTCTTGATCTTAGAGCATAAGCTATTGGTGTTCTGTTCAGGAACTTTCCCCCTGTGCCCATGTCCTCAAGGGTCTTCCCCATTTCTTTTCTATTAGTTTCAGTGTGTCTGGTTTTATGTGGAGGTCCTTGATCCACTTGGAGTAGACCTTAGTACAAAGAGATAAGAATGGATCAATTTGCATTCTTCTGCATGCTGGCCTCCAATTGAACCAGCACCATTTGTTGAAAAAGCTATCTTTTCTCCACTGAATGGATTCAGCTCTTTTGTCAAAGACCAAGTGACCATAGGTGTGTGGGTTCATTTCTTGGTCTTCAATCCTATTTCATTGATCTCCCTGCCTGTCACTGTGCCAGTACCATGCAGTTTTTAACACTATTGCTCTGTATTATTGCTTGAGGTCTGAGATACTGATTCCCCCAGAAGTTCTTTTACTGTTGAGAATGGTTTTAGCTAACCTGTTTTTTTTTTTTTATTCCAGATGAATTTGAGAATTGCTCTTTCTAACTCTATGAAGTACTGAGTTGGGATTTTGATGGGGATTGCATTAAATCTGTATATTGCTTTTGGCAAGATGGTCATTTTAACTATATTAATCCTGCCAATCCATGAGCTTGGAAGATTTTTCCATTTTCTGAGGTCTTCTTCGATTTCCTTCTTCAGAGACCTGAAGTTCTTGTCATACAGATATTTAACTTGTTTGATTAGAGTCATACCAAGATACTTTATATTGTTTGTGGCTATTGGGAATGGTGTCATTTCCCTATTTTTTCTCAGCCTGCTTATGTTTTGGATATAGGAAGGCTACTAATTTGCTTGAGTTGATTTTATAACCAGTCACTTTGCTGAAGTTGTTTATCAGATGTAGGAGTTCTCTGGTGGAGTTTTTTGGGTCACTTAGGTAGACTATCATATCATCTGCAAATAGTGATAGTTTGACTTCTTCCTTTCCAATTTGTATCCCCTTGACCTCCTTATATTGTCTAATTGCTCTAGCTAGTACCTCAAGTACTATATTGAACAGATATGGAGAGGGGTCAGCCTTCTCTAGTCCCTGATTTTAGTGGGATTGCTTCAAGTTTCTCTCCATTTAGTTTGATATTGGCAACTGGTTTGCTGTATATTGCTTTTACTATGTTCAGGTATGGGCCTTGAATTCCTGTTCTTTCCAAGACTTTTAGCATGAAAGGATGCTGAATTTTGTCAAATGCTTTTTCAGCATCTAATGACATGACCATGTGGTTTATTTCTTTGAGTTTGTTTATGTAGTAGATTGTATTGATGGATTTCTGTATATTGAACCATCAGTGCATCCCTGGAATAAAGCCTATTTGATCATGGTGGATGATCGTTTTGATGTGTTCTTAGATTTGATTGGCAAGGATTTTATTGAGTATTTTTGCATCGATATTCATAAGGGATATTGGCGTGTAGTTCTCCTTCTTTGATGGATCTTTGTGTGGTTTTGGCATCAGCATAATTGTGGCTTTGTAGAATGAGTTGGGTAGTGTTCCTTCTGTTTCTTTTTTTTATTTTAATATTTTTATTTTCTATATTCTTTGTTTACATTCCAAATGATTTCCCCTTTCCCAGATCCCCCCTCCCCATATGTCCCATAAACCTTCTTCTCTCCACCCATTCTCCAATCACCTCCCTCCTTTTTCTCTGTCCTTATATTCCCCTCCAATGGTAGATCAATCCTTTCCAGGATCAGGACCCTCGCCATACTTCTTCATGGGAGTCATTTGTTATGCAATTTGTGCCTTGGGTATTCAGAGCTTCTAGGCTAATTATTATCCACTTATCAGAGATTGCATTCCATGTGTATTCTTTTGTGATTGGGATGATATTTTCCAGATCAAACCATTTGCCTAAAAATTTTGTGAATTCATTGTTTTTAATTGCTGAGTAGTATTCCATTGTGTAAATATACCACATTTTCTGTATCCATTCCTTCTTTGAGGGACATCTGGGTTCTTTCCAGCTTCTGGCTATTATAAATAAAGGCTGCTATGAACATAATGGAGCATGTGTCTTTATTGCATGCCGGGGAATCCTTTGGGTATATGCCCAGGAGTAGTATAACAGGGTCCTCCAGTAGTATCATGCCCAGTTTTCTGAGGAACTGCCAGACTGATTTCTAGAGTGGTTGTACCAGCTTGCAACCCCACAAGCAGTGGAGGAGTGTTCCTCTTTCTCCACATCCTCGCCAACACCTGCTGTCTCCTGAGTTTTTGACCTTAGCCATTCTGACTAGTGTAAGGTGAAATCTCAGGGTTGTTTTGATTTGCATTTTCTTAATGATTAATGATGTTGAGCACTTCTTAAGGTGCATCTCGGCCATCCGAATTTCTTCAGGTGAAAATTCTTTGTTTAAACCTGTACCCCATTTTAAATAGGGTTATTTGGTTCCCTCGGGTCTAACTTCTCAAGTTCTTTGTATATATTGGATATTAGCCCTCTATCAGATGTAGGGTTGGTGAATATCCTTTCCCAATTTGTTGGTTGCCATTTTGTCCTTTTAACAGTGTCCTTTGCCTTACAGAAACTTTGTAATTTTATGAGGTCCCATTTGTCAATTCTTGATCTTAGAGCATAAGCTATTGGTGTTCGGTTCAGGAACATTTACCCTCTGCCCATGTCCTCAAGGGTTTTCCCCAGTTTCTTTTCTATTAGTTTCAGTGTGTCTGGTTTTACATGGAGGTCCTTGATCCACTTGGAGTGGAGTTTAGTACATGGAGATAAGAATGGATCAATTCGCATTCTTCTGCATGCTGACATCCAATTGAACCAGCACCATTTGTTGAAAAGGCTCTCTTTTTTCCACTGGATGTTTTCGGTTCCTTTGTCGAAGATCAAGTGACCATATGTGTGTGGATTCATTTCTGGGTCTTCAATTCTATTCCATTGGTCCACTTGTCAGTCACTGTGCCAATACCATGCAGTTTTTAACACTATTGCTCTGTAGTATTGCTTGAAGTCAGGGATACTGATTCCCCAAGAATTTCTTTTGTTGTTGAGAATAGTTTTAGCTATCCTGGGTTTTTTGTTATTCCAGATGAATTTGAGAATTGCCTTTTCTAACTCTGTGAAGAACTGAGTTGGTATTTTGATGGGGATTTTGTTGATTATGTTGAATATTCTGTTTCTATTTTGTGGAATAATTTAGAGAGTATTGGTGGTAGGTCTTCTTTGAAGGTCTGATAGAATTATACACTAAAGCCACCTGGTCCTGTGCTTTTTTTGGTTAGGAGATTTTCTATATGACCCCTTCTATTTCTTTAGGGGTTATGGGACTGTTTAGATGATCTATTTGATCCTGATTTTATTTTGGAATTTGATGTCTGTCTAGGAAATTGTCCATTTCCTCCAGTTTTTCCAGTTGTGTTGCATATAGACTTTTGTAGTAGGATCTGATAATTTTTTTTAAATTTCTTCCATTTCTGTTGTTTTATTTCCCTTTTCATTTTTAATTTTGTTAATTTGGATACTGTTTCTGTGCCCTTTTTTAGTCTGGCTAAGGATTTATTTATCTTGGTGATTTTCTCAAAAAAAAAAAAAAACAGCTCCTTGTTTTGTTGATTCTAAGGCAAAGGACACTGTCAAACAGACAAAACAGCAACCAACAAATTGGGAAAGGATCTTCACCAACCCTACATCCGACAGAGGGCTAATATCCACTACATACAAAGAACTCAAGAAGTTAGACTCCAGAGAGCCAAATATCCCTATTAAAAAAATGGGGTACAGATCTAAACAAAGAATTTTCACCTAAAGAACTTTGAATGGCTGAGAAGCACCTTAAAAAATGTTCAGTATCACTAGCCATTAGTGAAATGCAAATCAAAACAACCCTGAGGTTTCACCTTATTCCAGTCAGAATGGCTAAGATTAAAAACTCAGGAGACAGCAGGTGTTGGTGAATATGTGGAGAAAGAGGAACACTCCTTCACTGCTGGTGGGAATGCAATTTGGTACAACCACTCTGGAAAACAGTCTGGCAGTTCCTCAGAAAACTGGGCATAACACTTCTGGAGGATCCTTCAATACCACTCCTGGGCATATACCCAGAGGATTCCTTGGCATGCAATAAGGACACATGCTCCACTATATTCATAGGCAACCCTATTTATAATAGCCACAAGCTGGAAAAAAACCAGATGTCCCTCAATGGAGGAATGGATACAGATAATGTGGTATATTTACACAATGGAATACTACTTAGCTATTAAAAACAATGAATTCATGACATTTCTAGGAAAATGGTTGGATCTGGAAAATATCATTTTAAGTGAGGTAACCCAGTCACAAATGTCCACACATGGAATGCAGTCACTGATAAGGGGATATTAGCTCAGAAGCTCTGAGTACCCAAGACACAATTCACATATCAAATGAATCCCAAGAAGAAGGAAGGAGAGTTCCCTGGTCCTGGAAAGGCTTGATGAAGCATTGTAGGGATGTAACAGGACAGTGAAGTAAGAGGGGGTAGATCAGAGAATTGGCAGAGGGAAGAGGGCTTATGGGACGTTTGGAGAGCGGGGAACTGGGAAAGGGGAAATCATTTGGAATTTAAACAAAGAATATAGAAAATAATAAATAAATTAATCAATTAATTAACAAATAAAAAAAGAAACCATGATGTTGGTCTAAAATCTGATCTTAGAAAAATATTAAAATCCTTAAGAAAGTTATAAATAATACACTTAAAGAAATACAGGAAAACACAATCAAACAGGTGAAAGCGTTGAAAAAAAACAACAGTCCAAGACCTAAAAGCAGAAGTAGAAACAATAAAGAAAACAGAATTGTAGGCAACAATGGAAATGGAAAAACTCAGAAATAGGTCAGAAAATACAGATGTAAGCATCACCAACAGCATACAAGAGATAGAAGAGAGAATGTTAGGTGTAGAAAATACCTTAGAAGATATTGACACAACTGTCAAAGAAAATTCAAAACATAAAAAAATCTCCAAACCCAGAACATCCAGAAAATTCAGGACATAATGAAAAGACCAAATGCAAGAATAATAGGAATAGAAGAGAGTGAAGATTTGCAGCTCAAAGGGCCAGAAAACAACTTCAGCAGAATCACAGAAGAAAATTTCCCCAGCCTAAAGAAGGACATGGCCATAAATGTACAAGATGCCTATAGAATATCAAATAGATTAGACCTGAAAAGACATTACTCCCATCACATAAGCAAGACACCAAATGTACAAAAAAATATTAAAAGCTGTGAGAGAAAAAGGCTAAGAAACATATAATATTAGACATACCAGAATTACACCAGATTTCTCAACAGAGATTCTAAAAGGCAGAAGATCCTGGACAGATGTCATGCCAACTCTAAAAGTACACACATGCCAGCCCAGGCTACTATACCCATAAAACTCTCAAGCATCATATATAGAGAAACAAAAATATTCCATGAAAAAAAATTTAAGCAATATCTATCTACTAATCCAGCCCTTCAGAGGATTCTAAAAGGAAAACTCCAAGACAGGGCAAGTATCTAAACCAAAGGAAACAAAAGACAAACAAACAAAAAACACAAAAAAACAGGAAATTAATCATCTTACAATAAACACAAAGGGGAGAATCACAAGCACATAATCGACCTCCAACAACAAAGAAAGCAGACAATAACATTCATATGATTTTAATATCTCTCAACATCAATGAACTCAATTCCTTAACAAAAAGCCATAAGCTAACAGACTAGATAAGCAAAAAAAAAAAAAAAAAAAAAAAAAAAAAAAAAATCTAACTTTTTGTTACATTCAAGAATCACACCTTCACACCTCAAGGATGAAGACAGATACTACTTCAGAGTAAAAAGCTAAAAAAAAAAAAAAAAAAAAATCGTCCAAGCAAATGGTCCTATGAAATAAGCTGGGGTTGCCATTCTAATATACAATAAAATAGACTTTTAGCCAAAAGCAATCAAGTGAGATGAGGAATCACACTTCGTATTCATCAAAGGAAATATCCACAAAGATGAAATCTCAATTCTGAATGTCTATGCCATAAATGGAAGGGCACCTACAATCATGAAAGTAACTTTACTAAAGCTCAAAACAAACTCAGAAACTCACACAATAATAATGGGAGACTTCAATTTCCCACTGTCAACAATGGACAGGTCATTGAAAGAGAAGCTAAAGAGACACGGTGAAGGTAATAGAAGTTTTGAATCAAATGGATTTAACAGATATCTACAGAACATCTTACCCTAAAACAAAAGAATATACCATCTCTAAAACTGATCATATACTCAGTCACAAAACAACACCCAAATGATACAAGAATACCGAAATAATTCCATGCATCCTATCAAATCACCACAGACTAAGGCTGGTCTTCAATAACAAAAACAACAGAGAAAACCACATATCCATAGAAACTGAAAAACTCTACTCAAGGATAACTTGGTCAGGGAGGAAAGAAAGAAAGAAATTAAAGACTCTAGTCTTCAATGAAAACAAAGACACTGCATATCCAAACTTATGGAAGACAATGAAGACATTACTAAGAGGAAAATATAGAGCAGTATGTGCTCTCATCTAGAAACTGGAGAGATGCTACTCTAGCAAATTATTAGCATTCGTGAAAGCTCTCGAACAAACAGAAGCAAACATAACCAAGAGGAATAGATGTCAGGAAATAATTAAGCTCAGGGCTGAAATCAGCCAATTAGAAACAAGAAGAATGATACAAAGAATCAAATACACCAAAAGCTTGTTTTTTTGAGAAAATCACCAAGATAAACCCTTAGCCAAACCCACTAAATGGCACAGACATAGTAGACAAATTAACAAAATCAAAAATGAAAAAAGGATTCATAACAACAGAAACTGAGTAAATTTAAAAAAAAATTAGAACTTACTCCAAGAGCATTTACTTAAAAAAAAAATCGGTAGAGACTAAAGGACAGTCTATCCAGTGAATGCCCAATTTGGGATCCATCCCATGTGCAGGCACAAAACCCTGACACTACTACTGATCTCATGCTGTGCATGTGCTTGGAGACATAAGTCTAGCATAGCTGTCATCTGAGAAGCTCTACCAGCTTCTGACTGAGGAAGATTCAGATGCTTATAGCTAACCATTGGTGTGATGGTCAGGGACCCCTATGGAAAAGTTAGGGGAAGGATTAAAGGAACTGAAAGGGATGGCAACCCAACAGTATCAACTAACCTGACCTCTCAGAGCTCCCAGGGCACTGTGCAAAGATTAGGCACAAAATAAGGCAGTTTTAAAGTACTTTTATATGTGACCTACTCATTATTAATTTTAATAATATGGCTTTATTGTAAGAAACTACTTTAAATAAGAGAAGATAATATAGACAGGGGAAATTTGAATTTCTAGTTTCTCTCCAATCTGGTTTTAAGACTATCTACCAAGAAGCTTGATGAACCACAGTGGCGCTATTTGAAGCCACTCAACAGAGGACTCTAGTAACATACATGTCAAGCACAACTATTTGCTGCCAAACTACACTGGCAATTTCAAACATTCCATACCCTCTATATATTATTAATTATAAACTTTAGTGTTAACTTTTTGAAAATTATTGTTATTATTATTTTTTAATCTTTTTTTTTACACTCCAACCATTATCACCCTGTCTGCTCTCTGACAGTGTCTCTTCCAATTCCTCCTCCCCTGTGTCCAATAGTCTTACCCCACCCCCTTATCCCACAAGAGATCCCCACTCCCTGAGGCCTCAAGTCTGTCAAGGGTTAGGTGCATCTTCTCTCACTGAGGCCATACCAGAACTTATCTACTTATATGTGCCAGGAGCCTCAGTCCAAGCTAGTGTATGCTGCCTGTTTGGTTGCTCAGTGTCTACGAAATCTCGAAGTTGCAGGTTTGTTGAGACTGGTGGTCTTCCTATGGGATCACCCTCCCCCTCAACTTCTTCTAGGCTTTCTCTGATTCAACCAGGTGTCCCCTGCTTCTGTCCATTGGTTGGGTTTAAATACCTGAACCTGACTCTTTCAGCTGACTGTTGGGCCTCTTGGAGGACAGCCATTTTAGGCTCCTGTCTGTAAGCACATCATAGCATCACTAATAATTTCAGGCCTTGGATCCTCCCCTTAAGCTGGATCCCAATTTTTGCTGGTCAGTGGACCTTTTGACCCTCTGTCACTTCTGTATTTTTGTCCCTGACATCCTTTTAGACAGGAACAATTCTGGGTCAGCATTTTTGACTGTGGGATGGCAACCCTGTCCCTGGACTTAATGCCATGTCTTTTACTAGAGGTGCACTCTACAAGTTTCCTCTAACCACTGTTGGGCATTTCATTTAAGGGTCTTTTGTCTGAGTCCTGAGTGTCTCTCACCTCTGAGGTCTCTGCTACATCCTAGAGGGTCCCCCCACCTTCCACCTTCCAAGGATGCCTGTTTCCATTCTTTCTGCTGGCCCTCAGTTCTTCACTCCTGTCTCCCTCCCCCAATACCTGATGATGTTCCCTTTTCCTCCTCCCTGTCCCTTCTCCAAACCAACACTCTCCTTCCTTCTTCCCTCTATGACTTCTTTCTTCTCCCTCCCAAGTGGGATTGGGACATCCTCACTTGGGACCTTTGGCTTGTTAACCTTCGTGAGTTCTGTGGATCTTATGCCAGGAATTCTGTACATTTTTGGCTACTATCTACTTATTAGTGACTACATGCCATGCATGTCCTTTGGGGTCAGAGTTACCTCATTAATCATAATATTTTCTACCTCCATGCATTTGCCTGCAAAACTCATGATGTCCTCATTCTTAATACTTAAATACTATTTCATTGTGTAAATAAACTACATTTTCTATATCTGTTCTTCCTTTGGGGACATCTAGGTTTTTTCCAGCTTCTGGCTATCACAATTAAAGTCACTATGCACATAGTGGAATATGTGCCCCTGTAGCATGACGAGGCATCTTTTGGGTATGCCCAAGAGAGGTATAGCTGGGTCTCCAGGTAAATCTATTTCCAGTTTTCTCTGGAACCTCCAGATTGATTTCCAGAGTGGTTGTACCAGTTTGCATTACCACCAGCAATGGAAGAATGATCCATTCTCCACAATCTCACCAACTTGTGTTGTCACATGAGCTTTTGATCTTATCCATTTTGATTGGTGTAAGGTGGAATCTCAGGGTTGTTTTGATTTGGATTTCCCTGTTGACTTTGAACATTTCTTTAAGTGTTTCTCTGCCATTCAAGATTCACCTGTTGTGAATTCTCTGTTTAGTTCTATACCCCCTTTATTTTATTGAGTTGTATGGGTTTTTGGAAGTTATTTTCTTGAGTTCTTCATATATTTTGTGTATTAGCCTTCTCTTAGATATGGGGTTAGTAAAGATTTTTGTCCCAATCTTTATGTTGCCAATTTGTCCTATTGACTATGTCCTTTGCTTTACAGAAGCATTTCAGTTTCATGAGGTTCCTATACCAGAAAAAATGTTTGAACATACACTCATCCTAGAAGAATCCAAGTGTCATCCTTATGATACCTTCTTATGATCATTCTGTTCCAAAATTCACAGAAAAAAGTATTATAAGTCATCCCACCATTGAGTTTTAAGACACGTACACTCAGTCATATGTGTAGTGCTCAGTCAAAACATGTTTAATTCTATAAGCGACTACAGATACTGGATTATTTCAGTGATGCCTTGATTGTTTTAGTTCCAATGTAAACATTATTATTAACATGAAGCCATTATACTAAAACCTGTGATTGTTGTACTGAAAACGTAGTCAAGAATCCTGTAAATGATATGGTAGTAGAAATGTGCATGATAGATATTGTAATCTGTCAGTACCTTCAAATTCTGATTTCATGAGGACTTGCAAACTACTAGACTCAGAGATGATTTCATCACATTACATTAGCTACGTTGTGGATTAGAGAAATACTTGGGACACATTTCTCTTAGTACCTCATCTTACAGTTCCTGATTTAATTTGGACTACAATTTCTACCTTAGAATCCTTTCTCTAATTTAAGCACTTACCTAGACTGACATTCCTTTATTTTTTTCTGCTTCCCAGACAATTTTTTCCAATTAAAGTCTTTTTCAGACTCCTTATTAATGCAGAATCATTGACTCTGTGTTCTACCTGACCAGAAGCATAATAAAAGTGGTTGGAAGACAAACTCAATAGTCTATAATAGTCTGTGGTTCTGTGGCCTCATCACTCTTCTGAACTGCAATTTTATTTCACCTGCAGTGGCAAAGACAGCATGGTTTTTGAGAGCCAACTCTTTTCTAGATCCTAACTGCCAAAGAAAATTATGAGGTTTTCATGAGTGTCTCCAAAAAGATCAATAGTTTGGAAATGTTTGTACAGGTGTTTTGACCTTTGATGCTAAGAGATGCATAATAGTGGAAGGAATTTCAAGGTCTCTAATATGATAGTCATGCAAATAGATTCAAGTTTCTCAATGGACTTAATAGTTGCTCTGGATTTCCCTACAAAAAGTGAAATTGATCATTACATTTATTATTATAAAACTTAAGTAGTTTTCTTTTTAAACATTGATCAGAACAGATTCATCCAGGAATTCAGGAACTATAATGAAGGAAGAGTAAAAGAACTATAATGTCATAATTGACATAAGACATCATTGCTTACTTTGTACATCTCAGTGAAAATGAAAAAGAAATTATGGTATGGAAATATACTGAGAAGGTTGTAAACATTAATGACAAATCAAAGCAAAAGCCAACTCCAGAAGAATTTACATTTATCCCTTAAAATTAAAGTCATCTGTGTCCATTGGATGGTGCATAAGCCAGTGTTGCCTTCTCAAACTATTTGAGTATGAGTTAAAAACTCCTCAGTATTCTGTTCTATACAAGCTGCCTACTCTGTCACACCCATGAAAAACAGCTTAAGTAGAAATACAACATTGGTGGTAAACTATAATTGAGAGTAATTCTATAGCACAAGATGCTTAAGGAGAGAGGACCTAGAAGTATAACCTTTCATATTAACTGAAGAAAAGTGAAGAGAATGTCTATATTTCCACAAGAAGTATTTCATGCAATAAGCAGATTTTAATTTCAACATTTACAGCTGCATATAACTTCCAAACTTATTCATGATTATTATATCAGAACCAGCAAATGCTTTCAATGAAGACAGCCTCATTTGTTTCATCAAAGGTTCTGGCTGAAGCATCAGGGGAAGTACTACTCCATGTCTTACAACATGTAGAAATTAGCTTTGATGACACCAATGCAAACAATAGATTGTTGGTGGATTTGCACCGGGGTAACTGAAACTGATTGTCTACAGATTAGAGCAACTGTTATTATAGCAAGGCTCACTGAAGTAAAAGAGAGTGGCTTCAGTAACACCCTTGATAGTAATATGCTATGAAAATGAATGCTAACATTTATGAAGTCCTGCTGAAATTACCTGATGACATTCTCTTCTACACATTAAAATACTACTGGATTTGTGGGTTCTCAGGCCCTGGGGTACAAGGCTGTGATCAGAAATTAATCATAGGTTGATTGTAAGTAACCTTAAAAGAAATCTAAAATACAAATACCTCTTGCCTTGAGGAGCTCTCAAAATATAAAGTTCTATAACAATATTGAACATTGCCCATAAAGACATTAAATTTCTAGAGAGAAGGTCTGTTTCTCCGCCTGGGCTATATTGATAAGCCTGATACCCTTCCTCACACCGAAGTATGCCTCTCTCCCAGGATGTCCGCCGTAACTGGGGTCACAGTCCTTCTGTTCTTTACCTCTACCTGAAACTGGAGCAGATCCTGCCCCTGGAACCCAAAGCTTGTCTGTCTCCTAGGAGGTTTCTCCCTAACCAGAAACATAGGAGGTCTTCCCTAAATTCGTAAGAAATGAATCCAAGAACAGATCAAAGCCATCATTTGTTAAGATCAATAGGCTTCATCCCAGAGATGTAGGGATGATGCAATATACTGAAATCCATCAATGTAATACAGTGTACAAACAAACTCAAGGACAAAAGTCACATGATAATCTAATTAGATCCTGAAAAAAAGCCTTCAACACAATACAACACCAATTCATGTTTAAAAACTTGGAGAGATCAGGAAGTCGTGGCACATACCTAAACATAATAACAACAATATATTACAAGCAAACAGCCAACATCAAGTTAAATGGAGAGAAACTAGAAGCAATACCACTAAAATCAGGAACAAGACAAGGCTGCCCATTCTTTCTCTGTCTAGTCTATATAGTACTTAAAGTTCTAGTTAGAGCAATCAGATAACAAAAGGAAATCAAGAAGATATAAATGGGAAAGAAAAATTTAAAGTATCACTATTTGTAGATGATATGATTGTATAAGCGACCCCCAAAATTCCACAAGAGAACTTCTACAGCTAATATATAAATATATCAAAGTGCAAGGACATAAAATTAATTCAAACAAATCAGTAATCTTCACTTATACAAATGATAAAGAGACTGAGGAAGAAATTAGGAAAACAACACCATTCACAATAGTGACAAATAGTATAAAATATCTTAATTTAACTCTTACGAAGGAAATAAAAAGTCTTTACAACAAGACTTAAAAATCTTTGAAGAATGAGATCAAAAAGCACCTCAGAAGATGGAAATATGTCCCATCCTCATGGATTGGTAGGATTAACATATTGAATATAGCCATCTTACCAAAATCAATCTGCAGTTTCAATGCAATCCCTATCAGACTTACAAGATAAGTCTTCACAGACAGGAAAAAGCAATTCTCAACTTCATATGGAAAAACAAACTACCCTGGATAGCCAAAACAATTCCCAACAATGAACAACCTTCTGGAGGAATCAACAACTCTGTCTTCAAGCTTCACTACGTAGCAATAGTGATACAGACCTCATGGCACTGATACAGAGACATACAGGTTGATCAATGGAATAGAATCAAAGAACCAAAAATAAACCCACATGTCAAAGACTAGTGCATTGTGGTCCCAAGTAATGGTCGCATTAATCAAGATAGAGGGGATGCACAGAAATAATGTGCCAATGCATAGCTTATAGAATACTAAAGCATCTTTTATAGATAAACAGAATAAAGGTTTCTCACAGCTTCTAATTCTCAGTACTTCTGTTTCTCAAGAAGTGGTTTATCTAGGTTTAACGTGAACCAAACTATTTTGCAGAATGAGATCTCTGTCTGAGTTCCAACTCTTACATGTTGTCTAGTGAAACTATAAACAAAGTTACTCAGTCATGAGAAAATGGTCATGAGTGCCACTTCCTCAGTCATGTAGCTTACTTAGCAGAATACCATGATTCTCTGCTGAGAAACTATGCATTCTTGTCTCAGTATGTGGAGATATACAGAAATCCCATGTTACCTCAAAACTAGCAGGCTGGGAGCAGTCACCTCAGGGCATTTCTCTATATCCCCACATCTAAGAACACTTGACCTTTGACAAAGAAGTCAAAAACATAAAGTGGGAAAAATGAAAGCATCTTCAATAAATGGTGCTGGTCTAACTAGCAGTCTGCATGTAAAAGAATGAAAATAGATACATATTTATCACCTTACACAGAGCTCAAGTCTAAGTGGATCAAGCACATCAACAAAAACCATATACACTGAATCTAATAAAAGAGAAAGTGGTCAAGAGCCTCAAACTCTTTGGCACAGGGGGAAATGTCTTGAACAGAACACCAATGGTTAGGCTCAAAGATCAACAATTCACAAACAGGACCTCATGAAACTGAAAAGCTTCTGTAAGGCAAAGGACACTGTTAACAGGACAAATCAGCAACCTATAGATTAGGAAAAAAATCTTCACTAATCCTACATCTGATAGAGGGCAAATATCCAAAATATACAAAGAACTCAAGAAGTTATACTCCAGAAAAAAAGTAACTCAATTAAAAAATGGGATACAGAGCTAAACAGCATTCTTAGCAGAGATATCTTAAATGGCCTAGAAGCATTTAAAGAAATATTTAACAGCTTTGATCATCAGGGAAATGCAAATCAAAACGACCCTGAGATTCCACCTTATATCAATCAGAATAGCTAAGATCAAAACCTCAAGTCACAACACATGCTGGTGAGGATGTGGAACAAGGGGAACACTCCTTCACATTGCTAGTGGGTTCATAAACTTGTACAACAGCTCTGGAAATCAATCTGGCAGTTCCTCAGAAAACTGGAAATAGCTCTATCTAAAGACCCAGCTATACTACTCCTGGGCATATACCGAAAAGATGTTCCACCATACCACAAGCACACATGTTCCACTATATTTCTAGTAGCCTCTTTTGTACTAGACAGAAGCTGGAAGCAACTCAGATGTTCCTCAACTGAAGAATGGATACAGAAAATATGGTTCATTTACACAACGGAATAGTATTCAACTATTAAAAATGAGGACATCATGATTTTCACAGGAAAATGGATGGAACTAGAAAATACCATCCTGAATGAGGTAACCCAGACCCAAATGGATATGTATGGTATGTACTCCTTGGCAAGTTAATATTAACCAAAAAGTGCACAATACCCAGGATACCCAGAATACAACCCATAGACGACAATATGTTTAACAAGCATGAAGGCCCAAGTGAGGATTCTTCAATCCCACTTAAGGGGAAACAAAATAACCATGGGAAGCAGAGGGAAGGAAATGGGAGGAGGAAGGAAAAGAAAAACAGGATTAGTCAGGTATTGTGGGGAGAATAGGAGAGAAACCCAGAGGACCTGGAGAATGAATGGATAAGTACAGCTTCTGGGGGTGGGAAGCAGGGGGACCCTATAGAAATTCCTAGAAACCTGGAAGGTGAGAGGATCTCAAGACTTAATAGGGGTGTCATTAGCCAAAATGCCCAACAGTAGTGAGAGGGAACTTCAAGAATTCACCTCCAATAGACAGACATGGCCCCAAGTGGTGGTACAGGGTTACCAACACAGTCAAAATTTCTGACCCTGAATTGTTCCTGTTTAAGTCAACTCCAGGGACAAAAATGGAAAAGAGTCTGAAGAAAAGGTTGTCAATTGACAAGCCCAAAAAAAGATCCATCTCATGGGTGGCACCAAAGTCTGATACTATTACTGATGCCATAATGTGTTTACAGACAGGCTGCCCTCTAAGAGGCCATACCAGCAGCTGAATGAGACTGATGCAGATACTTATACCCAACCATTGTACTGAAGTCTGGTATCCCTATCTCCATAGGGAATATGAAGGAGAAGATTAGGGTGGATTCATGTAGTCGCTTCATTTTTTTTTTTTTTGGTTCTAATTAACCTAGAAAACTGGAATACCCAAAATATAATCCACACATCAAATGAGGTACAAGAAGAACGGAGGAGTGGCCCCTTGTTCTGGAAAGACTCAGTGAAGCAGTATAGGGCAAAACCAGAACAGGGAAGTAGGAAGGGTTGGGTGGGAAAACAGAGGGAGGGAAGGGGGCTGATGGGACTTTCGGGGAGTGGGGGTCTAGAAAAGGGGAAATCATTTAAAATATAAATAAAAATTTATCTAATAAAAAAAAGAAAAAAGAAAGTATAAGTATATTTTGCATGTCTTAACTGTATAGTGTTGGCTTATAAGTATTGGGCATGATTTAAAAGATATAATGTTGGTAAAAAAAAAAAGGTTAGTTTAAAACTGGTAATTCAGGGTTGGAGTCATCATAAACAGCGACACATGGCATGATCCAACCCAGGAAAAACAGGCCTCTCAGATACTGTCAAATTGGTGTAATGTTTTTTGTGAATCTTAACCTAGAAATTAGACTCATAAGGAATAAAATTTAAAATAATGTCTCGTTAGCAAGTTGCACTGTCATACATTCGAACATAAGAACTGGCGGACAAACTTTGCAGAGTGAAAGTAATGCATTTGCCATTAATTTTATAGAGAATAGATTGTTTAAAATTGGGTTTTGCTTTCCAAAATTGTAGTTATACTCTAATATTGCAAGAGAAAATTGAGAGTTACAGTAAAAACTGCCAGGGTGCCATTTACTGCAGTTTGCAGTCTGAGTGAAGGCTCATGATTCTTAACATATTTGAGATGATTTCTAGAGTGATAAAGGTTAAAAACAGTGGTGGCCAGGGTAAGCTTATTGCCACTCTTTCACAACTTTATTTGTTACAGTGGTAAAAGCAAAATTTAACCCCCCAAGACTGAAAAGGAGATCTTAGTGGAAATTTATTTGAAATCAAACAGGCTCCTTTGATTACTATGAAACAACGAGTGGAATTTTCTAGGAACCCTGAAATTACAGTTTCCTTTTGTTATTCAGCCCTCATACAATGTCCTTGCAGGATAGGTGGGTTTGGGTCTGGTCTTAGACAATAGGCTCAGATTAGAAGATATTTACATCTGAGGACCCTCACACAATGTCTGCTGGACAGGTAGGTGTTGGGGAGATTAGAAAAAGTTTATACTTGAGTTAACACAAAGCTCAGAGCTGCCTCAGTAGAAGCTTATGAGGAACTGCTTTTGTCTTGCAGATCCCACTTAGGGAGTTTCTGGTCAACACAACATTCTTGACAGCCTTATCCAGGTGTGGTTCACAAAATAGTTCAAATTTAAAATCTATGAAAGATTACTAAGGCTATGTGGACGGATGAAGGCATTAAAACTTGGCCTAGCTACACCATACAAAATTATTATAGATTTAAAAGCTTGCTTTTTTGCTTTACACTCGGATAATTATAAAAGCATTGGCTTCTAACTTTAAAAGAGCATGAGCTAACTTTAAGAGAAACAATAAAGAAATTTCATTAGAAAGTTTTTCCTCAAGAAATGACTAATAGTCTTACCTTATGTGAGAGAAAATGTTTTGTCTCTGCTTCCATACAAGAAGCTAGGAACTTAAATCTTTCAGTGTATAATGTTCATATAATTTTATTACATCACTTGCTCTTTTTTTTATTCAATATGTTTTTTATTTACATTTCAAATGATTTCCTCTTTTCTAGCTCCCAGATCCCCGAAAGTCCCTTGAGCCCCCTTCCCTCCCCCTGTTTTCCCACCCACCCCTTCCCACTTTCCTGTTCTGGTTTTGCCCTACACTGCTTCACTGAGTCTTTCCAGAACAAGGGGCCACTCCTCCTTTCTTCTTGTACCTCATTTGATGTGTGGATTATGTTTTGGGTATTCCAGTTTTCTAGGTTAATATCCACTTATTAGTGAGTGCATACCATGACTGACCTTTTGAGACTGGATTACCTCACTTAATATGATGTTCTCCAGCTCCATCCATTTGCCTAAGAATTTCATGAATTCATTGTTTCTAATGGCTGAATAGTACTCCATTGTGTAGATATACCACATTTTTTGCATCCACTCTTCTGTTGAGGGATACCTGGGTTCTTTCCAGCTTCTGCCTATTGTAAATAGGGCTGCTATGAACATAGTGGAGCATGTATCCTTATTACATGCTGGGGAATACTCTGGGTATATGCCCAGGAGTGGTACAATTGTTCCTTTTTTTGATACTGCTAATTCTTAAATTATCAATGCAAATACAGTTCAAGTTAAAAAAGATATGTTCTTTAAATGACTGTCCTCTGGATATTTGAGAGCTGATCCAGGGGCTGGAGAGATGGCTCAGCCTTTAAAGGCTAGGCTCTCAACCATAAAATATAAGACTTCAATTCCCAGAAACCACATGGTGGCTCACAACCACCTATAATGAGACCTGACATCCTCTTCTGGGTATCTGAAGACAGCTACAGCATATTTATACGTAATAAATTAATAAATCTTTTTTTTTAAAAAAGGTGCCTGGACAAGACCCTTTAAGGTAAGGTCACAAGAGATTTGTATCCCAGGCAGACTATAGGCCTTACATAGAAACAATTGGCCATACGAGCATATTCTATATATCATCAAAATAATAATGGCTTAAAAGTAATTTTATATTTTTAGAAAATGTGCACATCAAATTAAAAAGAATTGTTCTTGGTGTCCTCAATTTCTACCTGTACCACATAATGGTGTTAATTCTATAGGACTTAGTCAATTATTACAAATACATGGAATTCATATTTCTGATTTTAGAAAATTTAAAAAAATGTGCATGTGATTAATGATACATTTTTAGGCTTTCTAGTTGCAACTGCTCTGACAGGAAAAGCAACTAAAAATGCTATGATTATTTTCTATGCTTTCTGCCTACATTATAGTCTATGCTTGATGTTCCAACTTAAATTAAAACAGATAGTGGTACTGGCTATTTAATAAATAAAGGTCATCAAACATTTGAGATGTCCTTGACAATTTAATTCTTTATAATTGTTAAGAATGAGGTAATATTGAAATTTTAAAACAATATCTTCTTAAAAATCGAAAAGGGGAAAATTATATCCCTGTGCATATTGTTTAAATTATGCTTGTGTATTTTTAAGAAATTTTTAAAATTTGGATGCCAAGGAACCCCTTGCTGCGTATCTATAGTAGCATCTTATAACGAGGCATGCTCATGCCTAGTGAGATGGAAGGATCTACTTATTAACATATGGCATGATCTTGACTTAATATTGGGGAAGAAGGCATGTTCATGTTTTTTCCACAGAATGCTGCAGAAGCATGCTAACTGCCAGAGTGATTGGTGTGACATGCTGAAGATAAGGCTGACCCGTCAGCTTGCTGAGTTCCCAGACAAAGATAACAGAAGAGCTATATGGGGTATATGTTCTTGACCTACTTTAATTGCCAAATGTCCCAGATTAGATAAACTTGCTTCAAGCTTTTAGACTTTGTGGGACAGAACATGAAGACTGTTAAACTAACTTAGAAAAATTATTCTATAGAGGAGTTATAATTACTCTTCTCTTTGCTTTAATGTGGTCAGCTGACTCAATCATAGACTGGTCTAGAAATAAATCCAATATTAATTTATTTACAATTAGAAATTATGTAATTATAAATTACAACTATGAAGATGGCTAATAATCTCCCCTTTTCCAGAGAAGTAACAGCTTATCTCTTGATTCACAAAGCTACCTCCTCCACTCCAGAGGACAGTCTTTGTGTCTTTTAAGATGTTAATTTGCAACTGAATTGTCCTTGGGCCATCCCAAGACAAGTTAATTCTGTTTTGCTTCTAACTCTTGACCTTGTTTATTAAGCAGACTGACTGTCTCCAAGCAGGCTCACCTGGATTAAAAATCATGTGTCTGTTAAGAACACTTGCAGACCCCCTGGCTTCAAAACCTATGCAAGTGGATTTCCTCTTAGGAGCCACATAGAACTCAGATCTATGTGTGTCTGCTTGTGAGCAGACATGGGCACCAGTGGGAGGTGCAAGGCAAAGCACTGCAGAGGGAGGACCATGTTTTCTGTCTCTGAGTCCCTTGGAAGCAAACTTAATTGCATAGAGGTGGGCATCTAGAGGCTGTCCTTAAAACAATAAGGAAGCCTAAAACCTCTCCTCTGCAAAAGATGCCAAAAATATTTAAGAGGAATCAAAGTCACTGTTTCCCCTTCCTAGTTAAGGCCTGCCATCTCTAGACTGTGTATCTACTTCTTTGCTACCTCCTCGTTTTCAGACTAATAAAAAGGGACGAAATGTACAGAACCATAACAGGTGTCATGCATGCCATGGGGTAGGAACTCCACCAATGTGAACTTTGTCTCCCAGCCTTTGTTGAGTGGGGATTCCTGTGCTAGTAAAGAACCTGCTCCACCTAGGGTGGAGAGCTCAGAATGCCAGTGAAGTTCCTTGTTCCTCCAGGTCTGCGAATTCCTGAATTAAGCAGGTGACCCACCCAGCTGCCCGAGTGGTGGAGCCATAACAAAATGAACAGCCAGACCAGTTTCCCAGAACACATTCTGGAACTTGGGGAGGGTCTTGCATGAAACCTTAAAACACTGGGTCCCCCAATAAACCATGAGACTTTGAACAGCTGGTGTTGTCTTAGTCTTTGTTCTTTTCACCGCCCCTCCCCACATCTACCCCCAGCTTCTCTTCCAGGTACCCAGTTCGCTGTAGCTGCGGGCAGTTACAATTGTCCACCCATTATCCTTGGTAGAGCTGGATTTGTGGAATGATATTGTGTAAATTTGGTTTTGTCATGGAATGTCTTGTTTTCTCCATATATGGTAATTGAGTGTTTTGCTGGGTATGGTAGTCTGGACTGACATTTATATTCTCCTAGGGTATGTATAGTTTTCATAGTTTCTGGAGAGAAGTGTGGTGTAATTCTGATAGGTCTGCCTTTATATGCTACTTGACCTTTTTCCCTTACTGCTTTTAATATTCTTTCTTTGTTTAGTGCATTTGGTGTTTTGATTATTGTGTGTCTGGGGGAGTTTCTGTTCTGGTCCAGTCTGTTTGGCGTTCTGTAGGCTTCTTTTATGTTCATGGGCATCTCTTTCTTTATGTTAGGGAAGTTTTCTTCTATAATTTTATTGAACATATTTACTGGCCCTTTAAGTTGGAAATCCTTGCTCTCCTCTATACCTATAATCATAAGGTTTGGTCTTCTCATTGTGTCCTGAATTTCCTGGATGATTTGGGTTACAAGCTTTTTGCATTTTACATTTTCCTTGACTGTTGAGTTAATGTTTTCTATGGTATCTTTAGCATCTGAGATTCTTTTGTGAAACCCCAACTCAAAATTCTCAAACCCTTAGCAATTAGCCTGGACATAGTACATCTTAGAAAACTGTCAGCCATAAGATAGCACTCCAGTGGGCTTCAAAGACCGGCACTCCTGCCAGCTGCAAGAACGAACGCTCCCCTTGCTTCAAGGACCAGTGCCCCATCCTCCCCCCACTCAAAGTAACTGTGTTTGTCCAAGATAACCTGTCACCTTCCCATGAGCCATGAATTGCTGCTTGATCTCCCCATTCCTTATGACATAGATCACAGCCTAAGCATCCCCTCCCCTTTTTCTTTATGGTCTGTTTCTTTAAAAACCCCCAATGGCAGCAGCATAGGGTTGACCTCCTATGTCCCTGCATAGGACATGAGAGGGGCCACAATGCACTGGAGAATTAAACCTCATGTGTTTGCATCAAGAACAGTCTCTCATGAATTTTTTGGGGCGTCGTCCTATCCCGAGACTTGAGTGAGGATTTCCCAGGATTTGGTAGTCTTTCACTTTCTTCTAACTCTTGTATTCTGTTGTTGATGCTTGCATCTATGACTCCTGAATTCTTTCCAAGGTTTTCTATTTCCAGAGATGTCTCACTTTGTGATTTCTTTATTGTTTCTACTTCCATTTTTAGATCCTGGATAGATTTGCTCTGTTCCTTCACTTGTTTGTTTGTGTTTTCCTGAAATTCTTTAAGGTATTTTTGTGTTTCCTCTTTAAGTGCTTCTACCTGTTGACCCATGTTTTCCTGTGTTTCTTTAAGGGATTTTTGTATTTCTTCTTTAAGGATTTCTGCCTATTGAATCATGTTCTCCTGTATTTCTATAAAGGAGTTATTTATGTCCTTCTTGAAGTCCTCTCTCAGCATCATGAGATGTGATTTTAAATCCAGCTCTTGTTTTTCTGGTGTGTTGTAGTACCCAGGATTTGCTGTTGTGGGAGAACTGGGTTCTGATGGTGCCATGTTGCCTTGGTTTCTATTGGTAATGTTCTTGCTTTTGCCTTTTGCCATCTTGTTATTATCTCTGGTGTTAGCTGGTCTTGCTGTCTCTGACTGTGGCTTATTTGTCCTGCAAGCCTGTGTATATGTACTTCTGGGATTCACATTCTCTCTGTGCACACAGGTATGTAGGCACTCCTGGGAGACCAGCACTCCTGTGCTCCCAGGCCTCTCCTCACTCCAAATGCCCTGAGTGTGGTTGGTTCTCAAATGCCCTTAGTGCAGCTGGTTCAAATGCCATGGGTATGACTAGTTCTTTAGGAAGAAAGGGCAGGTGGCAGAGGTGGAAGGGGAGAATGAACAGAAGGGGAATGGTATTATGGAGGGCAGGGGTTTTGGTATTTGCTGGGTAGCGTGTACTGCTGTACCTCTGGCAGCAGCTCTGGGCCTCCAGAGATGGGAGGGGGTTCTTACCAAATGCCCTGAGTGTGGCTGGTTGTCTAGGAATTATCAGGAGATGGCATATTTACTTGAAGTTCTACCTAGAGCAATTAGACAACAAAAAGAAGTCAAAAGGATACAAATTGGAAAGGAAGAAGTCAAATTATCACTATTTGCAGATCATATAATAGTATACTTAAGCCACCCAAAAAGTTCAAGTCCAAGTGGATCAAGGACCTCCACATGAAACCAGACACAGTGAAACTAATAGGAAAGAAGCTGGAGAAGAGCCTTGAGCACAGAAGAAATTTTCCTGAACAGAAAACCAATAGCTTATGCTCTAAGATCAAGAAGTGACAAATGGGACCTCATAAAACTACAAGGATTCTGTAAGTCAAAGGACACTGTCAAAAGGTCAAAAAGGCAACCAACAAATTGGGAAAAGATCTTTACCAACCCTACATCAACAGAGGGCTAATATCCAAGATATACAAGGAACTCAAGAAGATAGCCTCTAGAGAGCCAAATAACCCTATTAAAAAGTGGGGTACAGAGCTAAACAAAGAATTTTCACCTGAGGAATAGCGAATGGCTGAGAGACACCTAAAGAAATGTTTAACATCCTTAGTCATCAGGAAAATACAAATCTAAGCAACCCTGAGATTTCACCTCACACCAATCAGAATGGCTAAGATCAAAACTCAGGAGAAAACAGGTCTGGCCAGGATGTGGAGAAAGAGGAACACTCCTCCACTGATGGTACAATCTGGTGTACAAGATGGTACAATCTGATGTACAAGCTGGTACAATCACTTTGGAAGTCAGTCTGGTGGTTCTTCAGAAAACTGGGCATGATATTACTAGAGGACCTCGGTATACCATTACTGGGCATATACCCAGAGGATTCCCAGCATGTAATAAGACTACATGCTCCACTATGTTCATAGCAGCCCTATTAATAATAGCTAGAAGCTGGAAAGAACCCAGATGTTCCTCAACAGAGGAATGGATACTGAAAATGTGGTATATTTAGAGTATGGAATACTACTCAGCTATGAAAAACAATGAATTCATGAAATTCTTAGGCAAGTGGGTGGAACTGGAGAATGTCATCCTGAGTGAAGTGACTCAGTCACAAAAGAACAGATATGGTATGCACTCAATGATAAGCAGATATTAGCTCAGAAGCTTGGAATAGCCAGGAAACAATTCACATATAAAATGATGCCCAAGAAGAAGGAAGGAGAGGCCCCTGGTCCTAGAATGGCTCAGTGCAACAGTGTAGGGGAATACCAGGATAGGGAAGTAGGAAGGAGTTGATTGGGGAACAGGGGGAGGGAAGAGTACTTATGGGACTTTCGGAAAGGGGGGGATCCTGGAAAGGGGAAATAATTTGAAATGTAAATAAAGAATATATCAAATAAAATTATTTTTAAGTTGATTGAATGTGGAATTATAAACATTTTCTGGTAAAATTGAAGATTAACATGGGAAATATTTCTGATAAAATTGAAGAAATATATAGAAAAACATGTTAAAATTGCACATTATCATGGAAAATTATAAAGATAAAATGGTTGGCATGAAGATATTTCTAAATTGATTGAAAGAGGAATTAAAACATTTTCTGACAAAATTAAAGATTTACATGGAAAATATCTCAAAATTGAAGAAATATGTAGAAAAACACATTAAAATGGACTATTTTGTGGAAAATTATACAGATAAAATGGTAGGTATAAAAATATTTCTAAATTGATTTTAGTACTGCTTTCACTGTGTCCTATAAGTTTGGGTATGCTGTGTAAGCATTTTCATTGAATTCCAGAAAGTCTTTAATTTCTTTATTTCTTTCCTTACTGTGTTATCCTAGATTAGAAAGCTGTTCTGTTTCCATTGTTTTTCTTGTTATTGAATTATATCCTTAGTTCCTGATGGTCTGATAGTATTCATGGGATTATTTTAATCTTCTTGTATTGGTCAAGACTTGTTTTTGTGCCCAATTATATGGTCAGTGTTGGAGAAGGTACCATGAGATGTTTAGTAGTAGGTATATTCTTTCTGTTTTAGTGTGAACTGTTCTGTAGACATCTGTTAAATTCTTTTGGACCATAACCTCTATTAGATTCACTGTGTCTTTTTTGAGTTTCTGTTTCAATGTCCTGTGAGAAGGGGGTGTTGATGTCTCTATTATTATGTGAGGTTCATTTTTTTTTTTTTGAGATTTAGTCAAGGTTTATTTATTTATTTATTTATTTATTTATTTATTTATTTATGAATGTGAGTGCCCTTGCATTTGGGGCATAGATGTTCAGAATTAAGACTTTCTCTTGGTGGATTTTTACTTTGATAATTATGAAGTGTTCTTCTCTATCTCATTTAATAACTTCTGGTTGAAAGTATTGTTGGATATTAGAATGGCAATTCCAGCTTGTTTCTTGGTGCCATTTGCTTGGAAGACTTCTTTCTAGCCTTTTCTCTGAGGTGGTGTCTGTCTTTGTCCTTGAGGTGTGTTGCTTAAATACAGAAAAATGCTAGATTATGTTTGCATATCCCGTCCATTAGCTTATGTCTTTTTATTGGGGAATGGAATTCATTGATATTAAGAAATATTCAAGACAGATGCCTGCTTGTTCATGCTATGTTTGTTCTTGTAGATGGCATTTTTCTTAGGTGTAGTTACCCTCCTTGTGCTGGTGTTTTCCTTCTAGAATCTCCTGTAGAGCTTGATCGGTAGATTGATGTTGTTTGAATTTGGTTTTGTCCTAGAATATTTTGGTTTCTCCATCTATGTTGATTGAGAGTTTTGCTGGGCTGGCATTTGGGTTCTCTTAGTGTCTGTATAACATCTGTTCAGGCTCTTCTGGCTTTTAATGTTTCTGTTGAGAAGTCCAGTGTAATTCTTACATCCCTGCCTTTATATGTTCATTTGCCTTTTCTCCTTACGGCTTTTTTATTCTTTCTTTTTTTCTGTGCATTTAGTGTACATTTAGATGCTTATGTGACATGAGGATTTTCTTTTCTTGTTGAATCTATTTCATGCTCTATAGGCCTCTTGTATATTTATGGATGTCTCTTCCTTTAGGTTAGGGAGGTTCTCTTCTAGGATTTTGTTGAAGAGGTTTTGGTCCTTTGAGCTGGGAATCGTCACTGTCCTTTATTCCTATTATTGTTAGATTTGGTCTTTTCATTGTGTCCCCTATTTCTTGGATGTTTTGCATTAAGAGGTTTTTATGTTTTGAATTTTCTTTGACATTTGTGTCAATAGCTTCTAAAGTATCTTCTACACCTGAGATTCTTTCTTCTATTTCGTGTATTCTGTTGGTGATATTTACATCTATAAGTCCTGAATTCTTTCCTAGGTTTTCCATTTCCAGAGTTGTCTCCATTTGTGTTTTCTTTATTGTTTCTGCTTCCACTTTTAGATCTTGGACTCCTTTGTTCAATTCCTTTCACCTGTTTGATTCTGGTTTCCTGCATTTTTTTAAAATTAGATATATTCTTTATTTACATTTCAAATAATTTCCCCTTTCCTGGCTCCCTCCCACCTCAGAAAATCCCATAAGTCATCTCCCCTGTTCCATAACCAACTTCCTCCTGCTTCCCTGTCCTAGTATTCCCCTACACTGCTGCATCGAGCCTTTCCAGGACCAAGGGCCTCTCCTCCCTTTGATGGTCTAACAAGGCCATCCTCTGCTGCCTATGTGTCTGGAGCCATGGGTAACACATGTGTACTATCTGGTTCATGTTTTTGTTCCTGGGAGCTCTGGGAGTCCTGGGTGACACATATCGTTGTTACTACTATGGCCCTCTCTATAGCAGACTTCCTGTGAGCCAGTTAGACTGTGGGATCTTCACAGAGGCAGACAGGCTGCTGACTTGTTGCCTTGGCTGCAGCAGATCTCCTGGGAGACCTTAAGAATATTGGGTCTTCAGTGGAGCTGTCAAGCTGTTGCCCTTCTTGTTCTCTGGAAGGCATTCAGACTGTGGGGTCTGTTGCCCTGTATCCATTGGTACTTCTTGGAGGGCTTATGGCTGTGGTATCTTCAGAGGAGTACACAATCTGGTGATCTGCCCCAGTAGAAGGCTGGAGGGGGTGTGGAATTTGGGGTGTCGGGTTGTGATAGTTACTGGATCCCCTGGGGTCCTGGGCATTGCCATCTCCTGCAGTTGTTTGAGAGGGCCCCTTATCTATTGCCCTGTGTGCACTGGAACTCCTGGGAGGCTTTCAGACTGTGGTATCTTCAGAGGAGCAGACTGAAAGTAATTTTATTGTTGTTGTTGTTGAGCCTTTTTATTTTTTATTTTTTGGAAGAGGAAGGAACAACATAAAATTATGTGGGTAAAAGAGTGGAAAATCTTGGAGGATTTGGGTATGGCAAAATGTGATCAAAGAAGTTGTATAAAAAATTAATAAAAAAAATTAATAAAAAAGAAAAATACCAATCTTAGGAAATATATGGTTTTCTCATTAAATATTATGGGTTTAAATCAATATCAGCAACAGTAGCAGTAATAGTCATAATCATAGTAGTAGTACTATTAGTACTAGTACAAATAATAGTAATAAAAATAATAACAACATCATCAATAACAAAAACAATAAATAGTGAAATTTTAACAAAGAATCAATAAAAAGTGGGTGCAAATAAAAAGTACACTATTTTTGTGCATTCAAAATAAACTATTATTTACCGCTCACATAGAAGAGAAAGTGTCTTTGGTAGTAACTTTTATCAGGGAACACTCATGTGTTGCTTGTGTGCCATAAATAATGTTCTATAACTACTGAAATCAATATAGCAAGTCATCAAAATGTTGGGAATTCATGTAGCCCAAGATCCAGCTATGTGACTCTGGTACAGTCAAAGGATACTTCACCCAACCCAAGGATATTTGCTGAAACATGTTCATTCTTACTTCATTTATAATAGCCAGAACTTGGAATCAACTCAGATTCTTCTCACACAAACAAGAATGGATGAGTAAAAGGTGGTCCATTTACACAGTAGACAATAACACCCTGAAATTTACAGTCAAATGGGTAGAGCTATAAATATGGTATTTATCTTTATATATACATATATATATATATGTATATATATACATATATATATATATATGTATATATATATATATGTATAATCATAGCAGAGGTCAGGTATAGAGGAAAAGATTAGAGGGGACACATGGATGTTCCTAAAAAAAATAAATGTAATCGATTTTATGAATAAGCTGGGGACAAGAGGCAGGAAGGGATGGTGGGGTAGAGAGGAAGATAGGAAAAGATAGGAAAAGGAAAAAAGATAGGAAAATGAAGGAATGTGGAGAGAAATATGTAGAATTGGGGGGACCTTAGAGAAATGACATAGAAACTTCGTATAGTGAAACTTCCTAAAATATATTAATGCTATCTTAATGAATTCTGCAAATAATGATAGAGATGGAGTCCCAACTCATGATCTTTTGTCATCAAACAGAACTTCCAGTACTGGGGCTCAGTTACATCCAATCAACTTGTTGAAGAAATGATCCTATGGAAACCCCAAGTAACCCAGGCTGTTGCCAAGATAAAAGGTTGTTTTACAGAAACTGACAGCAACTCGCCATTGCTGAAGGCAGCACACATTCAACTCATAGGACATGGAGAAGAAGAGCTGATGCTGCGCAGAACTTTAATCCTTATGCTTAAGTGTCTTTGACATGGGAATAGACTCTTCAGGCTACCAAAAGAGAAAAATAAACACCAACCCAGCCAAAGAAAAAGTACTTTGATATACTTTATATCCTACCTAAAGTTTGTGCTACGGCATGGTGGCACATAACTTGTTGGAGTAACCAATTGATGTGTGATATGACTTAAAGCCTACTGTTTAAGATGGAACCCATACCTGCCCCTGCTGGAACCCATTCCTGATATTGCTCAGATAACCAATAAAGGAGACTAGATGTCCCAGAGACTCAGTGGACCAAATAATACTGGTCTTAAAAAAAAAGCAAAAGTAAAATGACTACTAATATTATTCTATTATACTTTTATATCAATGCCTTATTCGGCCTTTGTCAAACTACCTTCCTTCTGTAGAAATAAAATACAGAGACACATATCCAGTCATTATGCTGCAAGACAGACCTATGGGAATCATAACTATGAATGGAATGTACCCATCAATTCCCTCCCATCACAGCTCAAGAAATACTACAAAAAACAAAGTAGAAAAAAGCATAAATGCCAGAGGGTTTAGAAGATACCATGAGAAAAAGGCCCTCTAATTCACCAGAGAAAACCTCATATGAATTTACAAGGGCTGAAGCAGAAAGCACAGGGCTGACATGAGTCTGCACCTGGTCCTTAGTGTATTTATTATAGATTTCAGTATAGTATTTTATAGGAGTACTGAGTGTGTGAATTAGTGGCTCTCTGATTCTTATGTCACCTCTTGGGGACCTTTTCTTTATGTTGTTTTACCTTGTTCAAGTTAAAAGGGATGATTCTTTTATCTTATTATATTTTATTATTACATTTTATTATTACAACTTGGAAGCCTATAATTTTCTAATGAGACATACTGAGGGTGTATATCCAGATGTAAAGGCAAGTGGGGAGGAACTATGAATAGTAACAGGAGGTTAAACTATAATTAGAATATATTATATAAGAAAAAAATTTTTTAATAAAAAAGGCAAAATAAAAGGACATCTGAAACACTGATAATGGGGAACACTATTATAAATATTTTCTAAAATGAGAGTCTCTGTGATTAGATTAAAGCCTACACATCAAGCATCTCATACTTATGTCTTTGCCTTCAAAGACAAAGTTCAGAATTTCTATGAAAGTGATAGATAAACTAGTGACTTCCACCAACATGTGCCTATTAAGAACACACTGATTCTGTCATATTCACACTTGATTATTCTGTATAGCATTGTTAATGAAGCTAGTAAAATATTACAAAATGAAAGGCACTGAAAAATACCAGGAATGTGTAGAAGAACCTCTGCTGTGAGATCCATATACAAAAACACAAGACAGGTAAGTAATGATCCAATCTCCTAAAAGTTAACACACAGATAAAACTATGTGATAACACCTCCAATTTTCCCAATAACTAAACAGAATTATATTATTGGTGTAATGCCTTAGAACTATCATAAAGCTAGTTGAAATTAATGTATATCTCTCACTTTGAGGGGCTTATTTCAAACAAGTTCTCCCTTTGTAATCCAGGATAATCAGGAACCTTCCACAATCCCCCTGCTTCACAACATGGCTTCATGATACTGTTATACACAGTAAATATATTGTGTCTTGATATTCCAGATGGGTTTCACTAATTATCCTAGCTAAATTATAGGCCTATAGCTTCTTGTTTGTTTAATCAAAATTTAGGTATCATGAAAATGGAATCCGAATTCTTTTAAAGGCATCATTGGATATGCTTGAGCTATTACTGATTTTTCTAGTGGCAGAACAAGAGCCTAAGCCTTAACAAACATCTGTGAATATCAGTGGGGATGCACTATTAGAACTTTTTATAAAGTTCATTAGGATATTGAATTTATTCTTTATTTTTGTGCCACATTAGGATCATTTATAAGGAAAAAACTAACGTTTATCAAAATATACATGATCAAAGAAAGAACAGTTAAGAACACTCAGATTCTTTTACAGCATCTCACCTTAAGTTCTGTGTTGACTGAAACAGGCAGACAAACTCAAAGCAATGATATTGACTGAATCACTGATCATATTTAGGAGTAAGAAAAAAATGAGTAATTTCTATAAAATAAGAATGGCACCCTGGAGACATCTTTAAAGATGGTGCCTAAGAAGTGAAATGTACTCAGTGTTACAAAAACAAGTGAAATGTTTCCAACAATCCTTCAGTGAGACAAGAAAGCAATGATACAAAAGACAGAAAACAAAAAATTCTATCAGAACACAGAAATGTATGTACAACTCCTACTTCCCAATATGGGAGTCTCTTTGAAAGTTTCTAGTAACTGACATTTGTCTTCTAGGTGATAAAATTATGGGTATGAGGATACTGAGCCAGAACTTATCCAACTACATGGTCCTTTCACTGATGTATACTTATAGTTTCATCATGTTTAAGAAGTTTTGTGAAACTAAATTGAAAACTGAAAACAAATATGTTATAATTCTCCTATAGCTATGTTCTGGTATTTTCCCTAATTTGTATAACTCTTTGATATAGACACAGGATTCCACTCATTGCTAAGACAAGAACTGAGGAAATACTTGGTAAGTGACTTTCTAGGTTCATACGTATTCTTTCGGGAGTGAGGATATTGAAAGACCTGAACACCATGCTGTATGCAAAGGAAATCACCTACATTTGAGATTTAGAAAGCAATTTCAGCCACAACTTCAAGCTCTCAACCTCCATAAAGGTTTTTAAACATAAATTCATTTTATCCTAAATTAGTGTCATAATGTAAAAATGCAGTGTTCAAGTTTTAATCTCATACTTCTAGAAAGTGTCTCAGTACAAGTTCAGGTTCCCTCAAATATATTTCTTATTATTTCAGGAGAGTATACAGTTGTAAGTGTCAAATGATTCTACATTGACATTCATTTATAAAATATAAAATCTAACTTGTAGAAAGATAGTGTGGCATAGAACCTAAGTCTCACATCTGGTCTTTAGAGAGAGCTCAGTGTATGTGATTGTGTGAGAAAGCTGTGAACTTATTGTGACCTATGAGTGGGGCAGAATGTTTTTCTCACAAGTTGTACTTCTAAAAATAATTACTTGAGCTATAATAAGTGGAAGCATTTGAAAGCAAGGGTATAAAGGGAATGTCCTAATAAGTCTACAACATTTCTCTGGGAAACAAGCAGTCCTCAAGGAATATTCTGGGCTTTTTAATATAACCAAATACAGTAAGACATAAGAACAGGTGATTCCCTTGCTGCTCTTGTTTTGTTAATGCTAACTGTAAATATCACTTCCTAGAAGAAAAGACACTTATCTGATGCCTTCCTCTGAGGATAGTAGGGCTCATATACCTGTTTGTATGATAGGCAGCACTGGGAGGAAAGTCTGTGACTTAAGTTCCCTTCTGAACTACAAAGTTTTATTTGATTTGCAATGATAATGACTGCACCATCATTAGTAGCAAAGTTTTCAAAAACTTTTGATTTCATAATTACAAGGAACAATTATGAATTTCTTGTGAGAGTTTTCAAATCAAAAGTATTCTTAGCAAGGTTCTTGTTCTTTTATTAGTCCCCAAAGGATGGCAGTAATTAATGTGGAGTTTGCAGTAAATAGAGAAATCTGTCATGTGAAAGAATTCTTTAGAGCTCTGGGTCTTTCCCAAGACTCTGGTCTTCACAAAGTTCTTCTATCCAACAATAAAACCAATAACTTCCTAACACCTAAGTTATGAAACTTAAAATGACTCCACAGCAAAATATAGTCATTTGGAAATTCTTGGAAATCCAGTTGAGTATTAGTAAAATGGCAAGAACAATGTTGTAATCTACAATAAAAATCATTGCATTCTTCATACAACCAAATGCAAAATAACTGATAATGCTGATATCAAAATATTGTAGAAGTTACAGTCATCATGTCCACAATTACAGGAGGTCTGAATATAGCCCTATCCTAGAAGAATTTATATGTGTACCATTTCTTAAAACATTATTCTAGCATCACATGCTACAGAAACTAATGTTAACTTCTTAATAGAAAGGCCAAGAAAGGATGAGAAAGAATCCTAAAATTAATTATGAAAATTAGAATTATTCATTGTTCAATAATTAATAAAAAACATAAAGTTATTGGTTTAACATTTGCCTTCTGTCTACTCAGTGTCCACTTTAGAAAGTTTTAAGCCATTGTAGAAGTAAAATACCATCTCTTTAACTCATCTATAAATCATTGGTTCCCCACATTTCACTCTAAGTCAATAATTCATTGTGAAGAGTTGGAAACACAGAGAAATATTGAGCTCAGGGTGTTTTAGTTGAATCCAGTCAAGGGGTGAAGCAGTTGGAACAAAAAGCAGAAGCTGTTCTGAAACAGAATCACATGTGCACCATCACTGATGCTCACTTCATCCAATGGTGTTGGATCAGATGACACAGCACAACAACAAATGAGCAGAGTGAATTAAAAACCTCCTCAATACTTAGGGAAGCATGCTAGGTCGACCCACACAGATGTCCTCTTTCAGGAAACAGAACTACTGAGTGCTGCTTGTGAATGACAAGCATGTTAAAGGGTATGAGGGTTGCCCACAATTTGCAACACAATGAACTGAGGCTCTACAAGCTGTGAATAAGCTCTCTTTCTTATTCAGCTTGAGCAGCTATACAAGTCAGCAGAAGGAAAGTCATACCTGAGCAATGATCATGGAAACATGTTTTTTTTTTTTTTTTTTTTTTTTTGTCTGTAGGTAAGGACAAAGTTATGATCTGTGACACTGCATTTAAAAGAAATGGAAGAGGTCAGAAAGGCTTGTAAAGAGTAATGGAAGATGTAGCAACAGACGAGTGATGAGGCAGAGCAGGTAGAGCTGAGACCCGTGATCATGCTTCTCTAACATCAATTAAGAATTTTAGATGCCATGTGTTGTTCCTTTACTCATTTAAAGTAAACATACAATTTCCTTATTACACAATTTGAAATTTTATAAATAATTTTATTGTTTTATTATTTTAAAAGCATACTGCATTTCAGGTGTTCCCCATGATGTACAGAGTTTTCATAACATGATATTGTGTAGCAATTTCCCTTCAGGAAATGTCTCCATCTTGAAAGAAAGATCACGAAAAATCATGATGTTCAAAGAGAAATGGAAGCATTCCATCCTGGAGGGAATCTCATAAACAAATCAAACACTTTGGAAAGTTTTTAAGACTTATGGACTGCCTAGATATGAGATAAACTGAGTTGCCTTGAAGAAGCAATGACCAGTTGTGCTGCATAGAAGAATTTAAAAGAAACTGACTAAATGGAAAGAACATGCTCCCACTTGTTCAGGTGTACAGTAATTTTACATTTACAGATGTTTTTATGATATGTCACTCATATTGGGTTAGGCTTTGCTCATAAAACTGTCTTTGAAGCATTTAAAATCCTGTAAGTAAGCTCTTGCCTGTATTTTTTTCTGAGTAACCCCAAAAGATATTTTGGTTCACTGTATTGCACTTTGGTTGTATCCTTATTTTGATCAGTAGTTAGTTTTCTATTTAGGGTAAGTAGGCATTTTCTCATTCACATCTCACCAGGATAGCTACACTATACCTGTGATGATGGGAATTTCTTAAGAATTACAGGTCCTGTTAAAGTGTAGGTAGCTGTTCGAACCTCACAAACATATCCCCAGCCAACTGAAAACAGAATTCAAGAGTATACTCAGATCAGTGGAAAAAGGGAACTGTGGAAATTTTGGTATTTTCATGATTCAAGCTGATACCTAAATGTACTGTGTTTGGATAGCTCCATAGTTTATTTGCTCGGCCTTGAAACAATCCACATTCAGAGAGTCCAGCATAGTTTCCCATCATGCAGGCACATGACTGTTCTGTAAGTTTAATCATTTATACTTCAAATTTCACAACTGTACTATTGTGTAGCACAGTTCCTGCTATATTATTGTTGCATTTCTTTTTTTTCCTGAAGGAATTCTCCATTTTTCTATCTAGAAGACCTCAGTCCTGTCCCAATTTAATTTTATTCATTCCAGAAAATTCATTTAACCATTATTTCTATCTGCCATTTGCTTGCCTACGTCTGGTCCAAATTCAAACATTTAAGCCTATAAAATTCTCCTGTATCCTCTATGAACAACAACATTAAGTATCAAGGTTGTTTCAGGCATTTTCAAATTCTGAAAAAAATATCTACCATATATAGGTCCCTATCCTCAAACATTGATCCATGCTCCATGACTTTCTAGTAACTTACTTTTACCTTGGTCATTTTTGCCTACTGAAAATCACTACTCAGTCTAGCCTAATAGGAGAGTCCCTGACAAATGAGAGATAATGTCTCAAGAGCAACAAAACTAAAATATCTAAAAAGGATAAAGCAAAAACCATACCTGCCAGCGAAGCAGGTAGGTTGATTGAAGATCATGATCTCCTTCCCTGCTCCTCCAGATCCAATGACCTAGTCTCACCCCCAGTTTTGTAGCAGAAGACATGTAGTTTCACTTTCCTCTCTGACATCATCAGTGAATAGGATTGTGAAGATCACCTCCTATGGTCTTTATTCACCAAACTAATACCATTATTCCAGCCTCTAACAACAACAGGAAGTCTCAAGGAACATACAAACTAAACAGGTCAGGGAAACAGGTAGGCTAAATGATAATGTTAACCACTCTCCTCTCTCCACCAAATTCAATCCCCAGTCTCATAGCTGGCTTGGCAAAAGAACACCGGTTGCAGTCTTCCATCTCTCTTGCTTGTTCTCTAATGGATTCCATAGACCTATCCATCCTAACCACACCCCATTTGCATCATCCAAGACCTGAACACCAGTACACACTCCCTAAACTAGAGACTACTGTTGCCAGAGAACCAGGTACACTGACTGTAGATTTTCAACCTCTATCTCTTTCCCCAGATCCAATGCCCCCAGTTTCATAACCAGGTTTGCAGTAGAACCCAAGTGGCAGTCTCCTCTCTATCATACCATTAGTGCATCCCACAGATCTTACCCTTCTAACTACCTTCCTCTACTCACTGTTTTAATCCAGGTCTCAACTCCAATAGCCATTCCAGGCAGGCCTACAGGCAACTCCTCTCAGAGAAGTAGGTAGACTGACTGCAGACATTCCTCTTTCCTTCCAATTCTCCAGATTCAATCCCAGAGTTGAATCCCAAGTTCTACAGCAGACCCTCTGGAGTAACATCTCTTCACTATCTGCCTCTGGTCTAAGGAAACTAAATAAGAAGATCCTGGAACACTATTTCCTGTCTCCTGTGAAACCCGTTAGATCACTATCCTATTTACATTACTAAGTTAGCTCCAATACATAGAAATGTGTTTTACCTGGAACACCAAGTGGTGACTCCTTTTTTTTCCTTTTCTTATTTCCCTTTTATTAAAAATAGATTCTTTTCTCATATAATATACCCCAATTACAGTTTCTTTTTTTTAAATTTCTTTTTTTTTTATTTTTTATATTCTTTGTTTACATTCCAAATGATTTTCCTTTTCCCGGTTCCCCCCTCCCCATAGGTTCCCTAAGCCCTTCTCCCTCTGCCTGTTCTCCAATCAACCCCCTCCTTCTTCTCTGTCCTTGTATCCCCTACAATGCTGGATCAAGCCTTTCCAGGACCAGGGACCTCTCCTTCCTTTTTCTTGGGAATCATTTGTTATGCGAATTGTTTCTTGGGTATTCAGAGCTTCTGGGCTAATGTCCACTTGTCAGTGACTGTATTCCATGTGTGTTCTTTTGTGATCGGGTTACCTCACTTAGGATGATATTTTCCTGTTCCAACCATTTGCCTAAGAACTTCATGAATTCATTGTTTTTAATTGCTGAGTAGTATTCCATTGTGTAAATATATCACATTTTCTGTATCCATTCCTCCATTGAGGGACATCTGGGTTATTTCCAGCTTCTGGCTATTACAAATAAGGCTGCTATGAACATAGTGGAAAATGTGTCCTTATTGCATGCTGGGGAATTCTCTCAGTGTATGCCCAGGAGTGGTATAGCAGGGTCCTCCGGAAGTATCATGCCCAGTTTTCTGAGGAACCACTAGACTGATTTCCAGAGTAGTTGCACCAACTTGCATGCCCACCAGCAGTAGAGGAGTGTTCCTCTTTCTCCACATCCTTGCTAGGACCTGTTGTCTCCTGAGTTTTTATTCTTAGCCATTCTGACTGGTGTGAGGTGAAATCTCAGGGTTGTTTTGATTTGCATTTCCCTAATCATTAATGATGCTGAACAATTCTTAAGGTGCTTCTCAGTCATTCTAAGTTCTTCAGGTGAAAATTCTTTGTTTAGCTCTGTACCCCATTTTTCATAGGGTTATTTGGCTCTCTAGAGTCTAACTTCTTGAGTTCCTTTTTATATTGGATATTAGCCCTCTGTTGGATGTAGGGTTGGTGATGAGTTTTTCCCAATTTGTTGGTTGCCGTTTTGTCCTTCTTACAGTGTCCTTTGCCTTACAGAAACTTTGTAAGTTTTTGAGGTCCTATTTGTCAATTCTTGATCTTAGAGCATAAGCTATATATATATACATATATATGTACACACACACATACACACACACACACACACACACATGATAGGCAACACAACCACTGTATTCTCCTAAAATCCAGATAGGGAACAGAAAACAAAGATAAAACCATGAATACAATAAAGATAAAACCAAATCTCAGCTTACAGAACTAAAATCTTCCTAATTCCATATTTCTAGATGCCGAAGTGAAAACACATGAGTAACACTAAGAACAATATGTCTCCACTGGAACCCAACAACCCTATCACAGAACCTTTCATATTCTAACATAGCCAAAGCTATTAAAAGACCTTAAAAACAGCCTGTATGAATATGATAATTCTTAAAGAAGATGTGGAAAAGTTATTATTAAAAATCTAGAAAAACAAGAAAAAGTAGGGAAGAAAAAAACAAACAAACATCTGAACACCTGGAAATGTAGGAAATTCCCTCAATACACAAAATTCAAACTGAGGGAATTTTGGAAATGAAAAATTAGAGGCTTCAAGGAGAAACTACAGAGGTAATATTCACCATCAGACGACAGAAGATAGAAGAGAGAATGCCTGCCATTGAAGATATGATAGAGGAAATAGATAATGTTAAATTCAAAATACTTATGATAAAAAAATCCTGAAAATCTGGGACATTATGAAATGATAAAAGCAAAGAATAATAGGAATAGAGGAAGGTGAAGACACCCAGGTCAAAGGTCCAGAAAATATTTTTGATAGTATCATAGAAGAAACTTTTCCTATCCTAAAGAAGGAAATGCTTATAATGTATATGAAGCATGCAGAACACCAAATATAGTGGCCCATCAAAGAAGATACCCTTGGTATGTAATAGTGAAAACAAATTTGTAGACATACAAATGAAAGAATATTAAAAGCCACAAATGGAAAAAGATGAAATAACATATAAAGGCAGACCTATAATGGTTACACCTGAATTCTCAATGGGTACTGTGAAAGCCAAAAGAGCATGGGCAGAAGTACTGAAGACTATAAGAAACATACGCCAGCGCAGCATCTGCGTTACAGTATCCAGTAAAATGTACAGTAGCTTTACTTTCAATTCTGCCATTTTGTGACATCTACCCTGTTTCCAATTTCTGCCTATTATGAATAGAGCAGCAATGAACATGGTTGAACAAGTACCTGTCTGTTAGGAGAAACATGTTTTGGGTATATACCTAAGAATAGTATGGCTGGATCCTGATGAAGATTGCTTCTTATTCTTCTCAAGGGTCACCACAATGATTTCCAAGGTGGCTGTACAAGGTTCATTACCATTAGCAATGGAGCAGTGTTTGTACCAACAGAAAGCTAAGTGGTGGCAGGGTTTTGCATTGTCATTTCTTTGACACATCACTGGTTTCCTATTTGTACATGCCTGTCCTTCCACACCTGCACAAAAGATAAGGGTCAGTCAATACTTAACTGCCTTTAATTACCTAAGAGTTGTTCTGGAGTTGTTTAATGCTGATTGGTTATAAATATCTGACAGCCAATAGCTGGTGCAGAAGCAAAGGGTGGAACTTCATGGTAGGCCTCTAGATAGGAAGGATGAAAGTAAAGGTGGGAGATTAGAGAAAGACATCAAATGAGCAGGATGGAGGGGGAAAGAAGCAGGTAGTTAAAGAGCTAGTCATGTGTCAGCAGCAGGCCTGGAAGTCAGATTAGGGAGTGACTACACCAACAAAAGGCCTATAGTTTTATACTATGCGGAAGTCTTCTTGTCTTTGTGAATGGCTAGTGGGATTTGAGAAAGTCCTTCAATAAATGTTACTGAATTTTATGAATAATTTTGCATCCAGGTATTTTGCTGATTTTTTTCAGCTGTAGAAAAGTTTTCATGGGATGTTAAGAGCCACCTGTGTATGCTATTATACTATGTACAAATGAGAAGATTTTGAGCTTTTCTTTGGCAATTTGTATTCTTTCATCTCCTTCAGTTGTCTTATAAGCCTCACTAAGACTTCTACTACTATGTTATATATTTATGGACAGAATAGACAACATTTTTTTTATTTCTGTATAATTGTTTTGATTTTCTCTCAACTTCAATCTCAAGTTGATCTGGGTATGGGCTATAAACTATATTTTTTATATTTAGATTTGCCCATGTGTCCCTATGTTTTTCAGGATCTTAAACTTGAAAAGCTGTTGGATTTAGCAAAGTCGCATTCTCTATCTAATGAGATGGTCATGTGGTTTTTGTCTTTCAGTTTGTTTATATGGTGGGTTACAATTACTGATTTATATCCATGAACTTCTGGGATGAAGTATATTTATCAGGGTTTCCTGTTCCACCTTTCTTTTTTGGGTTTTTATGTAGTTTATTTATCAACATAATAGTGGCTTAAGAAAACAAATTTGGTGATGTTCTTTTTCTATTATGTGAAATAATTTGAAGAGTGCTTGTCTTGTTTATTTTTGAAAGTCTGGCATAATTGAATGCTAAAACCATTTGCCCTAGGACTATTTTCCTGTGGTAGGATTCTCATTACTGCTTTCATTTTTTCTTGCTAGGGGTTTAGATCTCTTTAAACTGCTTATTTGATCTTGATTTAATATTTGTTCTGGTATGTATTGAGAAAATGAACATTTCGTATAGATTTTTCAATCTGATGGAGGGCAGAATTTTAAAGTGCGTTCTTCTGATTTTCCTGAATAACTTGGTTTCTATTTTATGTTTTTTAATGTTATTTTATGTTTTTTAATGTTATTTTATGTTTTTTAATGGTTTCTATTTTTATGTTTCTATTTTCATATATAATTTATTAATTTGAATATTTACTCTTTGCTATTTATTTATTTGACTATGGGTTTGTCGATATTACTTTTTTTTTAACTGTGTTTCATTTATTGTTTTCTATTATTTTCAATTATTATCATCTACTCTCTTGGGAATGACCTGTTCTTTAGTTTTATTCTTTTAGTTCTATGAACTTTCCTCATATAACTGACTGTATAGTATTAGATAAGGTTGGGATTGTAGTATTTCCATTTTTCTTCATTTTACCTTCTTTTATTTCTTTCTTAATTACTTCCTTAACACATTTTTCCAGTAGAGTGTTGTTTAGTTTCCATGAGTTTGTGATCTTTATGCTGTGTTGATGCTTATATCCATATTTAATTGGTGGTGGACCGAATGCAGGCTGTTATTTCAATTTCCTCTTATTTCAATTTTCTCTTATTTGCTGAGATATTTCAGAATGCAGTCAATTTAAAAAAAATCTGCAAGCTTCTCAGAAGATATATTATTTTGTGTCTGTGTAAAATGTTCAGTAAATATCTGTTTGGATATTTTGTTTTATATATCAGGTAGTTTTCTTTTTATTTAATATTTTTAACCTATATGGCATGCCTATTAATGAGAACAGTGTAATGAAGTTGCCCTATTTCTGAGCATCAATATATGATTAAATCTGCAGCAGTGTTTGATGTATTTATAAAAAGATAAAGTGGGGAGGGTATATTCTATGGTTCTATGGATGTGTAGTAAGGTATGGGGGAAGGGGGTGCATCATCAGTCCCATGCTGAAGCGTCCCTTTCCCGAGGGACCAGCGACACAACAGTATAGAGTAGAACAAAGTTTATTCAGGACATGGAGAGAGGTGTTAAGAAGGTAGTAGTGGCAGAGGCAGAGAGAGAGGGAGAGAGGGAGAGAGAGAGAGAGAGAGAGAGAGAGAGAGAGAGAGAGAGAGAGAGAGACAGCGAGACAGAGACAGAGAGGGACAGAGAGAGACAGAGAGAGACAGAGAGAGGTGAAGGGGAGGGAAGGAGAGGAGAGTGCATGGGGAGAGGAGTTAAGAGGGTAGTAGAGGCAAAGAGAGAGAGAGAGCGCGAGAAGAAGGAGGAGGAGGAGAAGGGGGAGGGGAGAGGGGAGGAGAGGAGAGGCGGGAAGGGAAGGGAAAGGGAGGGGAGGGGAGGGAAGGGAAGGGAAGGGAAGGGGAGAGAAGGGAAGGGAAAGAGGCTGACCATGAGCATGGGGAAGGTACTAGAGAACAGAGCAGGAACAGGAAAGCAAGAGAGAGAGAGAGAGAGAGAGAGAGAGAGAGAGAGAGAGAGAGAGAGGGAGGAAGGCAAGCAGCCCCTTTTACAGTGAGTCAGGCCTATCTGTAGGGTGGAGCACACCTGGCTATTGCCAGGTAACTGTTGGGCAGAGCTTAGATAAAATGTGAACAGTGTTTCTTTTATGCAGTTTGAGGATACTTAATACACAGAAGCTTAGAATTGGAATATCTGTTTAGTGGGTATTGTACTAAACTTTTCATGGAATTCTCATTTTGTGAATAATTAGTATAATTCCCAATTCTTGTTTCTTTATTTTGAACTTTTGGGCTGATATCCACTTATCAGTGAGAGCATACCATGTGTGTTCTTTTGTGATTGTGTTTCCTCACTCAGGATGACACTTTCTAGCTCCCTCCATTTGCCTAAGAATTTTAAGAATTCATTGTTTCTAATAGTTGAATGGTATTCCATTCTGTAGATATGCCACATTTTCTGTATCCATTCCTCTGTTGAAGGACATCTAGGGTCTTTCTGGCTTCTGACTATTATAAATAATGCTGTTACTAACATAGTGGAGCATATGTCCTTATTACATGTTGGAGCATCTTCTGGGTATATGCCCAGGAGTGGTATAGAGCAGCCAAACTGATTTCCAGAGTAGTTTTACCAGCTTGCACTTCCACCAGCAATGGAGGAGTGTTCCTCTTTATCCACATCCTCTCCAGTATCTGCTGTCCCCTGAATTTTTGATCTTAGCCATTCTGACTAGTGTGAGGTAGAATCTCAAGGTGGTTTTTATTTGCATTTCCCTGATAACTAAGGATATTGAACATTTCTTTTGGTCCTTCAGAACCAGTTGAGTTTTTTCAGTTGAGAATTCTCCATTTAGCACTTTACCCAATTTTTTATAGGCTTATTTGACTCTCTGGAGTCTAACTTCTTGAGTTCTTTGTATACATTGGATATTAGTCCTCTATCAGATGTAGGGTTGGTAAAGATCTTTTTCCAATTTGCCGGTTGCCACTTTGTCCTCTTGACAGTGTCCTTTGCCTTACAGAAGCTTTACCGATATATCAGGTCCCATTTGTCGATTCATGTTCTTAGAGCATAAGCCATTGATGTTCTATTCAGGAAAATTTCCCCTGTGCCCATGTGTTCAAGGCTCTTCCCCATTTTCTCCTCTATAAGCTTCACTGTGTCTGGTTTTATGTGTAGGTCCTTGATCCACTTGGACTTGAGCTTTGGACAAGGAGATAAGAATGGATCAATTAGCATTTTTCTGCATGCAGACCTCCAGTTGATTCAGCACTATTTGCTAAAAATGCTCTCTTTTTTCCACTGGATGTTTTTAGCTCCTTTGTCAAATATCAAGTGACCTATGTGTGTGGGTTCATTTCTGGGTCTTCAATTCTATTCCATTGATCTTCCTCCTTGTCTCTGTACCAATACCATACAGTTTTGTCCTCACTATTGCTCTGTAGTAGTAGAGCTTGAGGTCATGGATGGTTATTCCCCCAAGAGATTTTTTTTTTTTTTTTTTTTTTTTTTTTTTTTTTTTTTGAGAATAGTTTTTGCTATCCTGGGCTTTTTTTTTTTTTTTTTTTAATTCCAAATGAATTTTCAGATTGCTCTTTCTAGCTCAATGAAGAAATGATTTGGAATTTTGATGGGGATTGCATTGAATCTGTAGATTGGATTAAACTAGATGATCATTTTTACTTTATTAATCCTGCCAATCCATGAGCATGGGAGATCATTCCATCTTCTGAGATCTTTAATTTCTTTCTTCAGTGGATTGAAGTTCTTTTATACAGATCTTTCACTTGCTTGGTTAGAGTCACACCAAGGTATGAAATATTATTTGTGACTATTGTGAAGGGTGTCATTTACCCAATTTCTTTCTCAGCTTGTTTATCTTTTGAGTAGAGAAAGACTACTGATCTGTTTGCATTAATTTTATATACAGCCACTTTGCTGAAGGTCTTTATCAGCCTTAGAAGTTCTCTGGTGGATTTTTTTGCTGTCACTTAAGCATACAATCATATCACCTGCAAATAGTGATATTTTGACTTCTTTATTTCCAATTTGTATACCTTTGACCTGCTTTTCTTGTCTAATTGCTCTGGCTAGGACTTCAAGTACTATATTGAATAGATAGAAAGAGAATGGGAAGCCTTGTCTGGTCCCTGATTCTAGTGGGATTGCTTCAAGTTTCTCTCCATTTACTTTGATACTGGCTGCTATTGCTTTCACTATTTTTAGGGCCTTGAATTCCTGATGTCCCCAATGCTTTTATCGTGAGGGATTGCTGAATTTTGTCAAAAGCTTTTTCAGCATCTAATGAAATGACAATATGTTTTTTTCTTTGAGTTTGTTCATGGAGTGGATTACATTGATGGATTTCTGTACATTGAACCATGGTGAGTGATCATTTTGATGCATTCTTGGATTAGGTTGGCCAGAGTTTTGTTGAGTATTTTTTGCATCAATGTTAATTAAGGAAATTGGTCTGAAGTTCTCTTTTTTTGTTTGGCCTTTGTTTGTTTTATGTGTAAGTGTTATTGTGGCTTCATAGAATAAATTGGGTAGTGTTCACTATGTTTCTCTTTTGTGGATAGTTTGAAGATTGTCTGAAGATTATCAGTATTAGCTCTTCTTTAAAGATCTGATACATTTCCCCACTAAACCCATCTGGTCCTGGGCTTTTTTTGGGAGTGGGGTGGGGAGACTCTTATTGCTTCTATTTCCTCAGGACTTATAGGACTATTTAGATGGTTTATCTGATCCTATTTTAATGTTGGCACCTAGCATGTGTCTAGAAAATTTTCCATTTCATCCAGATTTTCCAATTTTGTTGAGTATAACTCTTGTAGTAGGATCTGATAATTTTTTGAATTTCCACAGTTTCTGTTGTTTCCTTTTTCATTTTTGATTTTATTAATTTGTATAGTTTCTCTGTGTCCGCTGGTTAGTCTGGCTAAGGGTTTATCTATCTTGTTGGTTTTCTCAAAGAACCAGAACCTGATTTTGTTAATTCTTTGTATAGTTCTTTTTGTTTCTATTTGGTTGGTTTTGCCCCTGAGTTTGGTGATTTCCTGCCATCTACTCCTCTTGGGTGCATTTGCTTCTTTTTGTTCTAGAGCTTTCAGGTGTGTTGTCAAGTTACTAGTGTAAGCTCTCTCCATTTTCTTTTTGGAGTCACTTAGAGCTATGAGTTTTTCTCTTAGCACTGCTTTCATTGTGTTCCATATGTTTTGTTATGATGTGTACTCATTTTCATGTAATTCTAAAAAGTCTTTAATTTCTTTATTTCTTCCTTGGCCAAGCTATCATTGAGTAAAGAATTATTCAATGTCCATGTGTATGTGTGTTTTCCATTGTTTTTGTTTTAACTTAATACCAGCCTTAGGCCGTGGTGATCTGATAGTGTGTATGGAATTAATTCAATATTCTTCTATCTTTTGAGGTCCGTTTTGTGACTAATTATATGGTCAATTTTGGAGAAGGTACCATGAGGTACTGAGAGGAAGGTATATTCTTTCACTTTAGGATGGAATGTTCTATAAATATCTGCTAGATCCATTTGGTCCATAACTTCAGTTAGTTTTACTATATTTCTGTTTACTTTCTTTTTGCATGATTTATCCGGTTTTGAGGGTGGAGTGTAGAAGTTTTCAACTATTATCATGTGGGGTGCAATGTGTGCTTTGAGCTTTAATAAAGTTTCTTTTATGAATGTGGGTGTGCTTGCATTTGGCGCATATATGTTCAGAATTGAGTTCATCTTGGTAGATTTTTCCTTTGACCAGTATGAAGTGTACTTTCTTATCTTTTTTGACTTTTGGTTGAAAGTCAATTTTATCCAATATAAAAATGGCCACCCCTGCTTGTTTTTTGGGAACATTTGCTTGGAAAATTGTTTTCCAACTTTTGATGTTGAGGTAGAGATTGTCCTTGTCACTGAGGTGGGTTTCTTGTATCCAGCAAAGTGTTGGGTCCTGTTTACACACCCAGTCTGTTAGTCTATGTTTTTTGGGGGAAGAAATTGAGTCCATTGATGTTAAGAGATATTAAGAAAAAGTGATTGTTGCTTCCTGTTATTTTAGTTGTTTAAGGTGGAATTCTGTTTGCATGGCTATCTCCTTTTGGATTTGTTGAAAGATTACTTCATTGCTTTTTCTCAGTTGTCATTTTCCAACTTGTGTTGGTGTTTGCCATGTAGAGCTGGGTTTGTGGAAAGATATTGTGTAAATTTGCTATTGCCATGGAATATCTAGTTTCCTCCTTCTATGGTAATTGTGAGTTTTGTTGGGTATAGTAGCCTGGGCTGACATTTATGTTCTCCTAGCGTCCATAGGACATCTCGCTGGTATCTTTGAGCTTTCATAGTTTCTGGTGAGATGTCTGGTGTAATTCTGATAGGTTTACCTATATATGTTACTTGACCTTATCCCTTTACTGCTTTTAATATTCTTTCTTTGTTTAGTGCATTTTGTGTTTTGATTATTATGTGACAGGAGGAATTTCTGTTCTGGTCCAGTCTGTTTGGAGTTCTGTAGGCCTCTTTTATGTTCATGGGCATCTCTTTCTTTAGGCTAGGGAAGTTTTCTTCTATAATTTTGTTGAAGATGTTTACTGGCCCTTTAAGTTGTATATCCTTGCTTCCTTCTATACCTATAATCTCTGGGTTTGGTCTTCTCATTGTGTTCTGGATTTCCTGCATGCTTTGCATTACAAGCATTTTGCATTTTGCATTTTCTTTAACTGTTGAGTCAATATTTTCTATGGTATCTTCAGCACTTGAGATTCTTACTTCTATCTCTTGTATATTGTTGTTGATGCTTGTGTCTTTGACTCCTGAATTCTTTCCAAGGTTTTCTATCTCCAGAGTTTTCTTACTTTGTGATTTTTTTATTGTTTCTACTTCCATTTTTAGATCCTGGATGGTTTTGTTCAGTTCCTTTACTTGTTTGTGTTTTCCTGAAAACTTTTAAGGGATTTTTACATTTCCTTTTTAAGGGCTTCTACTTGTTGACCAATGTTCTCCCACATTTCTTTAAGTGATTTTTGTCTTTCTTCTTAAAAGGCTTCTACCTGTTGACACAAGTTCTCTTATATTTTGTAAGGGAGTTATTTATGACCTTCTTGAAGTCCTCTATCAACATCATGAGATGTGATTTTAAATCCAGCTCTTGCTTTTCTGGTGTGTTGGGGTATCCAGGATTTGCTGTTGTGGGAGAACTGGGTTCTGATGATACCATGTTTCCTTGGTTTAGGTTGGTAATGATTTTGCATTTGCCTTTTGCTATCTAGGTATCTCTGGTGTTAGCTGGTCTTGCTGTCTCTGGAGGTGTCTTATCTGTCCTTCAATCCTTTGTATCTGTACTTCTGGGATTGCAGTTCTCTCTGTGCACACATGTATGTAGGCACTCCTTGGAGACCAGCTCTCCTGTGCTCCCAGGCCTCTCCACACTCCAAATGGTCTGAGTATCGCTGATTCTTAAATGCCCTGTGTGCAGCTGGTTCTCTAGGAAGGATCAGGAGATGGTGTCTTCACTGTGGCAGACCTGGGAGAGTCTGTTCCAGTTAAAGGGCAGGGAGCAGCAGAAGGAATGGAAGGGGAGTGGTATTCAGGAGGGCAGTGGTTTTGGTGGTTGTTGTGTAGTGAGTCCTGCTGGATCCCTGGCAGCAGCTCTGGGCCTCCAGAGGTGGGAGGGGGTTCTTACCAAATGCCCTGAGTACAGCTTATTCTCTAGGAAGTATCAGGAGATGGTGTCTTCACTGTGGCAGACTTGGCAAAAATCTGCTCCAGCAGAAAGGGCAGGTGGCTGCGGAAGGGGCAGAAGGAATGCCTGAATTTCTTCTCTATTAAATATTCCTATTATGTTTTGACTTTTAATTTTGTTAGTGCTCCATATTTCCTGGATATTTTGTTCCTTAAGTTTTTAGAGTTAACATTTTTTAAATCATCTATTCTGCTTTCTTTTTATTTCTTATTTTCTGTTGGTGAGGTTTACCTCTAAGCTTCCTCTTTTCATTCCTAAATTTTCCGATTATCCCTTTCCAGTGGAACCACTAATCCCAAGTCATTCAGCTCCCAATAACTAGAAACATATTATAGTCAGAACTCCCTATGGCCACTCCTCATAAGATCATGGAAGAAATATTTACCTTTGCCAGGCAAAACATGGACATGAAATGCTGCTGAGAAAGAGAAAGTGCAGCATAATGCAGGCAAGCAACAAAGACAAGACCAGATATAATTTCTCAGACTTTCTTTTTTTTTTTTTTAAAGATGTATTTATTCATTATATGTGAGTACACTGTAGCTGTCTTCAAATACACCAGAAGAGGGCGTCAGATCCCCTTATGGATGACTGTGAGCCACCATGTGGTTGCTGGGAATTGAACTTGGAACCTTTGGAAGAGCAGTCGGTGCTCTTAACCGCTGAGTCATCTCTCCAGCCCCAATTTCTCAGACTTTCAATCTTCCTAAATACTGAAGAATGCACAACAACTTACACAAAGATTATAACTGGTTCTTAAATAATGGTCCTGATAATTCTTGACGTTGATATAACAGGGGTCCACACATTTGTAAGACTGTAAATATGTAGAATTATAATCTCTGTATCACAGATTATTGTCTTTACAGTGGTATAATCAAATTGTTTATCTTGTAGAAGTTAATACTTTTTTCCCCAGATATTCTTTCTATCCTGCTTACTTCTGAGCACAGGCTGAATATTTCCTGAAGAGATAGAATAACCTGATGCCTTTTGCCCCTTGATGCATTAGAAGCATCAAGATTTATGAGTTTCTGGTGAATAGAGAAAATGAAGGAGCATCTCATAGAGTTTACAGAATGGAGGGCATACCACAAATGAGAAGGGTCAGATAGTTGTAACAAATTATGGAAGTATTTGTGTTTCTAAAGATGATATGAGTAAGGGGGTGGGAATTAAGTGGATTGAACAGTTTATTCAACAGGCATTTGATTACACTACACAGGACACTTAACAAGTTGAATCTATAAGATTGTCTTGTGAAGTAACTCCTGAAACAACAAGCCTTATCCCTTCACTGGACCAGATGAACTAGAACCTAGCAGTAACTCTAGTGATTTGGTTCACATATCAGCTTGTAAGGTTAGGGACACAAATTCTAATTTCCTTGCTGGAAAAGAATCAGTGGAAGAAGAGACATAGAAAAGAGCTCATACTTGGAGCAGAGATTATTGTGGAAGGTGAGGAGTATGTGAAAGATTTTTTTTGAAAAGATAAGGAGAAAGGGGGCAGCCTTGTCTGGTCCCTGATTTCAGTGGGATTGCTTCAAGTTTCTCTCCATTTAGTTTGATGCTGGCTACTTGTTTGCTGTATATTGCTTTTACTACGTTTAGGTACTAGCTCGGGCAATTCGACAACATAAGGAGGTCAAAGGGATACAAATTGGAAAGGAAGAAGTCAAACTATCATTATTTGCAGACGACATGATAGTCTACCTAAGTGACCCAAAAAACTCCACTAGAGAGCTCCTACAGCTGATAAACAACTTCAGCAAAGTGGCAAGTTATAAAATCAACTCAAGCAAATCAGTGGCCTCCCTATACTCAAAGGATAAGCAGGCTGAGAAAGAAATTAGGGAAATGACCCCCTTCACAATAGCCACAAACAGTATAAAGTATCTTGGGGTGACTCTTACCAAACATGTGAAAGATGTGTATGACAAGAACTTCAAGACTCTGAAGAAGGAAATGGAAGAAGACCTCAAAAAATGGGAAAACCTCCCATGCTCATGGATCGGTAGAATCAATATAGTTAAAATGGCCATTTTGCCAAAAGCAATCTACAGATTCAATGCAATACCCATCAAAATCCCAACTCAATTCTTCACAGAGTTAGAAAGAGCAATTATCAAATTCATCTGGAACAACAAAAAACCTAGGATAGCTAAAACTATTCTCAGCAACAAAAAAGTCTGGGGGAATCAGTATCCCTGACCTCAAGCAATACTACAGAGCAATAGTGTTAAAAACTGCATGGTATTGGTACAGTGACAGGCAGGAGGATCAATGGAACAGGATTGAAGATCCAGAAATGAACCCACACACCTATGGCCACTTGATCCTCGACAAAGAGGCTGAAAACCTCCAATGGAAAAAAAATAGCCTTTTCAACAAATGGTTCTGGTTCAACTGGAGGTCAGCATGCAGAAGAACGTGAATTGATCCATCTTTGTCTCCTTGTACTAAGCTCAAATCCTAATGGATCAAGGACCTCCACATAAAGCCAGACACTCTGAAGCTAATAGAAAAGAAACTGGGGAAGACCCTTGAGGACATCGGTACAGGGAGAAAGTTTATGAACAGAACACGAATAGCATATGCTCTAAGATCAAGAATTGACAAATAGGACCTCATAAAATTACAAAGTTTCTGTAAGGCAAAGGACACCATCAAGAAGACAAATCGGCAACCAACAAATTGGGAAAAGATCTTCACCAATCCTACATCAGATAGAGGGCTAATATCAAATATATATAAAGAACTCAAGAAGTTAGACTCCAGAAAACCAAACAACCCTATTAAAAAATGGGGTACAGAGTTAAACAAAGAATTCTCACCTGAAGAACTTCGGATGGCAAAGAAGCATCTTAAAAAATGCTCAACTTCATTAGTCATTAGGGAAATGCAAATCAAAACAACCCTAAGATTTCATCTTACACCAGTCAGAATGGCTAAGATTAAAAATTCAGGAGACAGCAGGTGTTGGAGAGGGTGTGGAGAAAGAGGAACACTCCTCCACTGCTGGTGGGGTTGCAAATTGGTACAACCACTCTGGAAATCAGTCTGGCGGTTCCTCCGAAAACTGGGCACCTCACTTCCAGAAGATCCTGCTATACCACTCCTGGGCATATACCCAGAGGATTCCCCACCATGTAATAAGGATACATGTTCTACTATGTTCATAGTAGCCCTATTTATAATTGCCAGATGCTGGAAAGAACCCAGGTATCCCTCAACAGAAGAGTGGATGCAAAAAATGTGGTATATCTACACAATGGAGTACTATTCAGCCATTAGAAACAATGAAATCATGAAATTCTTAGGCAAATGGATGGAGCTAGAGAACATCATACTAAGTGATGTAACCCAGACTCAAAAGGTGAATCATGGTATGCACTCACTAATAAGTGGATATTAACCTAGAAAACTGGAATACCTAAAACATAATCCACACATCAAATGAGGTACAAGAAGAAAGGAGGAGTGGCCCCTTGTTCTGGAAAGACTCAGTGAAACAGTATTCGGCAAAACCAGAACGGGGAAGTGGGAAGGGGTGGGTGGGAGGACAGGGGAAGAGAAAGGGGCTTATGGGAGTTTCGGGGAGTGTGGGGCTAGAAAAGGGGAAATCATTTGAAATGTAAATAAAAAATTATATCGAATAAAAAAAAAGATTTTTTTTTTTTTGAGGCAGGGTTTCTCTGTATAGCCCTAGCTGTCCTGGAACTCACTTGGTAGACCAGGCTGGCCTCGAACTCAGAAATCTGCCTGCCTCTACCTCCCAGAGTGCTGGGATTACAGACGTGCGCCACCACCGCCCGGCAGTGAAAGATTAAAACTGAGGTTTTGTTCAGGAAATTTTCCTCTGTGGCCATGTACTTGAGGCTCTTCCCCATTGTCTTTTCTATTAGTTTCAGTGTATCTGGTTTTATGTGAAGGTCCTCGATCCACTTGGACTTGAGGTATGTACAAGGAGATAAGAATGGGTTTATTTGCATTCTTCTCCATCCTAACTGCCAGTTGAACCAGAACTATTTATTGAAAAGGCTGTTTTTTTTCCACTGGATGGTTTTAGTTCCACCAGTAGCTTATGCTCTACGATCAAGAATTGACAAATGGGACATCATAAAATTGCAATGATTCTGTAAGACAAAGGATACTGTCAATAGAAAATGGCAACCAACAGATTGGGAAAAGAACTTTACAAATCCTACATCTGATAGAGTGCTAATATCCAATATATATAAAGAACTCAATAAGCTAGGCTCCAGAGAACCACATAACTCTATTAAAAATGGGGAACAGAGCTGAACAAAGGATTCTTACCTGAGGAATACTGAATGTCTGAGAAGAACTTAAGAAATGTTCAACATCCTTAATCATCAGGGAAATGCAAATCAAATCAATCCTGAGATTCTACCTCACACATGTCAGAATGGCTAAGATCAAAAACTTAGGTGATTGCAGATGCTGGCAAGAATGTGAAGAAAGAGCAGCATTCCTACATTGCTGGTGGGATTGTGAACTGGTACAAACACTCTAGAAATCAGTCTGGCATTTCCTTAGAAAATTGAACATTGAACTACCTGAAGACCCTGCTATAGCACTCCTGGGCGTATACCCAGAAGGTCCTCCAACATGTAATAAGGACAAAGCTCAACTATGTTACTAACATCCTTATTTATAATAGCCAGAAGCTGGAATAAATCCAAATGCCCCTCAACAGAGGAATGGATACAGAAAATGTGGTACATTTACACAATGGGATACCACTAAGCTATTAAAAACAATGACTTTATGAAATAACAAGGCAAATGGATGGATCTAGAAAATATCATCCTGAGTGAGGTAACCAAGTACAAAAGTACACACATGGTATGTATTCACTAATAAGTGGATATTAGGCAAAAAGTGTGGAGTACCCATGATATAACTCAGAGACCACATGAATGAAGCTCAAGAGGAAGAAAGACCAAAGAGTAGATGATTCAGTCCTACTTAGAAGGGGGAAAAATAATCAGGGGAAGTAGAGGGTAGGAGGGCTTGGGAGGAAGGGTGTAAAAGGGAAAGAATCAGGTTTTGGAGGAAGTGGGGGAGAGGTACAGAATGTTAGGAAATTGAACAGAGGTAAATAGCAATGGGAGATGGGAAACTGAGAGTAGCAACCAGAAAGTCCTAGATGTCAGGAAAGCAAGCGCCTCCCAGGACCCCACAGGGATGACATTAGATGAAAGCCCAGACCCCTCCCCCACCCCCGATTGACAGATGGAGCTACCCACACATCTACAAACTTTTAACCAAGAATTGCTCCTGTCTAAAGTAAATACAGGCTCAGAGTGAAGCAAAGACTGAAGGAAAGGCCATTCAGAGACTGCCCCACATGGGGATCCATCCCACAGGCAGACACCAAACCCAGACACTGCCAAGAAGTGCTTCCTGACAGGAGCCATATACAGCCGTTTCTTGAGAGACTCTGCCAGATCCTGACCAATACAGATGTGGATTCTTGCAGGCAACTATTGGACTGAGCACAGGGACCCCAGTGGACGAGTTAGGGTGGGACTGATGGAGCTGAAGGGTCCATATTAGGCATCAATGGGAGGGGAGGCCCTTGGTCCTCTGAAGGCTTGATGCTGCACTGCAGAGGAATGCTAGGGTGGTGAAGTGGGAGTGGGTAGGTGGGTGGGTGGGGCAGCTCCCTCACTGAAGCAGGGTAAGGGGGCATGGGAGAGTGGGTTTGCAGAGGAGAAACCAGGAAAGGGGATAACATTTGAAATGTAAATAAATATAGATATGTGTATATATACACACACATACTGTACCTTGTTAAATGTCAACCTCTCTTCCACATTCTCTGAGATCTGCTTTGTACTTCAAATTATCTTATTTTAAATCCCATTAAGTTTACTTCCTGTTGCCCACATACTCCTGCCTATAATGCTTACCACTGAATGTGACTAACAAGTAGTCCCATCATATCTGAAAAATGAATCTTTGTCTTTATTTCCAATGCTACTAGAATTTCAAGTAGTGCTCAAAATTCATGCCTATTTTCCCCTTCTACTAGTGTTGGAATATTGTCTGACTTCTGATTGCATATGTCTTGTGCATGCTGTCACACACTAACTGTGCAGACATATAAAACTAGAAAATACTAGAGGCATTAAGCATGAAGAAACCAAGCAGTTACATTTATCTCTTTTTATTAGCTTTCATAGTATTGGTAGTCATAATGCCCTCTCCTAGAGGAAGGAAAGAATCAATTGTAAACTGTGAGGACAACAACAAAAAACACTGGCCTGACAAGTGGTCCTATTTAAGCAATGGTGAGAAAAATAAAACACCAGTAGCCAACCACATTTTAAGAAAAGTCATAGACTTACTCAATGAAATGTAGTCTCTAGTATGCACCATTAATTTGGCTAAGAATCTGGGATTATCCAGGGTGTAAGTTATAAGAGAGAACATAGTATTATTCTGCTGCAAAATAATTACTAAGTGGGTATGACCTCCTCATATATTATTTCACTATTACACTAATATTTTGAATAGTACAAGAGAAAAAGATTAGATATTCATCATTAAATGTACAATTTCAGATTCATTACAAGATTAAGGAAGTTTTATATTTCTTATAAAGGTAAAGTAGAATCTGAAAACAGTGAAATCACGACTCATCACAAATGGGCCTATAGTTGGAAAACACATAGAAATGATGGCTGTGATATTCATTACCCACCAACTGGGATCATGTGAAAGTACAATATAGCCTTGTAAAATTGAAGAGAGAGTATAAAGTGCTAGAAAGGTGAAAACCAGGATCAGAATGGTCTGTGTGGCTCTGTTTTCTGCAGAGGTTCTGGGGGAAGTATGAGTGCGGAGAATGTGTTGAACTCTCTTCTTGTGTCCATAAATTATGACAATCATGGTGGTGCTGGAACATACAATGAGCAAAGAAAACAGGACTTCAGGAAACACACAAAATGCTGTATACATTAAATCTACAACTTCATCATGGCCTATAGAGTGGCAGAATTCAGTATCTTTTTCTTGTGTCTTATTTTTGCTATTTCTATTGGTTGATGTATATACAGGGAAAAGTATGTTTACTAACATGAACAGGATCCAGCAGAGAGAAATGAACAGGCCCATAAACTTTGCTTTTTGCACTTTAAATTCCTTCCAGCAGGAGTTTCTGGTGCTGATGGTTATTGCCTGAAAGACACTCAAGAGACAGGTCATGCTGATTGACATACTCCTAGAAACTCTTTGAACATACAAAATCAGTTTACATCCAACATCATCAAATAACTCATTCCATCCAAAAACTGAAAATACCTCTGGAAGTCCTTTGGAGAGAATAAACAAGGTGTTTGATGTGAATACATGTATAAGTATTATATCTATGATCTTTAATGTGCATTCTTTGTTACAAAGGATTAAATAGTAAAGGAGAACAGAGAAATTTCCCAGAATACCAAGTGCGCTCTGAAGTGAGAGTACAAGTCCTATTACCATGTTCCTAAAATCCATTATGTCATTCAGCAATTTTTCCTTCAAATTATGGCAATAATCACATCTCTGAGCCAAGTCATGCATTGAAATTTTCTAAGTTATGATCTCTGTGTGTACAAGAATCACTGGAATTTATATTTTCAAGGTCATTGTGTACAATGCAGCAAGTATCTGTTCCAAATGAAATATTTTATCATCATTAATAATTTTCAGTGAAAAATTTGAGATTGATAAATTGCCATATTAATGGACAGAAGTTCCACTACAGTTCATAAAAATGTAAACATTAAGAATAATGGTGCTCCACCTTTTGAGAAGCAATAGTTAGTGTGTTCAAGTGGAATGAATTCTCACTTTGAAAATCAACATTGAACTGCTTACGACTCATACTAGAAGGAAACAGACTTTAGTAACTATTTTCAACATGAAAGAAATCCATACACTCCAAATGTTTCACTGAAGCCATAACATTCTAATTATACTATGGAATACGTGTGTACTCTTTTAGAAGATGATTATTATAGGGGTAGAAGACTGTAACCATACATTCACATTAAAAATTAGAACATGGTACACCGAGGAAGAGCTATCATTAAATTTCACAAAGCCTTACATGTAATGATACATCCATGCTAGCTCAATTGGCATCAGACTGTGGAAGACTATCTATCCTAAGTGGTAAACTCTTAACAAATAATAGCAAAACTATCCTAAGTGGTAAACTCTTAACAAATAATAATACAGTAAAAATTGCAATTCAAAGGTACAGGTCATTGTATTAAAAACAAACACAGATTTTTTTTTCTAATAGAAACACACAGTATAGTTATATTTACCACACCAAATTAAATCCAGAAATCTCAATGAAGAGTACATGTTTAAGATACCTGTCAAATTTAATAAAAAAGACTTTTCATTTATTGAAAACTACAATGAGTAGTAAAATGATTCAACAGTAACTTGGGGCAGTTTGGTGACATAAGAAATGGGAACATGAGCTGGCTGATTATACACACAGCCACATAATTTTGTGCTCAATGATGCTATGCCAGCTACATTTTGAAATGGTCATTTGACAGACAGTTTATTTCCATTGTATCCGAAACTGCATGAATCATATAAAATACAGTTTTTAATATAGTCTAATCAACCAAAATACCTGTCTCACTTGAATTTGAGAGGTTAAGATTGAGCAAATATTTTTTATATCAAAATAATTTCATAATTTCAGGATGTAACCAGGGTTGGCCAATCTCAAATGAAGATTAGAATAATATTACTTTCATGATATTTATTCAAAACTAGTAATCAGCTATGAAAGAAGAAAACAAATATGTGAATAACACTGTGGCAAAGATCATTATTGAGATGAACAGGAAGCTTAGTTGTTAAACTGATTGCATCACAGTTGGAAAGTGTATATTCAATCTTTAGAACTCACATAAAATAAAGAACTAGTGTGCTGACATATAATCTTAAAACTTATTTTTAATTTAGTTTTTTATCATAACAATTATCGCATTTCCCCTCCCCCTTTCTTATTCCAAAGCCTCTCACTCACTCCTCCTTGCTCACAGTTATATCATGACATTTTTTTTCAATAAGTTCTCTCTCTCTCTCTCTCTCTCTCTCTCTCTCTCTCTCTCTCTCTCTCTGTCTCTCTCCTCTCTCTCTCTCTCTCTCTGTGTGTGTATGTGTTTGTGTGCATGTGTGTGTATATATATCAAACACATATATTTATATATAAATATATGTATATGGATATATTCATATAATTTAGACATATACATATGTGTATGTATTCCTAATACATAAATAAAATCTGTTAATGCTATCTGTACTGTTATCAGCATCGATCAGTTTATATAGAAAACCACACTGAACTGAATGCAGATTTTGGAGCCCTGTTCTTACTAAGAGATCAACAATTCAGTGCTTGCACATGAGGCTCACAGAGCATTTCAAAAAGAAAAGAGTACATTTGTAAGAGCCATAGAAAATGATAATTTGCTTTGAGGCTTTATCTCCTTGGAGCATCAGAAGACATACCCATAAATCTTTGCCAATATGACTCTAAACAAGAACAGAGTAGGAATGACAATGGACATGTTACTGTCATTCACATTTATTCAAAGCACTGGAGAGTCAGACACAGAAATTTACTTGTGATCACTGAACAGCCCATAGTGTAATAAGAGTAACAGGCAATTGGGAGATCATGACTCAAAAACAAAACATGAATTTTGTCTAAAGAAGGCCAACTGAGATTGTCTTCTGAATAAACTAGCAGTTAATGGAGATTGCATCTAGACTTATATGGAACCTACACATAAATACAAGCATACATGCAAAAGATATTATTATATTAGCAATTTGAAATTAAAGGGTTCTATTTATGATTTCACAGGTTTAGCTAAACTTTTTAGTAATGAAGTTTGGAAAGGTCATTTAACTATGTTACATAAACAGAATCTGAAAAAAAATTCATTGTACAAATTTAAACAATTTAAAAAAGTATTTGCTGTGGACATAGGGCTATCATTAAATCTTTTCCTGCTATGACCAAAACTATAAGTACAAACCACAACTATGAAAATTTGGAAACATCCTATTGTAGGGACAATCCAGTGTCACCACACAAGGAGCCAGGATGCGATAAGCATGATATTCATCCTAGATGGGTATCATTGTACAAAACTGCCCACTACAACGTCATCTTCCCTTCAGTATGTGCAGCCAACTTCAAATAGGAAAATAACCTTGACATTTACAACATCACTGATTCGTAGGGCCTTTCCCAGTCATACATGTTATGTCTCTGTATAACAGATTTTTAACTGTAGAAGCTATTTTGGATTTAAGATTTTTGTTACAGAATTACATGATCACCAGTTTATTTTAATCCTTTTTAAAAACATGAAGCTTTTCTCCAAGCATCTCAATTATTATACTTTAAATTTTATTTATAATTTATAAAGTATGAAAATATGCTTCATATAATATATGAAATACATAATATCTATGCCCGCTAAGCAACTTTGCCATCAGATACAATGTATCAGTTGGATGATTCACAAATCAAATCAGATATGATGTTATCACATATCATGGATTACCAACAGGTCAGGACAATCTTCTATTTAGCAAATTTATATATAACCAAAATGTTTCCTCTTCCTTAGCTGAAATCTGACTGTGGGTATTTTCACCCCAAAATACCTTCTCTAGACATGAACACTTACCAGACCTACCTTATTTTCTCTTCTTACCGAACTCATTACAAATTGCAAACCTTACTCTTCCTCAGCAGAAGCTACATCTCAGTATACAGCTCCTGGCTTAGCTGTCAGAAGTGTATGTGAGAGAGGGAGAGAAATCAGGAGATAAAGGTTCATAATTCCATGAAAATACCTCCCTCAGAATGATAATTTTCATCTTGCCTGCACTGACAATGACAGCTTTTGCTTTGGGAGTAAATAAATTTTCTGTCACCTTTTCCTATGGATAATCACCAAAGCCCATTTCTTTTCTCTTGTGAGTGTCTCAAAAGACAACATGTTTGGAAAGTATCCTAGAATTTCATTATCTCTGAAGGTTGACAGGGAGGGAAGGTACACAGAATATCAAGAATTGATTTGTAAGAATCTTACAAAGAAGCCTCCATGTCTCATTGGAGTTCAACCTTCTCTGTGTTCTATATAAAGTATTAATTTTCATGACCCATAGCTGTACCCCTTTATATTTTCTTTCTTGTTTTTTTATTCGATATATTTTTTATTTACATTTCAAATGATATCCCCTTTTCTGGCCCCCCACTCCAAGAAAGTCCTATAAGCCCACTTCCCTTGCCCTGTTCTCCCACCCATCATTCCCACTTCTCTGTTCTAGTTTTGCCCTATACTGCTTCACTGAGTCTTTCCAAAACCAGGGGCCACTCCTCCGATCTTCTTGTACCTCATTTGATGTGTGGATTATGTTTTGGGTATTCCAGTTTTCTAGGCTAATATCCACTTATTAGTGAGTGCATACCATGATTGATCTTTTGAGACTGGGTTACCTCACTTAGTATGATGTTCTCCAGCTCCATCCATTTGCCTATGAATTTCATGATTTCATTGTTTCTAATGGGTGAATAGTACTCCATTGTGTATATATACCGCATTTTTTTTGCATCCATTCTTCTGTTGAGGAATACCTGAGTTCTTTCTAGCTTCTGGCTATTGTAAATAGGGCTGCTATGAACATAGTGGAGCATGTATCCTTATTACATGCTGGGAAATCCTCTGGGTATATGCCCAGGTGTGGTATAGCAGGATCGTCTGGAAGTGAGGTGCTCAGTTTTCTGGGGAAACGCCAGACTGATTTCCAGAGTTGTCGTACCAATTTGCAAACCGACCAGCAGTGGAGGAGTATTCCTCTTTCTCCACATCCTTGCCAACACCTGCTGTCTCCTGAATTTTTAATCTTAACCATTCTGACTGGTATATGGTGAAATATCAGGGTTGTTTTGATTTGCATTTCCCTAATGACTAATGATTCTGAGCATTTTTTAAGATGCTTCTCCGCCATCCAAAGTTCTTCAGGTGAAAATTCTTTGTTTAACTCTGTACCCCATTTTTAATAGGGTTATTTGGTTTTCTGGGGTCTAACTTCTTGAGTTCTTTGTATATATTGGATATTAGTCCCCTATCAGATGTAGGGTTAGTGAAGATCTTTTTCCAATTTGTTGGTTGCCGATTTGTCCTTTTGATGGTGTCCTTTTCCTTACAGAAACTTTGTAATTTTATGAGGTCCCATTTGTCAATTCTTGATCTTGGCACATACATTATTGGTGATCTGTTCAGAACATTTCTCCCTGTACCAATGTCCTCAAGGGTCTTCCCCAGTTTCTTTTCTATTAGCTTCAGAGTGTCTGGCTTTATGTGGAGGTCCTTGATCCATTTGGAGTTTACCTTAGTACAAGGAGACAAGGATGGATCAATCCTCATTCTTCTGCATGCTGACCTCCAGTTGAACCAGCACCATTTGTTGAAAAGGCTATCTTTTTTCCATTGGATGTTTTCAGCCCCTTTGTGGAGGATCAAGTGGCCAAAGGTTTGTGTGTTCATTTCTGGATCTTTAATCCTGTTCCATTGATCCACCGGCTTGTCACTGCACAAATACCATGCAGTTTTAAACACCTTTGCTCTGTAGTATTGCTTGAGGTCAGGGATACTGATTCCCCCAGAATTTCTTTTGTTGTTGAGAATAGTTTTAGCTATCCTGGCTTTTTTTGTTATTCCAGATGAATTTGAGAATTGCTCTTTCTAACTCTGTGAAGAATTGAGTTGGGATTTTGATGGGTATTGCGTTGAATCTATATATTGCTTTTGGCAAAATGGCCATTTTAACTATATTAATCCTGCCAATTCATGAGCATGGGAGGTTTTCCCATTTTCTGAAGTCTTCTTCCATTTCCTTCTTCAGAGTCTTGAAGTTCTTGTCATACAGATCTTTCACATGTTTGGTAAGAGTCACCCCAATGTACGTTATACTGTTTGTGGCTATTGTGAAGGGGGTCATTTCCCTAATTTCTTTCTCAGCCTGCTTATCCTTTGAGTATAGGAGGCTACTTATTTGCTTGAGTTGATTTTATAACCTGCCACGTTGCTGAAGCTATTTATCAGCTGTAGGAGTTCTCTAGTGGAGTTTTTTGGGTCACTTAGGTAGACTATCATATTATCTGCAAATAATGATTATTCGACTTCTTCCTTTCCAATTTGTATCCCTTTGACCTCCTTATGTTGTCGAATTGCCTGAGCTAGTACCTCAAGTACAATACTGAAAAGATAAGGAGAAAGGGGGCAGCCCTGTCTAGTCCCTGATTTTAGTGGCATTGCTTCAAGTTTCTCTCCATTTAGTTTGATGCTGGCTACCGGTTTGTTGTATATTGCTTTTACTATGTTTAGGTATGGGCCTTGAATTCCTGTTCTTTCAAGACTTTAAGCATGAAAGGATGCTGAATTTGTCAAATGCTTTTTCAGCATCCAATGAAATGGCAATGTGGTTTTTTTGTTTTTGAATTTGTATATGTAGTGGATTGCATTGATGGATTTCTGTATATTGGACCAACCCAGTGTCCCTGGGATAAAGCCTACTTGATCATGGTGGATGGTTCTTGGATTCGGTTGGCAAGGATTTTATTGAATATTTTTGCATTGATGTTCATAAGGGAAATTGGTCTGAAGTGCTCTTTCTTTGTTGGATCTTTGTGTGGTTTTGGTATCAGCGTAAATGTGGCTTCGTAGAAGAAATTGGGTAGTGTTCCTTCTGTTTCTATTTTGTGGAATAGTTTGAAGAGTATTTGTGTTAGGTCTTCTTTGAAGGTCTGATAGAATTCCGCACTGAAACCATCTGGTCCTGTGCTTTTTTTGGTTGGAAGACTTTCTATGACCCCTTCTAATTCTTTAGGGGTTATGGGACTGTTTAGATGATCTATTTGGTCCTGATTTAATTTTGGTATTTGGCATCTGTCTAGGAAATTGTCCATTTCTTACAGATTCTCCAGTTGTGTTGAGTATAATCTTTTGTAGTAGGATCTGATGATTCTTTGGATTTCCTCAGTTTATGTTGTTATATCCCCTTTTCATTTCTAATTTTGTTAATTTGGATACTTTCTCTGTGCCCTTTGGTCAGTCTGACTAAGGGTTTATCTATCTTGTTGATTTTCTCAAAGAACCAGCTCCTGGATTCGTTCATTCTTTGTATGGTTATCTTTGTTTCCAATTGATTGATTTCAGCCCTGAGTTTGATGATTTCCTGTCCTCTACTCCTCCTGGGTGAATTGGCTTCTTTTTGTTCCAGGGCTTTCAGCTGTGTTGTTAAGCTGCTAGTGTATACTCTCTCCATTTTCTTTTTGGAGGTACTCAGGGCTATGAGTTTTCCTCTTAGCACTGCTAAAAATTGTGTCCCCAAGATTTGGGTATGTTGTGCCTTCATTTTCATTAAATTCTAAAAAGTCTCTGATTTCTTTCTTTATTTCTTCTTTGGCCAAGGTGTGTCATTGAGTAGAGTATTGTTCAGCCTCCATGTGTATGTGGGCTTTCTGTTGTTTTTGTTGCTATTGAAAACCACTCTAACTCCATAGTGATCCGATAGGAGGCATGGGATTAGTTCTATCTTCTTATATTTGTTGAGTTTCGTCTTGTGACACAATTATATGGTCGATTTTGGAGAAGGTACCATGAGTTGCTGAGAAAAAGGTATATTCTTTTGCTTTAGGGTGAAATGTTCTATAAATATCAGTCAAATCCAATTGGTCCAAAGCTTCAATTAGTTTTACTGTGTCCTTGTTTAGTTTCTGTTTTCCTGATCGGTCCATTGAGGAGATTTGAAGGCACCCACAATTATTGTGTTAGGTGCAATGTGTGCTTTCTGCTTTAGTAATGTTTCTTTTATGAATGAGGGTGCCCTTGCATTTGGCGCATAGATGTTCAGGATTGAAAGTTCTTCTTGGTGGTTTTTTCCTTTGACCAACAAGAAGTGTCCTTCTGTGTCTCTTTTGATGACTTTAGGTTGAAAGTCAATTTTATCTGATATTAGAATGGCTACTCCGGCTCATTTCCTGAGACCATTGGCTTGTAAAATTATCTTCCAACCTTTTAATCTAATGTAGTTTTTGTCTTTGACATTGAGGTGTGTCTCCTGTATGCAGCAAAATGTAGGGTCCTCTTTCCTTATCCAGTCTGTTAGTCTATGTCTTTTTATTGGGGAATTGTGTCCATTGACGTTATGAGATATTAAGGAATAGTGATTATTACTTCCTGCCATTTTTGATGTTATTTTTATATTTGAGTAGTTATCTTCTTTTGGGTTTGATGAAAGAAGGTAACTATCTTGCTTTTTCCAGGATGTAGTTTCCCTCCTTGTGTTGGAGTTTTCCTCCTATTATTCTTTGCAGAACTGGGTTTGTGGAAAGATATTGTGTAAATTTGTTTTTGTCATGGAATATCTTGGTTTCTCCATCTATGGTGACTGAGAGTTTTGCTGGGTATAGTAGTCTTGGCTGACATTTGTGTTCTCTCAGAGTCTGCCTGATATCTGCCCAGGATCTTCTAGCTTTCATGGTCTCTGGTGAGAAGTCTGGTGTGATTCTGATAGGTCTTCCTTTATATGTTACTTGGCCTTTTTCTCTTACTGCCTTTAATATTCTTTCTTTGTTTAGTGCATTTGGGGTTTTGATTATTATGTGACGGGTGGTATTTCAGCTCAGGTCCAGTCTGTTTGGAGTTCTGTAGTCTTCTTGTATATTCATGGGCATCTCTCTCTTTAAGTTGGGAAAGTTTTCTTCCATAATTTTGTTGAAGATATTTGCTGGCCCTTTCAGTTGTAAATCTTCACTCTCATCTATACCTATAATCCTTAGGTTTGGTCTTCTCATTGTGTCTTGGATTTCCTGGATGTTCTGGGATACAAGCTTTTTGCATTTTGCATTTTCTTTGACTGTTGAGTCAATGGTTTCTATGGTATCTTCGGCATCTGAGATTCTTTCTTCCATCTCTTGTAGTCTGTTGTTGATATTTGCATCTAAGGCCCCTGATTTCTTCTCAAGGTTTTCTATCTCCAAAGTTGTCTCCCTTTGTGATTTCCTAGTTGTTTCTACTTCTGTTTTTAGATCCAGGATGGCTTTGCTCAGTTCCATCATTTGTTTGTTTGTGTTTTCCTTTAATTATTTAAGAGATGTTTGTGTTTCCTCTTTCATGACTTCTGCCTGTTGACTCAAGTTCTCCTGCATTTCTTTAAGGTTTTTTTTTTTTCTCCGTTTCTTCTTTATTGGCTTCTGTGTCTTGAGCCTTATTCTCCTGAATTTTTTAAGTGATTTCTGTGTTTCCATTATACGGGTTTCTAGCTTATTCATGGTCCCCTGTATTTCTTTAAGAGATTCATTATGTCCTTTTTGTGTTCTTCTAGCAGCATCATGACCAGTGATTTTTAAATCCAAATCTTGTTTGGGCAGCTGATCTCCCAACCAGGTTGGTGCACACAAGGCTAGCCTAGCTGCTCAGGCCGGAGTCTAGGCAAAAGCCTGACAGGCCAAGGTCTGAGGAAAGTTCTCCTTGGCCTATGAGTGTTAACTGGTTTTGTCAGGTGGCCAGGATGGCAGCATGCCCAAGCTCCCTGAAAGTGCTCGGAGAGTCTGCTAGGCTAACAACCTCCTGGCTGGGTTGGCACATAGATGGCCCACTGAGCAGCCCGGGTCTTGGGGATAGTCCAGGGCCTGTCGGGCCTAGACCCTACTATGTTAGCCTCAGGCTATGATTGTTTCCAGGTTTGCCTGCTAGAACTCTCTGGCATCCAGTAGCCAAAATGGCGGTGCATGCCGTGCTGGGCAAACAACCTCCTGGCTGGGTTGGCACACAGATGCCCCCTCCCCTGAACAGCCCTGAGCCTCGGTGCAGGCCAAAGCCAGTCGGGCGTAGACCCCCTGCAATGTTGTCCTCAGGTTATGTTTGTGTACCTCAGGCTGTCTGATCTCTCTGGCTTCTGAGAACCAAGATGGAAGTGAATCTCTAGTAACTGACTGGTAGGAAGCAGATTTCTCACTCTCCCCCTTTATAACACTCATCAAAAAAATCAGGAATTCATGGATAGATACTTAAATATCAGTAAGAGGAAAATGTGATGTCATAATCTCCCCAGAAACTCTTGATCTATTTGTACAGGTAGATGAAAATTAGCTAGAAATGTGGGTATATCACAATTCTAGGAAATGTTACAAATCATCTCAGTTTATACATAAAAGCCCTAACATAGCCTTATTCTGATAAAACTTTACATTTCTAACTATTCCACATAAAACACGTCATTAGTATTCATAATATATCACATACCTCACTCTTAGTTTTGGACATATACTTCACAATATTCATTATTTTGATACACATAACTGAAGAAAACAGAGTGGTAATTCAGTGTAGGTATCCAATGTGTAATGAGAAAATCAATGTAGTTAGCACTTCCTTATTCTTTTCCTTCATTAATTTTTTTCATTTTTTTAATATTTTGTTTATTTACTTTCCCATCTTAGTGCGCTTCTCATTTCTTTCTCCCACAGTTCCTCATTCCATTCTCCCTCATCCTTGCCTCTAAGAGGGTGCTCGAGCTCACCAGGCCTCCCCCTACCCTGGGGCCTCAAGTATCTCAAGGATTAAGCACACCCTCTCCCACTAAGGCCTGACCAGGCAGACCTCTGGAATATTTGTGCTAGGAGGTTTGGCCCATGTATAATCCTGGTTGGTGGTTCAGTCTCTGGGAGCTCTGAGGGTCTGGGTGAGTTGAGACTGCTGTTATTCCTATGGGGTCACTCTTCTTCAGGTTCTGCAGTTCTTTCCCTAGTTTGACCATAGGAGTCGCTGACTTCAGTCCAATGATTAGGAGTAAGTATCTGCTTCTGTCTTATTTGGCTGCTTGTATGTCTTCTGAGAGGACAGCAAAACTAGGTTTCTGTTTGTATGTACATCACAGCATCAGTAATAGTGTCTGGCCTTGGTGCCCTCCTATGAGATGAATACTAAATTGACCTGTCATTGGGTCACCTTTCCTTCATTCTATTCTCCATTTTTGTCTCTGTAGTTCTTTTAGTCAGGAACTGTACTGGGTCAGAAATACTGGTGGTTAGTAACGCTATCCCTCTGCATAAGGACTTGTCTATCTACTGGAGGTTGGCTTGTCAATTCTCCTCTCCCCAATGATGGAAAATTTAGGTAAGGTCACCCCAACTGAGTCCCAAGAATCTCTTACCTCCCAGGTCTCTGGTATTCTCCAAGGAGCTCCCAAACCTGATCCTACTTAACTTTTCCTCTTCCCCTCACCCCTTCCACCCAGATCTCTCTGTATTTCTGCCTTTCTTAATACCCCTTCCAAGTGGGATTAAAATATCCTTGCTTGGGCATTTCTGCTTGTTACACTTCTTATGGTTGGTGGGTTGTATCCTAAATATTTTGCAATTTTTTACTAATATCAACTTATCAGTAAGTACATAACATGCATGTTCTTTTGGGTCTGAGTTACCTCACCCAGGATGATATTTTCTGGTTCCATCCATTAACCTGAAAAATTCATGATGTCCTCATTTTTTAATAACTGAATAGTATTCCATTGTGTAAATGAACCACATTTGCTGCATCCCTTCTTCTACTGAGAAACATCTGGGTTGTTTCCAGCTTCTGGCTATTATAAGTAATGCAGCTATGAACATGGTGTAGCACATGTACTTGTGGTATGGTAGGACATCTTTTATGTGTATGCCAAAGAGTGATATAGCTAGCTCTGCAGGTGGAACTATTTTCAGTTTTCTGAGGAATCACCAGATTGATTTACAGAGTGATTGTACCAGCTTGCACTCCCAGCTGCAAAGGATGAGTGCTTCTCATTCTCCACATCCTCACCAGCATGTGCTGTCACTTGAGTTTTTGGTCTTAGTCATTCTGATTGGTGTGGGATGAAATTTCAGTGTTTTGATTTACATTTCTCTGATGATGAAAAACTTTGAACATTTAAGTGTTTCTTGGCCATTCGAGATTCTTCTGTTGTGAAATCTCTGTACACCTCTGTAGCCCAATTTTTAATTTGTTGTTTGTATTTTTGGAGGTTAACTCTTTGAGTTCTATATATATTTTGGATATTAACCCTATGTCAAATGCAGTGTTAGTGAAGATTATTTCTCAACCTGTAGGTTGCTGATGTATCCTATTGATGGTGTCTTTTGCCTTACAGAAGTTTTCAGTGTAATGTGGTCCCATTTATTTACCTTTTTAAAGAGTTATTTATTTATTTTATGTATATGAATATACTACTGTACCTATCTTAAGACACACCAGATGAGGTCATCAGATTCCATTACAGGTGGTTGTGAGCCACCATGTGGTTGCTGGGAATTGAACTTAGGACCTCTGGAAGAGCAGTCAGTGCTCTTTACCACTGAGCTATCTCTCCAGCCCCAGTCCCCTTTATTGATTGATGCAATTACAGCCTGGACAATTGGTATTCTGTTCAGGAAATTTTCCCCTGTACCAGTGAGTTTGGGGCTCTTCCTCACTTCAAATTAAATTAGAATCAGTGTATCTGGTTTTATGTTGAGTTCCCTTATCCACTTGGACTTTAGTTTTGTGCAGGGTGATAAATAAGGACTTATTTTCATTCTCCTACCTATAGAGCATAAGTTAGGCTGGAACCATTGACTGAAGATGCCTTCTTTTTTCCACTGTATGATTTTTGCTTCTTTAATCAAAGACCAAGTGTCTATAGGTGTGTGGATTTCCTGCTGGGTCTTTGATTCTATTCAATTGATTGGTCTCTGTACCTATACAAATACCATGTGATTTTATCACTATTGATTTTTAGGACAGCTTGAAGTCAAGGATATTGATTTCCCCAGAAGTTCTTTTATTGTTGAGAATTGTTTTGGCTCTCCTGGGATTTTTGTTTTTCCATATGAAATTGAGAATTGCTCTTTCCATGTCTGTGAAGAATTGTGTTAGAATTTTGATAGGGATTGCATTGAATCTGTAGATTGCTTTTAGTAAGATGACATTTTCACTGTGTTAATCCTACCAATCCATGAGCCTGGGAGATTTTTCCATCTTCTGATGTCTTCATCAATTTCTTTTTTTCAGTGATTTGTAGTTCTTGCAGTATACATCTTTCAATTGCTTGGTACAATTTACACCAAGATATTTTATGCTATTTTTAGCTACTCTGAAGGGTGTTGTTTCCCTAATTTCTTTTCTAGTCTGTTTATCCTATGTGTGTAGTGAAAGCTACTTATTTGTTTCAGTTAATTTTATATCCTGCCACTTTGCCAAAATTGTTTTCAGGTGTAGGAGTTTTCTAGTAGACTTTTTGGAGTGTTATGTATACTATCATATCTTCTGCAAATACTGATACTTTGAATTTTTACTCTCCAAGTTACCTCCCTTGATCTTTTGTTGTCTAATTGCTCTAGCTAGAATTTCTAGTACTATATTGAAGATAGGGAGTGAGTGGGCAACCTTGTTTTGTCCCAGATTTTTGTGGGATTGCTTCTAGTGTCTCTCCATTTTGTTTGATGTTGGCTGTTAGTTTGCTATACATTGGTTTTATTATGTTTAGGTAATACTTGCCAAGATTTCCTGATCTTTCCAAGACATTTTAGCATGATGTAGTGCTGTATTTTGTCAAAGGCTTTTTCCACCTCTAATGAGATGATTATGTGGCTTTTTTCCCTAAGTTTCTTTATACAGTGTATTAGGTTGATAGACTTTTGCATATTTAAACATCCCTGTATCCCTAGGATGAAGCCTATTTTATGATGATGAATGATGGTTTTGATGTATTCTTGGTTTAGATTGTGAGGATTTTATTGAGTGTTTTTGCATCAGTATTCATAATTGAAATTGGTCTGAAGTTCTCTTTCTTGGATCTTTGTGCGGTTTAAGTATCAGAGTAACTATGGCTTTATAGGATGAATTAGGTAGTGTTCCTTCTGTTTCTAGTTCATTTAATAGTTTGAGTAGCAAGCATATTAACTCTTCTTTGAATGTCTATTAGAACCTGTCCTAAAGCCATAGGTAGATTTTTTGAAGGTTTTTGATAACTATTTCTATTTCCTTCGGGATTATGAGACTGCTTAGATAGCTTACCTGATCTTGATTTAACTTTAGTACATGGTATCTGCCTAGAAAGCATCCTTTTCATCTAGTTTTTCCATGCCTTTATTGTAGGTTCTGATGATTTTTTTTAAATCCTACATTTCTGTTGTTATTTTTTCTTTTTCCTTTCTTATTTGGTTAATTTGGATACTGTTTCTGTGCCCTTTACTTAATTTGGCTAAAGGTTTAGTATCTTGCTGATTTTTTCTTTTCTTTTTTTTTTTATTTTTTTATTTTTATTTTTTTTAAAGATTTATTTATTATTATATGTAAGTACACTAGCTGTTTTCAAACACTCCAGAAGAGGGCGTCAGATCTCGTTACGGGTGGTTGTGAGTCACCATGTGGTTGCTGGGATTTGAACTCAGGACCTTTGGAAGGGCAGTCAGTGCTCTTAACCGCTGAGCCATCTCTCCAGCCCGCTGATTTTTTTCAAAGGTCCAGCTTTTGCTTTTGGTGATTCATTGTATAGTTTTGTTTGTTTGTACCTGGTTGATTTAAGCTCTGAGTTTGACTATTTCCTGCCATTTACTCATCTTGAATATGTTTGGTTCTTTCTGTTCTAGAGCTTTCAGGTGTGCTGTTAAGTTTCTTATTCCAATTTCTTTATGAAGGCACTTAGTACTCTGAATTTTCCTCTTAACACTGCTTTCATGATGTGCCATAAGTTTGGGTATGACTTGTCCTCATTTTTATTTAATTCTATAAAGTCCTTTATTTCTCTCCTTATTCCTTCTTTGTTATCATTGAGCAGAGAGTTGCTTATTTTCCATGAGTACATGGGCCTTTAGTTGTTTCTGTTGTTACTGAAGTCTAGCTTTAATCTGTGATGATCTGATAGGATACATGGGATTATTTCAATCTTCTTGTAACTTTAAAGCTTGTTTTTTGTCTGATTACATGGTCAGTTTTAGACAAGGTCCCATGAGGTGTTGAAAAGAAGGTGTATTCTCTTGTTTTGGGGTGAAATGTTCTGTAGATATCTGTTATTTTCATTTGGGTCATAACTTCTGTTAGTTTGACTCTGTCTCCATTGAATGCATGTTTCAATGGCGTGTACAATGGCCTGTTCATTGGTGGAGGTGGCATGTTGAAGTCTCCCTCTATTATTGTGTATGGTTCAATGTGTGTCTTGAGATTTAGTAATGTTTATTTTATGAATATTGGTGCCCTTGCATTTGTGGCATTGATGTTCAAAATTGAGATTTTCTCTTGTTTGAATTTTCCTTTAATGATTATTGGGAAGTGTCCTTCCCAATCTTGCTTGATGACTTTTGAAAATCTAGTTCATTGTATATTTGAATGGCATCTCTGGCTTCTTTCCTGGAACTGTATGCTTGGAAAACTTTTTTTTGGCCTTAACTCTGAGGTAGGGTCTGTCTTTGGTCCTGAGGTATGTTTCTGATATGCAGCAAAATGCTCCATCCTGTTTATATATCGAGTCTGTTATTGGGAAGTTGAGTCCATTGATGTTGAGAGATGTTAAAGCAGATGATTGTTAATTCCTGTTGTTATTGTTGCTGTAGGTGGTATTATGTGTGCATGTTTCTCTTTTGGGGGCTTTGTTGTGGAATGTTTATTTTCTTGTTATTTTTTGGTGTAGTTACCCTCCAGGTATTGGAGATTTTGTTCCCCTGTCCTCTATGGAGCTTGATTTCTAGAGCGAGATTATTTAAATATGGTTTTCTCATGAAATATCTTGGTTTCTCTAGCTGTGATAATTGAGAGTTTTGTTGGATATGTTATCCTGGGAGTTTCCTTTGTCCTAGCTTTGCAGTCCTTTTTGAAGGTACCTCTCATCAATTTCAGCTCTCTCTCTAGTTGTCCCTCCATCTGCTCTCTCAGTACTTGCTTCGTCGTATTCACTTCCACAACCCCATGTCTGACTATTTCTCTCTATCCACCTACCTATAGTGTCTATTTTATTTTCCATTCCGCATGAGATTTGAGCATTCTTCCTTGTGCAGTACTTGTTACTTAGCTGTTTGAGGTCTGCAGTTGTTAATTATGATTGTCCTTTATTTTATGGCTAATGTCCAATTATAATTGAGCATATACCATATGTGTTAATCTGGGTCTGGGTTACCTCATATAGGATGGATGACATTTTCTAGATCCGTTCATTTACCTACAAATTCCATGATGCCTTTGTGTTTAATAGGTGAAAATCATTCCATTGTATAAATGTACAACAAATTCTTTTTCCATTCTTTGGTTGAGGGACATATAGTTTATTTCAATATTTGTGCTTTTACAAGTAAAGTTGCAATGAACATAGTTGAGCAAGTGTCCTTGTGGTATGGTTGAACATCTTTGAGTACATACCCAGTAGTGTTATAGCTTGGTCATGTGGAGAAATATTCTCATCTTTCTGAGAAACTGGCACACATTGATTTTCAAAGTTGAGGCTGTACAGCTTTGAAGCCCCATGAGCAAAGGGAAATTATTCCCCTTCTTTCACATCCTAACTACCATAGGCTGACACTTGACTTTTTGATAATAGCCATACTGACAAGTGAAAGATGGAATCTCAGTGTTGTCTTCATTAGCATTTCCCTGATGACTAAGGACTTTGAAGATTTCTCTTTTTTTTAATTTTATTTAATCTTTTTCTTTATACTTCAGATTTTATCCTGTTCCCAGTCCACCCTCTGACTGTTCCACATCCTATGTCTTCTTTCCCCTCAGCCTGTCACCACAAGGATGTCCCTATCCTCCTACCCCCTCCCCATTAGACCTCCCCACACTCTGGGGCCTCTAATCTCTTGAGGATTAGGTGCATCTTCTTTGACTGAACCCAGACCTGGCAGTCCTCTGCTGTATATGTGTTGGGGGCCTCATATAAGCTAGTGTATGTTGCATGGTTGGTGGTCCAGTGTCTGAGAGATTTCAGAGGTTCAGGTTAATTGAGACTGCTGGTCCTCCTAAAGGGTCATACATCTCCTCATCTTCCAGATTTTCCCAAATTCAACCACAAGGGTTACCAGCTTCTGTTCACTGGTTGAATATAAATATCAGCATCTGACTCTTTCAAGTACTTGTTGGGTCTTTAGAATGGCAGTAATGATAGGCCCCTTTTTGTGCGCACTCCATATCCTCAGTAGTAATATCAGGCCTTGGGGCCTCCCCTTGACCTGAATCCCATTTTGGGCCTCTCATTGGATGTCCTTTTCCTCAGGCTTTTTTCCATTTTTGTCCCTGTAGTTCTTTCACACAGGAAAAATTCTGGGTCAGAGTTTTTGACTGGGATAGCAACCCCATCCATTACTTTCTTCTAGAAGTGAGCTCTGCAAGTTCCCTCCAACCACTGTAGGGAATTTCATCTGAGATCCCTCCTTTTGAATCCTGAGAGTCTGTCCCCTCCCAGGTTTCCTGTATATTCTGGAAGGTAACCATACCTCCTACCTCCTGAGGTTGCCTGTTTCCATTCTTTCTGCTGGCCCTCAGGGCTTCAGTCCTTTCCCCGACCCAATACCTATGTTCACCTCTTCTCCTTTCTGTCTCCTTTCCCATACAACACCTTCCTGCCAACTCCTGTGATTGTTTTCTTGTCCCTCTCAAGTGAGATTGGGGCATCCTTACTTGGGCCCTTACACTTGTTAAACTTTTTGAGTTCTGTGGACTGTATGCTAGATATTCTGTACCTTTTTTGGCTAATATCTGCTTCTTAGTGAGTACATACCATGCAGGTCCTTTTGGGTCCTAATTGCCTCACTCAGGATATTTTCTAACTCCATCCATTTGCTTGCAAATCTCAGACCGTCTTCATTCTTTTTTTTTTTTTTAATTTTCTATATTCTTTGTTTACATTCCAAATGATTTCCCCTTTCCCGGTTTCCCCCTTCTCATAAGTCCTATAAGACCTCTTCCCTCCATCCATTTCCTGATCAACCCCCTGTCACTTCTCCTTCCTGGTCATCTCCTACAATGCTGCATCAAGCCTTTCCAGGACCAGGGCCCTCTCCTTCCTTCTTCTTGGGAATGATTTAATATGTGAGCTGTGTCTTGGGTATTTCCAGAGTGGTTGTGTCAGCTTGCAACCCCACCAGCAGTGGAGGAGTGTTCCTCTTTCTCCACATCCTCAACAGCACCTGGTTTCTCCTGAGTTTTTGATCTTAACCATTCTGACATTCTAAGATCAAGAATTGACCAATGGGACATTATAAAATTGCAAAGTTTCTGTAAGGCAAAGGACACTGCCAAAAGCACAAAATGGTAACCCACAAATTGGGAAAAGATCTTCACCAACCCTATATCTGATAGAGGACTAATATCCAATATATACAAAGAACTCAAGATGTTAGACTCCAGAGAACCAAATAACCCTATTAAAAATGGGGTACACTTGGAGTTGAACTTAGTACAAGGAGATAAGAATGGATCAATTCTCAATCTGCATGCTGACCTCCAGTTGAACCAGCACCATTTTTTGAAAAGGCTATCTTTTTTTTTTCACTTCTCAACTGTATTAGTCAGGGTTCTCTAGAGTCACAGAACTTATGGGTAATCTCTATATAGTAAGGGAATTTGTTGACTACAGACAGCTATATGAGGCTCCTGTCAGTTAGCACTTGTTGGCCTCCATAATAATGTCTGGGTTTAGTAAATGTATATGGGAAGGATCTCCGTGTGGGGCAGTCCCTAAATGCCCTTTCCTGCAGTCTCTGCTCCATGCTTTGTCTCAGAATCTCCTCCCATGGGGATTTTCATTCCCCTTCTAAGAAGGGCAGAAGTATCCACACATTGGTTTTCCTTCTTCTTGAGCTTCACATGGTCTGTGAATTGTATCTTGGGTATTTCAAGCTTTGGGCTAATTGAGTCCATTGATATTAAAAGATATTAAGGAAAAGATATTGTTGCTTCCTGTTATTATTATTATTGCTATTATTATTGTTATTATTATTATTGTTATTATTATTATAGGTAGAGTTATGCTTATATGGCTATCTTCTTTTTGATTTGTTAAAAGAAGATTATTTTCTAGCTTTATCTAGGGTATGGTTTGTCTCCTTTTATTGGAGTTTTCTATTTATTATCCTTTGAAGGGCTGTATTTTTGGGAAAATATTGTGTAAATTTGTTTTTGTCATGGAATACCTTTGCTTCCCTATCTATGATTATTGAGAGTTTTGCTGGGTATAGTAGCCTGGCTTGGCATGTGTGTTCTGTATGATCTCTGCCTAGGAGCCTCTGACTTTCATAGTCTCTGTTGAAAAGTCTGGTTCTGATAGGCCTTCCTTTATATGTTACTTGCCCTTTTTTCTTACTACTTTTAATATTTTTTATTTGTTTAGTGCATTTGGTGTTTTGATTATTATGTCATGGGAGGATTTTCTTTTCTTGTACAATCTATTTGGCATTCTGTAGGCTTCTTGTGGGCATCTCTTTCTTTAGGTTAGGGAAGTTTTCTTCTATAATTTTGTTGAAGATATTTACTTGCCCTTTAAGCTGGAAATGTTTGTTCTTCTCTATACCTATAATCTTTAAGTTTGGTCTTTGTATTGTGTCCTGGATTTTCTTTATGTTCTGGGTTAGGAGCTTTTTGCATTTTTCATTTTCTTTCACTGTTGTGTCCATGTTTTCTATGGTATCTTCTGCACCTGAGATTCTATCTTCTATCTCTTGTATTCTGTTGTTGGTGCTTCCATCTATGACTCCTGATTTCTTTTCTAGGTTTTCTATCTCCAGAGTTGTCTCCCTTTGTGATTTGTTTATTGTTTCTACTTCCATTTTTCCATCCTGGATGATTTTCCTCAAAACCTTCTCTTGTTTGGTTGTGCTTTCCTGTAATTCTTTATGAAATTTTATGTTCTATCCTTAAGGGCTTCTACCTGTCTACCTGTGTTCTTCTGTATTTGTTTAATGGAGTTATTTATGTCCTTCTTAAAGTCCTCTAACAGCATCACAGAACGTGATTTTAAATCCAAGTCTTGTTTCTCCAGTGTGTTGGGGTATCCAGTACTTGCTGTTTTGGGAGAGGTGGGTTCGGATGTTGCCATGTCCACTCGGTTTCTGTTGTTAACCTTCTTGCATTTGCCTTTTGTTATCTGGTTATCCCTGTTGTTACTTGGTCCCACTTTTTCTAGATGGAGATTCTCCCCCCTGTGTGCCTGCAATCCTGTCTCAGCACTGCTGGGAGAGGAGCTCTTTCCTGCCTTAGAGGGCTGTGGTATATCCCAGTTTGTGGTTGCAGATGGACAGTACCCTGTTCCAGTTGCTCTTCCACTTCTGTGCCCTGTGTGCTTCTGGCAAGACCCACCTTGGAGAGTCACCAGAGAGGAAACAGTGATCTCACCTTCATATCCAGGAGTCAAAGCACACCCTGGAGACCAGAACCCCCCTGACAGGACAGGTATAAAGAGGGCTGTGGAACAGCCCAGCTCCTGGATATAGATGGAGGCTGTAATGATCCTGTTCCAGTTTCTCTGCCACTTCTATGCTCCATGTGCTCTTGGTCTGACTTGCCTTGGAAACCATCTGGAGAGAAATTTGAGATCTCCCTGTCTTAATCTTCTGGTATTCATATCTATTATACCTCAAGAACTCCGTATCAAGATCTAAGTCAGAAACTTGTATCTTCCAGCATCCAGATTAGAATCACAGGGAATCTTTTCATTTTTGATTGTAGTTCATTCCAGATATAGTAAAATTGGCTACCAGAAATAGCTACTACAATCCACCCCTTGTCAACTTGACAATATCTCATGTACACATGAAACAATAACAAAGTCATGAATATGCCTAGCATGCTATAACTATTCCTCATACAATTGAAAACACACTTGTAAATTTACAATGGGTCACTGTCCCTTGGGAACATTCCTTTAGTGTCTCAAATTAAATACAAATTGACATGAAAGAAATTGAAAGAATGACAAATGTATTCTTAACAAAATAAAAGAGAAGCACTCATAATCATTTATAATCCTTGTTTCTGCAACTGCTTAAGTGGTCTTAGCTGGTTTCTATAAAAATTTCCTCAATTACCCATTCTGTATTTCCTCCACCCTCAACAAGCAGCTCAGCAGGTCATTGCCCTTTTCTTGGAGAAGTGATCCACACCCTCATTCCTGATGGGTCTGTGTCCATTGTCTTCCTGCTTGGATTAGGCTGTTGTTTCCCATAGACTTTAATCACAAGACATGGTACTACTAAGAGATAAGATAAAGGATCTCCTGTACTCCAGACATAATCTTGCTTACCTCCATTGTAGAGAGGCAATGCGAATTCCCCACAGCAATCTGGATCTATCACCCACCTCACATTGTTATTCATTCATTAGCCCAGGGCATTGAAGCCCACAATGACCAAAGGGAGGTCTAAGATTTCAGTTCAAAGGAATGTATATTGTAACTCCTGGGAGGAGCATTCCAGCCTTTTCCCAACTCACCCAGAGAAGTCACAGTTTCTGTCCTTTGGCTGGGTGCAGATATCTGCCTCTGACTCCTTCCACTGCTTGTTGGGTCTTTTGCAGGGCAGTCATGATAGGTCCCTTTTTGTGAGCGCTCCATATCCTCAGTAGTAGTGTCAGGCCTTGGGTCCTACCTTGAGCTAGATCCCACTTTGGGCCTGTTGCTGGACCTTCTTTTCCTCAGGTTTTTTTCCATTTCCATCCCTGCAGTTCTTTCAGACAGGAACAAATATGGTTCAGTGTTTTGACTATGGGATGGCAACCCTATTCCTCACTTGATGCCTTGTCTTTCTGCTGGACGTGGGCTCTACAAGTTCCCTCTCCTCACTGTACTGCAATTAATCTAAGGTACCTCCCTTTGAGTCCTGAGAGTCTCTCACCTCTCTGATACATTCTAGAGGGTCCCCCAACCTCCTCCATTCTTTCTGCTGGCCCTCAGGGCTTCAGTCCTTTTTCCTTACCCAATACCAGATCATGTTAGCCTCCCACCCCTGTCCCCTCTCCCTTCCTCTTGCCTTGAGATTTCTTTCTTCTCCTTCCCAAGTGTGATTGAGGAGTCCTATATTTTTTAACATATTCAGTTATTTGGAGTATCTTTAAACTTGTAAGAAAATGATTTATTATTTTACTATACCAACTGTTTGGACAAGAGGAATCTGTACTGGGATGTGGATTATTTGCTTTTCCTGATAATAAGACTTAATATAGAGCCCTTCACTTACTATACTTAAAAGATGGGTAAGTGCCACTTATCTTAATTGGGTGCTTATAAATATGCTAAGCATCTTTGGAAGATGAAAATTATGCTGGGTCCTTTCAATTGGTGTGGGCTGAACTGATAGACATCCCAGAGTAAAAATAAATGTGTTTAGTCCTTGGGAAACAGAAGACAGTATGAACATTCTGATAATAAATTACACCTTCTGCATATCATTTAAAATCTCAATAGAATGATTTCTGTATATACAAGCCTTTTCCAGTTTTAAAATAATGTCCATGATAAATGATAGTTTCATATTGCAGGCAATACTAAAAATTAAACCTGCCAATTACTTGGTGGAGCCAGACCATGCTCCTGCGTTCTTGCGACCAATAACTCTCTCCAGCCTGCCTCAGCAGCATTTGCCTGAGCTGCTAGTTCCCTCTCTGCCATTTGTGGTCCCTCATTCCAGTAGCCAAGTAAAAAAAATCTAGAATATTATATAATTAGCCAATCATATTTAGTATCAATAAAATAGCAATTTACAAGATTCCAATACAATAATTTCAGAGCCAATTGATAATGATAAAAGCTTTATCCCAATTATTCTAACCTTATGATATCATAACTACCTGTGGCTACTTCCAGCCACAGTGGTTCAGGTCCATTCGACTTTCTCCCTTTCCCCTCTGTCATGTTCTCTGTATCTCCAACTCTTAGCTCAGCCTCCCTTTTCCCATTCAATCACAGGACTCCTGCTACACCAATTTAATTAAACAGGGAAAACCCTGCAGACAGACAAAAACAAACAAAACTTTCAAATACGTTGCCTATAAAAAATACTAACCTTGTTTCCTTCTATATTGAATGTTTTTGATTATTAATTGTACAGAGCCATATTGTGGTGTCATGCCACTTGGTAGGAACTCCACATTGATCAAGGTGAACTTCCTCTCCCAGACTTTGTTGATCAGGGATTTCTGTGCTATTCAGGATCCTGCTCTACCTAGGGTGCAGTGCTCAGAGTGAAGGTGAAGTTCATTGTTCCTTCAGGTCTATGAATTCTTGCATTAAGCAGGTGACCCACCCAGCTGCCTGAGCAGTGTAGCCAAGAACCGACGACTTACACTGAACTCAGCCCGGAGTCTGCGGGGAGAAGTTGCCCAAACTGTTAAATGGTTTGACCTCAATTAAAGTTGGGGCCTCAATCTGTAAACTATCTTCCTGGCCCTTGTTCTTTTCGTGCTCCCCCATCCATTCCTCAGCTTCTATTCCAGGAACCCAGTTCGCAGTAGCTGCAGGCAGCTACAGAATGCACAATTAATTCCACAAATGGAACTGTAGTTTTTTATACAAATATTTTATTTATACAGCAAGAGTAAAGACAATACAAGTCAAATCTGTATCAGACATAAACACATGTGAGACATAATGAAAATTTATTTCCCCACAATAGTTACCACTTCATTTTCACTATATTAGTCTCCATCAAACTCATCCAATACATACATATTTTGATCAACTACACTGTGGAAGTTTACTCTGAAAAGCTGAGAGATAACAAATTAATATTTCACTCAGAAACTCCTATATGAGAAAACATGGATATCATTCACCTAGATTACAACATCAACTGTTAAGAGTTCTGCTCTGTTTTGAGCATAGAACCAAAGTATGAGTGCTTTCAGTAAGATGAAAACCCAAGTACCTGTTAGGGATTATGTTATACAGATTAGAAGGTTGCCTCATCAATTTCATGTTGAAATTTGGATGGACAAAAGTGATAAAACACATTATTAACAGCATTAGTATTAAAAATATACCATCTGTACACTTGTAAAGCATATTTGATTTGGACACTATTTATCCATAGTAAACAGCATTTGAGTGGATGGAATTTATAACTCATGAAAAAGGGGCTCAAAGTGGGAAAACACATAGAAGTGATGGCTGTGACATTCGCTAGCCATAAACTTGGCTTATATGAAGCAGCAATAAAACCTTGCAATATGGAGGAGAAAGTGTAAAAAGCTACAAATGTAGTCACAAGAAGAAGGATACTCTTGGTGGCTCTAGACTCAGGAGAGGTTCTATGGGAAATAGACATATTACGAATGTGTTGAATGTGCTGCTGGTGTTTGTAGAGAAAGCCAATCATGGAACCACTGGACCAGATGATGAGCACAGAACACAAGACTTCAGGAAATACCAATAATGCTATGTACAGTAATTCTACGATTTTATCACGACCCAAAGAGGAGCAGAATAAAAAATCTCTTCTTTCTGTTATATTATTTTGAATCATTTTATTATGAACAAGCAAAAGGAAAATGAAATTTATAGTAATATAAATGACCCAGCAGAGGGATATAGACTGGTCAAAATAGTTTGAGCATGTAACTTTATGATTCTTAGAACAGAATTTCTGGGAACTGATGGTGATGGCCTGGTAGATACTCAAGAGGCACGTGGTGCCCAAAGACATGCTTCTGCCAAGTCTTTGAATAAACAAAAGAAGTTTGCAAATAAAATTATGGATGAACTCTTTCATTCCAAAAGTTGCCATTGTGTAAGGCACACCTTTAGAGAGAATTATCAACAGGTTGGCTGTAATCAGATGTATGCGGAGTATATCTGTAGGCTTTAATGTGAATTCATTATAGTAAATAATTAGTGGGATAGAAGAGAAATATTTCCAAAAATTCCAACCGTACTTTGTGAAAAGAATATTATTCCCACTGTCAAATTTCCCAAGAACATTTTGTCATTTAGGTCCCTTTTTATTCATTATGGAAGCACCTATTTTTCTGAGCAAATTGGTAATTCAATGTTTTGTTGTCTAGGAATTTGGTAGGAAAGAATCATGTGAGTTCAATAAAACAAACCAAATACGGGCATCATAGCAACATCTTGGCACAAATGGCATATATTTTGGCAATCATAATAACATTCCATAAAATTATTCCAGTCTTAAAGGCACACATTGCTGAAGAGGACTCCAAATAATCTCTCTTAGAATATTCAGCATTAATAATACAGCATTCTACTTGCAGAAAAGGCAGTGAAGAGACATTGCAAATAGAGAAGAGATTAAATTGTTCATTTGCAGGATAACTTATAAACCATTCATATCAATAAAGAAGTAGCTCCATTGCCATCTGCACCAGGAAATAAAACCATACTGAGTATATTTGTCATCTGAAATTTTAGCATAAATAATTAAATGCTATACAACAATATTCACATTCTCCTATGCTTAAGCAATACAATATTTAATACCTAGCATAAAATTTATCATCATAAGAATAAAAAGCAATTTTGATAATATTATATTGAAAGAAAATACTAATAGTACTAATTCATGCCCTCCTACACACACACACACACACACACACATACACACACATGCAAATGATGCCTAAAAATAAATGTTTAAAAGACAATTGTCACTAAAAATGAATGGAAGTTATCTGAAAGTGACATTGAATGGCTCTCAAGGGCTGCTGGTATTTGTCTAATATAGATGTTAAGGAATGACAAAACCAAATTATGGACCCCAAAATAAATCATCCTTGAATAATAATGATGACAATACAATTACAATTTAAAAAAAAGCATGGTGTTCACTGAATCTTTTGTAATTAGCTACAAATTTTACCCTTCGTTATGGTCTCTATTAGATAAAGAAACAAGAATAATGACATTCACCAGAATATATACACTCTTACAGGAAGCAGGTAAATGTCCAGGATGCTTGGTAGCATTGTACCTCATGGAGTTCCTGTTAGAATAATATCTCAAAGAAGGTCACAGTTGAACAGCCCTGTTCATAGCCTTGATACCCTTTTTTTTTATTGAGATATTCTTCTTCTGTTAAACTTACATCTTTTAAAAGGGAATATTGAATTTTACTCCTTCTCTATAAAAATCATTGTGCATCCCTTAAAGAAAAGAAAGAAAATGACACTAAAGCAGGTCTACAATGGCAGAAGGACATATAATGTCTCCATGTTTCCCTCCAGCATTAGGATACATTGTTAAAATATCAACAGATATTTGGTCTTAACCCAAAGTGTGCTTCCTATCCAGGGCCACAATTTTTCAACATCTCAAGAGTGGTTTGCACCCCATTAACATTTGAAATAAGATTCCAAGAGGTATCTTACCCCACCCAGCCCTGTGGGAGGAAACAACATTCCAGCTCAGGCTGGTCATCTGCCTGCTCCACCCCTCTCTGAGCCAGGACTCCTCACTTACCAGGACCTGTGCCTGAGCTTTCTTCAAAGCACTTGTCTTCTTCCCATAATCATGGTGAACAGCTTGCCTAGACCTTTACTCAAGGTGCATTGGCCATATCAATCTGACCCAGGAATTGATGACCAAATGCATCAACCAGGTTACTGACATTAAATATTGATTTTTAGAAATAACAGTTTTAGCCAGGCAGTGGTGGTGCATGCCTATAATCCTAGCACTTGGGTGGCAGGTAGGTGAATCTATGAGTTTGAGGCCAGCCTGGTCTACAGAGTGATTTCCAGAAGAGCCAGTGTTATACAGAGAAATCCTGTCCCAAAAAAAGAGAGAGAAAGGAAGAAAGCAAGAAAGGAAGAAAGGAAGAAACGAAAAAAGAAAGGAAGAAAGAAAGAAAGAAAGAAAGAAAGAAAGAAAGAAAGAAAGAAAGAAAGAAAGAAAGAAAGCAAGCAAGCAAGCAATCCGGGCGTGTTGGCTCACACCTGTAATCCCAGCACTTGGGAGGCAGAGGCAGACAGATTTCTGAGTACCAGGCGAGCCTGGTCTACAGAGTGAGTTCCAGGAGAGCCAGGACTACACAGAGAAACCCTGACTCAAAAAACCAAAAAAAAAAAAAAAAAAACAACCCCCCCCCCCAAAAAAAAGAAGAAGCAACAAACAAAAACAAACCAAGAGTTTTGTTTATTTGTTTTACCTTACTTATAAACAAACACAAATGCATGGCTTACTAAAATAGGCCATTTTATTACCTATGTATAGACTATTCACATGAGATCATGGTTTGTATTTAATATCATGTACATCATAGCAAATGGATTACAACTAAATTAAACTTGCTAACATGGCCCTATTTCATTTTGATTCTTATGACATTAAAGTTAAATATTTATATGAACGTGTGCCCTACCCCCAGCCTTTTGGAGCAGGAGTTTCAAAACTCTGCTAGCCACTGCTTCCCACCTAGAATGGAGAGCTCAGACCAAGGTGAAGCCCATTGTTCTCCAAGGACCCTAGCCTCCCCCTGATGCCAGCCTCCTGCTGAGCAAGCACAACCAGTTCTGCAGACTTGCTTCCAGGTTTTGGGGGAGGGGTCTTGCCCCTCCTATGTGTATTTGGAGACCTTTATAAAACTTTAAGCCTTGAGCAGGAAATCGTTTTTCAGTTCCATGTTTCTCCTGTCACTCTTTTCCATCCCCAGCTTTCCTTCCAGTTGCCCCGGTAAACCATTTCAACTTAGCTGCGAGCAGCTACATGAAAGGATGAAAATATATTTATTCAAAAAATCCAAACAGGTAAAATAAATATAAATTAATAATATGGGTTTGAATCTATCTTTGGAATATGTAATGTAAGGATATATTTTTAAATTTTATTTATTTATTTATTCATTTATTTACTTACTTACTTTCTTATTTTTGGTTTTTTCGAGACAGGGTTTCTCTGTATAGCCCTGGCTGTCCTGGAACTCACTTTGTAGACCAGGCTGGCCCCGAACTCAAAAACTGGCCTGCCTCTGCCTCCCAGAGTGCTTGGATAACAGGAGTGTGCCACTACCACCTGGCATATATTTAAATTTTATTGTCTACTTTTAAGTACAAAATATGAGTAAACATACATATATCCAAATGGCATCTCACTGATCCCTATTCAAATTCTAGTACACAACACAGTCTGTATCCCTTAAGGTTCTAAATTAATTTTAAAGGGATTTAAACTCCTAGACCAAGAGATGTTATTCACATTGAATTTAGTCCTCACTCATACAGGAAAAACACATCTGTTCTTTAAATTATGACATATACATATTTGAATTATTATACAGACAAAAACATATTAATTTAAAAATATCTTTATCTTTTACCTGGTTTTTTTTTTTTTTTTTTTTAGTGATCTCTTCTTGTGAAGATCCCTAGAAAGTATCTGATTCCTGAGACTTACAGTGAATCAGAGTCAATGTGGGGAACAAGAGACGTTATGTGTCTTCAGAACGTTGCTGTAAAATCATGGATAACAGGAATCTACTGTCACCTGATTTCATGTGAGTCAGGTCTTGGCCTACAGAGGCTAAAACATCTGCTTTTCCTTTCCTCACTGAGATGCCATAACTTTGCAAGTCAGACTCCATTTTTGAGAACCACACATAACTTTGAACTCAGGTAAACTCACAGGCTGACACCTAGCACTAGTTTCCAAGTTCCCCCCAACAAAGCCTGAGCCTAAATCCAGTCTCTAGGTTAATCCTCAACAACACCAGAGTTTCCAGGTTACACCCTCAGCAAGACCAGTGTCTCAGAGTATTCCCTCCAACAAAACTGCATCCCCAGGTTACAAGCCCATCCCTTGTCAACTGGCCATCAATGCAGATGGGAGCAGAAGTTTAGGTTTATGATATGACCTCCAGCACCAGCCAATTATGTTAAAGGCCACAGTAGCTTTCCAATTAAATGCTTGCACATATACTCTCTGCTTGATGCTTACCATAAAGTCTTCCCCTATAGACATTCGGGGCTCCCCCACCATCAAAACCATCATGAATGATGGTGGTGCATTGGGGGAGGAGGCCCGAGTTATATCTAATAGAATAAAGATCCTGCTTTGAGTTGCATCTGATCAGCTCTTGTGTGTGCCTTTTTTAGGATCAATAACGTTCCCCTGACTCAACTTGCTCAATTTCCACTAACATAGAATATCAGGCCAAGGCCTGTCTTAAAAAGGAAAAATAATTTGATTGAGGCAATGATGACAGAGTGCTGGTCTACCAATATTCAAAACCTATGGTTCACAAAAAGGCACTGCCAAAGGCTCCAAACAAATTCCTTTCTGACCATGAAACTGGCAGAGCAGCCTGCACAGCATCCTGGACCTTTTACAAAACCTCCTTCTGTTTTTAGCCCCCAACAGAAAGCTTGCAGCTTTCTGGGCTATTTGAGAAACTGGCTGCGTAACAAATCCAAAGAAGGAGTGTGGTGTCTCCAGAGTTCTGATATGCACACTAACTGTTGTGCTTCTTTCTTTGTAGTGGGAGTGCCCAAGTGCAATGACTTATTTTCCACTTTGGAATTAATGTCTCTGAACACCCTACGACACTAGATTTCTAAGCATTTCACTAAATTAGAAGACTACTAAATTTTAGTTAGATTTATTTTCCGTCCTTTGATGCCCATATGGGTTACCAAAGATTACAAATTGATTGACACCTTGTGCTCTCTAGGTAAATTCAACCTAATACAAACTTTAGATCAGTAATATCATATTTATTGCAAGAAAGAGATGATCAAGATCCCTTCTATCTTAGTTATGACACAGGGCTGCAAACATAATATATTCTCAAGGCAAAAATATAAAGGTATACCACTGTCAATGCCAAATAAAGCAAATTGCTTCTGGTGATATTAATGGAGATATAGTGGCAAAAAGGCATTTACTGGATCTGTAACTGCACACCATGTACCAAGAGATGTGTTCATCTTCTGAAGTGAGGATGGCACTAAGTCACCTTGCTAGATCTAGGAAATAATCTGCCCACTCCTTCCCATAATTTATGACTTAGCAGGAGGAAGAATTTCACTTAGAGTTCCTGCTCAGGCATATACCCATCAGAGCATTTGCTCCATTATGTTCATTTCTGTTTTATTTATAACACCTAGAAACTTGAAATTGTCCAGATGTCCCTTAACTTAAATATGGATACAGAAAATATGTTTCATTTTCAAACTTGAATACAATTCAGCTATTAAAAACAAGGACATCACAATTTTACAGGCAAATTGATACAACTAGAAACTATCATTCAGTCTGAGTTAACCCAGACAGAAAAGGAAAAGACTGTATGTACAGACAAGTTAATATTAAATATAAAGTATAGGATATCCACACTGCTCTCCATAGACCAAAAGAAGCTAAACAAGAAGGCAGACCCAAGTGAACATAGTTCAATCCCAGAAGGGGGAATAAAACAGTCATAAGAGGCAGATGGAAGACAGAGAACAGCCTAAGAGAGCAGAGAAGAAAGGAGAAGGAGGAGAGAACAGGAACAGGTGTGGTGAGAGACAGGAGAGGACCAGATGGCCAGGAAAATAAACTGAAATCTGCAGCAGGTGGTGGTCAAAGGGTGGGGTATATTTAAGATGTGCGAGAGATGACAAATTGGAGGGTACCAAGGAGTTCATGTGAGTAATCTTAGGTGAAATGCATGGAAATTAGATATGGACCCTAAAGAGGCCACATCCTGCAGCCCGGCAGGGGCCCCATGGAGAGTTAAGAACACCTCCTGAACCTAAACCATCTCCAGCCAAAATTTGTCTGTTATAAAAGAAATTTAATCAAAATGATGGAGCAGAGACTGAAGGAATGCCCTAACAATATCCTGCCCAGCTTGAGAACTTTCCCATGGGCAAGCAACAAACCTTAACTTTACTGAGGATACTGTATAATACTTACAGGCAGTACCTTAGCATCATTGGCCTCTGAGAGTCTGAATCCAGAACCAGACTATAACAGATGCAGAGACCCACAGACTAACATTGGACAGGACTCAGGGGTGTCTTTGGGGAGAGGGTTGAAGGCCACTGAAGGAACAGGAAGTCCATACAAAGACCCTCAGAATCATCTAACCTGAGCATTAGAAGACTGAGCCACCAATCAAAGAGAATTTACAGGAAGGACTGAGACCCACACCATATATGTAATACATGTGCTACACAGTCTTCACATGGGTCCCACAAAAACTGGAGAGGGAGATGTCCCTTATGCTGTTGTCTGTCTGTCCAAACTGTTCCCTTAACTTGGCTACCTCCTCTGAACTCAGTAGGAATAATAAACACATAAATGCATAAATGCATAGATGCATAAGTGTGTAAATGTGTAAATGCATAAATATGTAAATACATAGATGCATAAACACATAGATGCATAAACGCATACGTGAATGAATGCATAAGTACATAAATACATTAATGCATGCATGCATAAATAAATGTATGTAACAATGCATAGATGCATAAGTGTGTAAATGTGTAAATGCATAAATATATAAACCCATAAATGCACAAATACATAGATACATACATAAATACATGTATACATAAATGCATAAATGCATAAATATGTAAATACATAGATGCATAAACACATAAATGCATAAATGCATAAGTGAATGAATGCGTAAACAAATAAATACATAAATACATTAATGCATAAATACATAAATAAATATATGTATAAATGCATAGATGCATAAGTGTGTAAATGCATAAATGCATAATTATGTAAATACATAAATATGTAAATGCATAGATGCATAAACACATAGATTCCTAAACGCACAAGTGAATGAACGCATAAACACATAAATACATTAATGCATGCATGCATAAATGCATAAATAAATGTATGTAACAATGCATAGATGCATAAGTGTGTATATGTGTAAATGCATAAACGCATAAACCCATAAATACATAAATAAATAGATACATACATAAATACATGCATGCATAAATGCATAAATGCATAAATATGTAAATACATAGATGCATAAACACATAAATGCATAAACGCATAAGTGAATGAATGCATAAACACATAAATATATAAATACATAAATGCATAAATACATAAATACATAAATAAATAAATGCATAAATGCATAGATGCATAAGTGTGTAAATGTGTAAATGCATAAATGTGTAAATACATAAATGCATAAATATGTAAATACATAGATGCATAAACACATAGATGCCTAAATACATAAATGCATAAACGCATAAGTGAATGAATGCATAAACACATAAACACATAAATACATTAATGCATGCATGCATAAATAAATATATGTATCAATGCATAGATGCATGTGTGTAAATGTGTAAATGCATAAATGCATAAACCCGTAAATGCATAAATACATCAATAGGAATCTTAACACATGACACTCTCAAGCACATGTACACCACAGAACTTCATACACGACATTATAGAGCACACGTCTTCCCCCCTCCTTACACACACACACACACACACACACACACACAAAATGTTTTTAGACCTGACATGCAGCTCTGACTGTCCTGGTGTTCACTTTGCAGAGCCGACTGGCACACAGCTCACTGCCTCTGCCTCCCGAGTGCTGGGATTCATGGCCTGTGCGACCACACCGAGCAAAATATTGTTAAAGGAATAAAGACTTACACATGAACTTTGTTGTTGTTGTTGTTTTTGACAAGACGTCCACTGTGTAGGCCCAGATACCCACAAGAACATAGATATCTGCCTGCCTCTGGCTGCAGGGCACTGAGATGAAGAGAATGCACCAGCATAGCAGGCCTGCCCCTGTCACCCTCCAAATCCCCACAGCAGAGACTGCACCTGAGTCACCCACACTCCCAGCCCACAACACACAGTCTATTATTATTCTGGAATCCTTGCGCAAGGACTTTGTGGATAAATGCTCACAACAAGGTAGACATCGCCATCTTCACTTCATAGATGGAAACACGCCTGAGCACATATAAAGGAGAGGCGGAGACAGGTGGGAAAGCTGGGGTTTTACAAGCACAGGACAATCAGCGGTGGAACCAAGGCGACACAGGGTCCAGTTAGGCCCTGCGCCCACGACCACTGACCTTCGCTGACCAGCCAGGCGGCAAGCAACTGCGGTTCTGCGGAGCCTTTTGCTGCACGGAAGCCACTTCAGAACTCGGCTTCCCGCCAGTCAGGAGAGACTCACCTCCATCTTGATCCCGGGCTCCAGAGATCGGTCAGACTGAGGTACACAAACATAATCCTAGGCCCAACACCGCAGGGGTCTGAGCCAGACGGGCGTTGGCCTGCACCCAGGCCCTGGGCTGTTCGAGTGGCCATCGGGGCGCCAACCCAGCCAGGAGTTTTTTTTTTTTGCCCCGGCCAGCGCACGCGCCGCCATTTTGCCTACAGGAGCCAGAGTGCTCGGGAGGGCAGAGACTGCTAACAAGCGTAGCCTGAGGCTAACAAAACGGGGGTCTAGGCCCCAAAAGGCACAGGACTGACCCCAAGAACTGGGCGGCTTGGTGGGCCATCTGTGTGTCAACCCGCCCAGGAGGTTATTAGCACAACAGACTCTCCCGGTGCTTTCGGGGAGCGCGGACGCACACGCCCGCCATCCGGGTCACCTGGCGGACCCAAATAACAGTCATAGCCCTAGGGGAACTTTGCTCGGACCTTGGCCTCCCAGGCGTTTGCCTGAACTCAGGGCCCGGGCGACAAGGCTAACATAGTGTGCGCCAGCCCGGTTGGGGAAATCGGCTGCCCAGCGGAGTGAGCGGAACACAGGGGAGGTCACAGCAACGTACACCTTCGGAGCTCCCTGGGGGTGCACACGGGTTCCATCTGGCCCACAGACACAATCTGGAGCAAGGCATCAGGCAGAAGCCCTCAGGTCAACTCTCTCCGCTTCAGATCAGCCTGGGTGGCCGCCACATCTCCAGGTCCCTCAAGAGGCTAGTGGGGGCTTCCGGGCGGCCAGCTGGGAGAAGTCGGTGTGCTCCAATAAATCCTGCGGGCCCCAGCGGGAGCCTTCAGGTGCCTGCTTCGGGATCTGAACAGCCTGGACAACAGCACCCTGTCTACAGGCAGTGCAGAGTGTAAGCTGTGCACCAGAGGCCAACGGGGAAGGGGCAGCTTGCACTGGTGAGTCCAGCACTGACAAGACCAAGTAACACCAGTGAGAGCTAGATGGCAAAAGGCAAACGCAGGAACATCACTAACAGAAATCAAGGCAATATGGCAACATCTGAACCAAATTCTCCTCTACCAGCAAGTCCTGGATACCCCATCACACCAGTAAAACAAGATTTGGATTTAAAATCACTGGTCATGATGCTGGTACAGGAACACATGAAGGACATTCAGGAGAAAATGGATCAAAAGTTAGAAGCCCTTGCAAGGGAAACACAAAAATCATTGAAAGAAATCCAGGAGAATACAAAAGCCAACAAGGAGGAAATGCAAAAAACACTTAAAGAAATACAGGAGAACTTTGGTCAACAGGCTGAGGTCATGAAAGACGAAACACAAAAATCTCTTAAAGAAATACAGGAGAACTTTGGTCAACAGACTGAGGTCATGAAAGAAAAAACACAAAAATCTCTTAAAGAATTACAGGAAAGCACAAACAAGCAAGTGAAGGAGCTAAGCAAAATCATCCAGGATCTAAAAACAGAAGTAGAAACAACTAAGAAAACTCAAAAGGAGACAACTTTGGAGATAGAAAGCCTTGGAAAGAAATCAGGGGACAGAGATGCAAATATCAACAACAGAATACAAGAAATAGAAGAAAGAATCTCAGATGCTGAAGATTCCATAGAAACCATGGACTCAACAGTTAAAGAAAATGCAAAATGCAAAAAGCTTGTAACCCAAAATATCCAGGAAATCCAGGACACAATGAGAAGACCAAACCTAAGGATTATAGGCATAGATGAGAGTGAAGATTTACAACTTAAAGGGCCAGCAAATATCTTCAATAAAATTATGGAAGAAAACTTCCCTAACCTAAAGAGAGAGATGCCCATGAATATACAAGAAGCCTACAGAACTCCAAACAGACTGGACCAGAACAGAAATACTTCCCGTCACATAATAATCAAAACACCAAATGTTCTAAACAAAGAAAGAATATTAAAGGCAGTAAGAGAAAAAGGCCAAGTAACATATAAAGGAAGACCTATCAGAATCACAGCAGACTTTTCACCTGAGACTATGAAGGCTAGAAGGTCCTGGGCAGATCTCATGCAGACTCTAAGAGAACACAAATGCCAACCAAAACTACTATATCCAGCAAAACTCTCAATCACCATAGATGGAGAAACTAAGATATTTCACGACAAAACCAAGTTCACCCAATATCTATCTACAAACCCAGCCCTAAAAAGGATAATAGGAGGACAACACCAATACAAGGAGGGAAACTTCACCCTGAAAAAAGCAAGATAGTAACCTTTCATCAAACCCAAAAGAAGTTAAGCAATCAAATTTAAAAAATAACGTCAAAAATGATAGGAAGTAACAATCACTATTCCTTAATATCTCTTAACATCAATGGACTCAATGCCCCAATAAAAAGACACAGACTAACTGAATGGATACGTAAACAGGACCCTACATTTTGCTGCTTACAGGAAACACACCTCAGGGTCAAAGACAAACACTACCTTAGAGTAAAAGGCTGGAAGACAATTTTACAAGCAAATGGTCTCAGGAAACAAGCTGGAGTAGCCATTTTAATATCAGATAAAATTGACTTTCAACCCAAAGTCATCAAAAGAGACTCTGAGGGACACTTCTTGCTGGTCAAAGGAAAAATACAACAAGAAGAACTCTCAATCCTGAACATCTATGCTCCAAATGCAAGGGCACCCTCTTTCATAAAAGAAACTTTATTAAAACTCAAAGCACACATTGCACCTAACACAATAATTGTGGGTGACTTCAACACTGCACTTTCCTCAATGGACCGATCAGGAAAACAGAAACTAAACAAGGACACAATGAAACTAATTGAAGCTTTGGACCAATTAGATTTAACTGATATATATAGAACATTCTATCCTAAAACAAAAGAATATACCTTTTTTTCAGCACCTCATGGTACCTTCTCCAAAATCGACCATATAATTGGTCACAAGACAGACCTCAACAAATATAAGAAGATAGAACTAATCCCATGCCTCCTATCTGATCACTATGGAATAAAAGTGGTCTTCAATAGCAACAGAAACAACAGAAAACCCACATACACGTGGAAATTGAACAATACTCTACTCAATGATACCTTGGTCAAGGAAGAAATAAAGAAAGAAATTAAAGACTTTTTAGAACACAATGAAAATGAAAACACAACATACCCAAATCTATGGGACACAATGAAAGCAGTGCTAAGAGGAAAACTCATAGCCCTGAGTGCCTCCAAAAAGAAAATGGAGAGAGCATACATTACCAACTTAATGACACACCTGAAAGCCCTAGAACAAAAAGAAGCTATTTCACCCAGGAGGAGTAGAAGGCAGGAAATCATCAAACTCAGGGCCGAAATCAATCAAGTAGAAACAAAGAGAACCATACAAAAAATCAACAAAACCAGGAGCTGGTTCTTTGAGAAAATCAACAAGATAGATAAACCCTTAGCCAGACTGACCAAAGGGCACAGAGAAAGTATCCAAATTAACAAACTTAGAAATGAAAAGGGAGACATAACAACGGAAACTGAGGAAATCCAAAAAATCATCAGCTCCTACTACAAGAGCCTGTACTCAACACAACTGGAGAATCTGGAGGAAATGGACAATTTCCTTGACAGATACCAAATACCAAAATTAAATCAGGACCAACTAGACCATCTGAACAGTCCCATAAAGCCTAAAGAAATAGAAGGAGTCATAGAAAGTCTTCCAACCAAAAAAAGCACAGGACCAGATGGCTTCAGTGCAGAATTCTATCAGACCTTCAAAGAAGAGTTAACACCAATACTCTTCAAACTATTCCACAAAATAGAAACAGAAGGAACACTACCCAATTCCTTCTACGAAGCCACAATTACGCTGATACCAAAGCCACACAAAGATCCAACAAAGAAAGAGAACTTCAGACCAATTTCCCTTATGAACATCGATGCAAAAATACTCAATAAAATTCTTGCCAACCGAATCCAAGAACACATCAAAACGATCATCCACCATGATCAAGTAGGCTTTATCCCGGGAATGCAGGGTTGGTTCAATATACGGAAATCCATCAATACAATCCACTACATAAACAAACTCAAAGAACAAAACCACATGGTCATTTCATTGGATGCTGAAAAAGCATTTGACAAAATTCAGCATCCTTTCATGCTTAAAGTCTTGGAGAGAACAGGAATTCAAGGCCCATACCTAAACATAGTAAAAGCAATATACAGCAAACCTGTAGCCAGCATCAAACTAAACGGAGAGAAACTTGAAGCAATCCCACTGAAATCAGGGACCAGACAAGGCTGCCCCCTTTCTCCTTATCTTTTCAATATTGTACTTGAGGTACTAGCTCGGGCAATTCGACAACATAAGGAGGTCAAAGGGATACAAATTGGAAAGGAGGAAGTCAAACTATCATTATTTGCAGACGACATGATCGTCTACCTAAGTGACCCAAAGAACTCCACTAGAGAGCTCCTACAGCTGATAAACAACTTCAGCAAAGTGGCAGGTTACAAAATCAACTCAAGCAAATCAGTGGCCTTCCTATACTCAAAGGATAAGCAGGCTGAGAAAGAAATTAGGGAAATGACCCCCTTCACAATAGCCACAAACAGTATAAAGTATCTTGGGGTGACTCTTACCAAACATGCGAAAGATCTGTATGATAAGAACTTCAAGACTCTGAAGAAGGAAATGGAAGAAGACCTCAAAAAATGGGAAAACCTCCCATGCTCATGGATCAGTAGAATCAATATAGTTAAAATGGCCATTTTGCCAAAGCACTGTACAGATTCAATGCAATACCCATCAAAATCCCAACTCAATTCTTCACAGAGTTAGAAAGAGCAATTATCAAATTCATCTGGAACAACAAAAAACCCAGGATAGCTAAAACTATTCTCAGCAACAAAAGAAAATCTGGGGGAATCAGTATCCCTGACCTCAAGCAATACTACGGAGCAATAGTGTTAAAAACTGCATGGTATTGGTACAGTGACAGGCAGGAGGATCAATGGAACAGGATTGAAGATCCAGAAATGAACCCACACACCTATGGCCACTTGATCCTCGACAAAGAGGCTGAAAACATCCAATGGAAAAAAGATAGCCTTTTCAACAAATGGTGCTGGTTCAACTGAAGGTCAGCATGCAGAAGAATGCGAATTGATCCATCCTTGTCTCCTTGTACTAAGCTCAAATCCAAATGGATCAAGGACCTCCACATAAAGCCAGACACTCTGAAGCTAATAGAAAAGAAACTGGGGAAGACCCTTGAGGACATCGGTACAGGGAGAAAGTTTCTGAACAGAACACCAATAGCGTATGCTCTAAGAGCAAGAATTGACAAATGGGACCTCATAAGGTTACAGAGTTTCTGTAAGGCAAAGGACACCATCAAGAGGACAGATCGGCAACCAACAAATTGGGAAAAGATCTTCACCAATCCTACATCAGATAGAGGGCTAATATCCAATATATATAAAGAACTCAAGAAGTTAGACTCCAGAAAACCGAACAACCCTATTAAAAAATGGGGTACAGAGTTAAACAAAGAATTCTCACCTGAAGAACTTCGGATGGCGGAGAAGCATCTTAAAAAATGCTCAACTTCATTAGTCATTAGGGAAATGCAAATCAAAACAACCCTAAGATTTCATCTTACACCAGTCAGAATGGCTAAGATTAAAAATTCAGGAGACAGCAGGTGTTGGAGAGGGTGCGGAGAAAGAGGAACACTCCTCCACTGCTGGTGGGGTTGCAAATTGTTACAACCACTCTGGAAAGCAGTCTGGCGGTTCCTCCAAAAACTGGGCACCTCACTTCCAGAAGATCCTGCTATACCACTCCTGGGCATATACCCAGAGGATTCCCCACCATGTAATAAGGATACATGCTCTACTATGTTCATAGCAGCCCTATTTATAATTGCCAGATGCTGGAAAGAACCCAGGTATCCCTCAACAGAAGAGTGGATACAAAAAATGTGTTATATCTACACAATGGAGTACTATTCAGCCATTAGAAACAATGAATTCATGAAATTCTTAGGCAAATGGATGGAGCTAGAGAACATCATACTAAGTGACGTAACCCAGACTCAAAAGGTGACTCATGGTATGTACTCACTAATACGTGGATATTAACCTAGAAAACTGGAATACCCAAAACATAATCCACACATCAAATGAGATACAAGAAGAAAGCAGGAGTGGTCCCTGGTTCTGGAAAGACTCAGTGAAACAGTATTTGGCAAAACCAGAACGGGGAACTGGGAAGGGGTGGGAGGGAGGACAGGGGAAGAGAAGGGGGCTTACGGGACTTTCGGGGAGTGGGGGGGGGCTAGAAAAGGGGAAATCATTTGAAATGTAAATAAATTATATCGAATAAAAAAAAAACTCAAAAAAAAAACAAGCACAGGCCATTTTCATTGCACTCAACTGTCCGCGCACGCATGCGCACTTGGCTGCCTGTGCTTCCACAGTCTGATGTCCGCATTATTAAAAACAAACACAGATTTTTTTCTAATAGAAACACACCATATAGTTATGGAACCCCTCAGTGTGGGATAAGAGAACATGTCCCACACTTGCCACATGGGGATTCGGATAATCATCTTGGCAGTCTCACCCCTTTTGTGTCCCCTTGGTCTCAGGACCCTACCTGCTTGAAGCAACTCTATGGACTCAGGAACAGCAATGGATTACCCAAATGCAAGAAGTTTGGAAACCATGGCTCTACTGATACTGTGCTGGGTTAACACCACCCAAACCACTGCAGTTTAAATGCCCCCAAGCCAGCATCCCTGTGACATCACCAGTGAGAAGTACTGCAGAGCATTGTGGGATATGTAGTCTTGGTCTCCAGCGCTATCTCAGAGTTACTTGCAGCTTCTGTTGCCTCCCTAGCTCAACAGGGACACATTGCTCTCCGAATAAATTCTTTTACAAAAAACAATTCTCAGCTCTAAAGCCAAACACATTTTTTTTTTAAAACCACCGGCCTCTGAGATGGCTGCTCTTTCTTGTCAGTCCCCTCTACACACAATTAAAACATCTGGACATTTACTGAAGTACCGTGCTGCTGAGACTGCTGCTTTCTATTCTCATGCTGCCCTTACAAACACACACACACACAACACACACACACACACACACACACACACACACACACACACACACACACACCCATGACAGGAACTTCAGGAGGCCAGAGCACCATCCAAAATCTCACTGATCACCATCAGGAAACATTTAATAAATCAGGCTTGACTCACCAAAGTTCATGCCAGGCCTCCCTGTCCTAGACATGAGGGTGAAGATTCATTTAATTTCCTAACAAAAGCAGTATGAGCACCACACACAGGTCACCTAGCAACATGTCATCTTTTCTCCATGATCCCAAAGAGGCAGTGAATAGGGATTCAGATTATGCATAAAAGTTTCCTAAAAGTCCCAGGACAGCTGCAGAGGCAGAGGAAAATGTGTGACATGCAGGCACACTGGGTGCCTGGATGGACAGACTCTCTCTTTGAGGTTATTATTCACTTATTTATTTATTTATTTATTTATTTTTTATTTTATTTTATTTTATTTATTTTATTTTTTTATTATTTTTTATTTTTTTTATTTTATTTTTTCATTATTATTCACTTTTAATAGAAAATAATATAAAATATAGCTTATGTCTCTTAATCTTTTGGCTGATTTTTCTTTCTCCTTCTACCAAATATTATAGCAGTATCAAATATCTGTGTTATAGGCCACTTTGTTAAGGTAAGATGCAGGACAGCCACAGATATGCAGAGAAAGCCTGTCTCAACTCAGGAAAAAAATCTCACAAGGCAAAATTCCAATATTAATATAAAAGAAGATACTAGGGTGTGCAATTGTGGAACCACATACTCCTCCACGGATAGAAACAATGTAAAATAACTAAATAATTTGGGTTCAAATTTAGCAGTTGAGTTCTTTAAGTTTTTAATAACACAAATGTTTTGGAAATTGCAGAAAGAATAAATATGTAATTTGATTTTTCAAAGAACATATTATTTTATGTAGGTTTTGGGAGAACAACAAGGACTGCAGCACATCAATAACAGTATTATTTTAAATTGTTGATAATCATTTGACGCTGCTGTAGATCTGAATATATTATTTTGTTTGATTTTTTAAGATTGAGTAGACATGTTCTTCCTCTCCTTCTTTCCTTTGTTTGCTTTGTAGGTGCTATTTATTGCAAGAAATGTTCTTTTTGTATTCCTATAAGCACACGTTTACCACCTAAGGTATTTAAATGTATATGGGAAAAGTAAATATAACACTTTTCTCGTTATCAGCACAGTGAGTAGCACACAGGCATGCACAGACTTGTTTACCGTCTATGTTAAAGAACTTTTATTTCAGCTATAATGCATTGTACTGTGTAATGTGAAAAAGTGTCATCAATTAAAATAAACACATTCAGTACATTGCACTTCCTAATTTCTTTTAGTTTCAGAACTTTGTATGTTCTTATTTTCATTTTCACTGAAAATTTTCATATTACACTGTACTGTACTACTCTCTCTCTTTCCTTCTTCTCTCTCTGTCCCTTCTCTTCCCGTTCACCTCCCGTCCACCCTCTCTCTAAGTATTCATGGCCAACCTCTGATCCTCTCTCTCTTTCTCTCTCTTTCTCTCTCTCTCTCTCTCTGTATGTGTGTGTGTATGTGTGTGTGTTTGTGTGCATGTGTGTGTATATATATAAAACACATATATTTATATATAAATATATGTATATGAATATATTCATATAATTTAGACATATACATATGTGTATATATTCCTAATACATAAATACAATCTGTATAATGCTATCTGTATTGTTATCAGCATCGATCAGTTTATATAGAAAACCACACTGAACTCAATGCAGATTTTGGAGCCCTGTTCTTACTAAGAGATCAACAATTCAGTGCTTGCACATGAGGCTCACAGACCATTTCAAAAAGAAAAGAGTACATTTGTAAGAGCCATAGAAAATGATAATTTGCTTTGAGGCTTTATCTCCTTGGAGCATCAGAAGATATACCCATAAATCTTTGCCAATATGACTCTAAACAAGAACAGAATAGGAATGACAATGGACATGTTACTGTCATTCACATTTATTCAAAGCACTGGAGTCAGACACAAGAATTTACTTGTGATCACTGAACAGCCCATAGTGTAATTAGAGTAACAGGCAATTGGGAGATCATGTCTCAAAAACAAAACATGAATTTTGTCTGAAGAAGGCCAGCTGAGATTGTCTTCTGAATAAACTAGCAGTTAATGGAGACTGCATCTAGACTTATATAGAACCTACACATAAATACAAGCATACATACAAAAGATATTATTATATTAGCAATTTGAAATTAAAGGGTTCTATTTATGATTTCACAGGTTAGGTAAACTCTTTAGTAATGAAGTTTGGAAAGGTCATTTAACTATGTTACATAAACAGAATCTGAAAAAAATTCATTGTACAAATTTAAACAATATGAAAAACTATTTGCTGTGGACATAGGGCTATCATTAAATCTTTGCCTGCTATGACCAAAACTATAAGTACAAAGCACAACTATGAAAATTTAGAAACATCCTATTGTAGGGACAATCCAGTATCACCACACAAGGAGCCAGGATGTGATAAGCATGATATTCATCCTAGATGAACATTGTACAAAACTGCCCATTACAACGTCATCTTCCCTTCAGTATGTGCGGCCAACTTCAAATAGGAAAATAACCTTGACATTTACAACATCACTGATTCGTAGGGCCTTTCCCAGTCATACATGTCTCATTATGTGTCTGTATAACAGATTTTTAACTGTAGAAGCTATTTTGGATTTGAGATTTTTGTTACAGAATTACATGATCACCAGTTTATTTTAATCCTTTTTAAAAAACATGAAGCTTTTCTCCAAGCATCTCAATTATCATACTTTAAATTTTATTTATAATTTATAAAATATGAAAATATGCTTCATATAATATATGAAATACATAATATCTATGCCCGCTAAGCAACTTTGCCATCAGATACAATGTATCAGTTGCATGATTCACAAATCAAATCAGACTTGATGTTATCACATATCATGGATTACCAACAGGTCAGGACAATCTTCTATTTAGCAAATTTATATATAACCAAAATGTTTCCTCTTCCTTAGCTGAAATTTGACTGTGGGTATTTTCACCCCCAAATACCTTCTCCAGACATGAACACTTACCAGACCTACCTTATTTTCTCTTCTTACCGAACTCATTACAAATTGTAAACCTTACTCTTCCTCAGCAGAACCTACATCTCAGTATACAGCTCCTGGCTTAGCAATCAGAAGTGTATGTGAGAGAGGGAGAGAAATCATGAGATAAAGGTTCATAATTCCATGACATTACCTCCCTCAGAATGATAATTTTCATCTCACCTGCACTGACAATGACAGCTTTTGCTTTGGGAGTCAATACATTTTCTGTCACTTTTTCCTATGGATAATCACCAAAGCCCATTTCTTTTCTCTTGTGTCTCAAAAGACAACATGTTTGGAAAGCATCCTAGAATTTCATTATCACTGAAGGTTGACAGGGAGGAAAGGTACAGAGAATATCAAGATTTGATTTGTAAGAATCTTAGAAAGAAGCCTCCATGTCTCATTGGAGTTCAACCTTCTCTGTGATATACATAAAGTATTAATTTTCATATCCCATAGCTGTCCCCCTTTATTTTTTCTTTCTTGTTTTTTTATTGGATATATTTTTTATTTATATTTCAAATGATATCCCCTTTTCTGGCCCCCCACTCCAAGAAAGTCCTATAAGCCCACTTCCCTTGCCCTGATCTCCCACCCATGCCTTCCCACTTCTCTGTTTAGTTTTGCCCTATACTGCTACCCTGAGTCTTTCCAGAACAAGGGGCCACTCCTCCGATCTTCTTGTACCTCATTTGATGTGTGGATTATGCTTTGGGTATTCCAGTTTTCTAGGCTAATATCCACTTATTAGTGAGTGCATACCATGATTGATCTTTTGAGACTGGGTTACCTCACTTAGTATGATGTTCTCCATCTCCATCCATTTGCCTATGAATTTCATGATTTCATTGTTTCTAATGGCTGAATAGTACTCCATTGTGTATATATACTGCATTTTTTGCATCCATTCTTTTATTGAGGAATACCTGTGTTCTTTCCAGTTTCTGGCTATTATAAATAGGGCTGCTATGAACATAGTGGAGCATGTATCCTTATTACATGCTGGGAAATCCTCTGGGTATATACCCAGGAGTAGTATAGCAGGATCATCTGGAAGTGAGGTGCTCAGGTTTCTGGGGAACCACCAGACTTATTTCCAGAGTGATTGTACCAATTTGCAAACCGACCAGCAGTGGAGGAGTATTCCTCTTTCTCCACATCCTTGCCAACACCTACTGTCTCCTGAATTTTTATTCTTAGCCATTCTGAAGCCATTCATTATGGTGAAATCTCAGGGTTGTTTTGATTTGCATTTCCCCAATGACTAATGATGTTGAGCATTTTTTAAGATGCTTCTCCACCATGCAAAGTTCTTCAGGTGAAAATTCTTTGTTTAACTCTGTACCCCATTTTTTAATAGGGTTATTTGGTTTTCTGGGGTCTAACTTCTTGAGTTCTTTGTATATATTGGATATGAGCCCTCTATCAGATGTAGGGTTAGTGAAGATCTTTTTCCAATTTGTTAGTTGCCGATTTGTCCTTTTGATGGTGTCCTTTGCCTTACAGAAACTTCGTAATTTTATGAGGTCCCATTTGTCAGTTCTTGATCTTAGTGCATACACTATTGGTGATCTGTTCAGAAACTTTCTGCCTGTACCGATGTCCTCAAGGGTCTTCCCCAGTTTCTTTTCTATTAGCTTCAGAGTGTCTGGCTTTATGTGGAGGTCCTTGATCCATTTGGAGTTGACCTTAGTACAAGGAGACAAGGATGGATCAATCCTCATTCTTCTGCATGCTGACCTCCAGTTGAACCAGCACCATTTGTTGAAAAGGCTATCTTTTTTCCATTGGATGTTTTCAGCCCCTTTGTGGAGGATCAAGTGGCCAAAGGTGTGTGGGTTCATTTCTGGATCTTTAATCCTCTTCCATTGATCCACCTGCCTGTCACTGTACAAAAGCCATGCAGTTTTAAACACCTTTGCTCTGTAGTATTGCTTGAGGTCAGGGATACTGATTCCCCCAGAATTTCTTTTGTTGTTGAGAATAGTTTTAGCTATCCCGGGTTTTTTGTTATTCCAAATGAATGTAAGAATTGCTCTTTCTAACTCAAAGAAGAATTGAGTTGGGATTTTGATGGGTATTGTGTTGAATCTATATATTGCTTTTGGCAAAATGGCCATTTTAACTATATTAATCCTGCCGATCCATGAGCATGGGAGGTTTTTCCATTTTCTGAAGTCTTCTTCCATTTCCTTCTTCAGAGTCTTGAAGTTCTTGTCATACAGATCTTTCACATGTTTGGTAAGAGTCACCCCAAGGTACTTTATAATGTTTGTGGCTATTGTGAAGGGTGTCATTTCCCTAATTTCTTTCTCAGCCTGCTTATCCTTTGAGTATAGGAGGCTACTGATTTGCTCGAGTTGATTTTATAACCTGCCACTTTGCTGAAGCTATTTATCAGCTGTAGGAGCTCTCTAGTGGAGTTTTTTTTGGGTCACTTAGGTAGACTATCATATCATCTGCAAATAATGATAGTTTGACTTCTTCCTTTCCAATTTGTATCCCTTTGACCTCCTTATGTTTTCTAATTGCCCGAGCTAGTACCTCAAGTACAATATTGAAAAGATAAGGAGAAAGGGGGCAGTCTCGTCCCTGATTTTAGTGGGATTGCTTCAAGTTTCTCTCCATTTAGTTTGATGCTGGCTACGGGTTTGTTGTATATTGCTTTTACTATGTTTAGGTATGGGCCTTGAATTCCTGTTCTTTCAAGACTTTAAGCATGAAAGGATGCTGAATTTGTCAAATGCTTTTTCAGCATCCAATGAAATGGCAATGTGTTTTTTTTTTTTTTGAGTTTGTTTATGTAGTGGATTGCATTGATGGATTTCTGTATATTGAACCAACCCAGTGTCCCTGGGATAAAGCCTACTTGATCATGGTGGATGGTTCTTGGATTCGGTTGGCAAGGATTTTATTGAATATTTTTGCATTGATGTTTATAGGGGAAATTGGTCTGAAGTTCTCTTTCTTTGTTGGATCTTTGTGTGGTTTTGGTATCAGCTTAAATGTGGCTTTGTAGAAGAAATTGGGTAGTGTTCCTTCTGTTTCTATTTTGTGGAATAGTTTGAAGAGTATTGGTGTTAGGTCTTCTTTAAAGGTGTGATAGAATTCTGCACTGAAACCAACTGGTCCTGTGCTTTTTTTGGTTGGAAGTCTTTCTATGACCCCTTCTAATTCTTTAGGGGTTATGGGACTGTTTAGATGATCTGTTTGGTCCTGATTTAATTTTGGTATTTGGCATCTGTCTAGGAAATTGTCCATTTCCTACAGATTCTCCAGTTGTGTTGAGTATAGGCTTTTGTAGTAGGATCTGATGGTTCTTTGGATTTCCTCAGTTTATGTTGTTATATCCCCTTTTCATTTCTAATTTTGTTAATTTGGATACTTTCTCTGTGCCCTTTGGTTAGTCTGGTTAAGGATTTATCTATCTTGTTAATTTTCTCAAAGAACCAGCTCCTGGATTCGTTCATTCTTTGTATGGTTCTCTTTGTTTCCAATTGATTGATTTCAGCCCTGAGTTTGATGATTTCCTGTCCTCTACTCCTCCTGGGTGAATTGACTTCTTTTTGTTCCAGGGCTTTCAGGTGTGTTGTTAAGCTGCTAATGTATGCACTCTCCATTTTCTTTTTAGAGGTACTCAGGGCTATGAGTTTTTCTCTTAGCACTGCTTTCATTCTGTCCCAAAGATTTGGGTATGTTGTGCTTTCATTTTCATTAAATTCTAAAAAGTCTCTGATTTCTTTCTTTATTTCTTCTTTGGCCAAAGTGTCATTGAGTAGAGTATTGTTCAGCCTCTATGTGTTTGTGGGCTTTCTGTTGATTTTGTTGCTATTGAAAACCACTGTTACTCCATAGTGATCTGATAGGAGGCATGGGATTAGTTCGATCTTCTTATATTTGTTGAGGTCTGTCTTGTGACACAATTATATGGTTGATTTTGGAGAAGGTACCATGAGGTGCTGAGAAAAAGGTACATTCTTTTGCTTTATGGTGAAATGTTCTATAAATATCAGTCAAATCCAATTGATCCAAAGTTTCAATCAGTTTTACTGTGTCCTTGTTTAGTTTCTGTTTTCCTGATCGGTCCATTGAGGAGAGTGGAGTGTTGAAGGCACCCACAATTATTGTGTTAGGTGCAATGTGTGCTATGAGCTTTAGTAATGTTTCTTTTACGAATAAGGGTGCCCTTGCATTTGGCGCATAGATGTTCAGGATTGAAAGTTCTTCTTGGTGGATTTTTCCTTTGACCAGCAAGAAGTGTCCTTTTGTGTCTCTTTTGATGACTTTCCCAGAAACTCTTGATCTATTTGTATGGGTAGATGAAAATTAGCTAGAAATGTGGGTATATCTCAATTCTAGGAAATGTTACAAATCAACTCAGTTTATACATAAAAGCCGTAACATAGGCTTATTCTGATAAAACTTTACATTTCTAACTATTCCAAATAAAATATGTCATTAGTATTCATAATATATCACATATCTCACTCTTGTTTTTGGACACATACTTCATAATATTCATTATTTTGATACACATAACTGAGGGAAACAGAGTGGTAATTAAGTGTAGGTATCCAATGTGTAATGAGAAAATCAATGTACTTAGCACTTCCTTATTCTTTTCCTTCATTAATTTTTTTCATTTTTTAATATTTTGTTTATTTACTTCCCCATCTTGGTGTCCTTCTCATTTCTTTCTCCCACAGTTGCTCATTCCATTCTCCCTCATCCTTGCCTCTATGAGGGTGCTCGAGCTCACCAGACCTCCAGCTACCTTGGGGCCTCAAGTATCTCAAGGATTAAGCACACCCTCTCCCACTAAGGCCTGACCAGGCAGACCTCTGGAATATTTGTGCTAGGAGGTTTGGCCCATGTATACTCCTGGTTGGTGGTTCAGTCTCTGGGAGCTCTGAGGGTCTGGGTGAGTTGAGACTGCTGTTATTCCTATGGGGTCACTCTTCTTCAGGTTCTGCAGTTCTTTCCCTAGTTTGACCATAGGAGTCTCTGACTTCAGTCCAATGATTAGGTGTAAGTATCTGCTTCTGTCTTATTTGGCTGCTTGTATGTCTTCTGAGAGGACAGCAAAGCTAGGCTTCTGTTTGTAAGTACATCACAGCATCAGTAATAGTGTCTGGCCTTGGTGCCCTCCTATGAGATGAATACTAAATTGACCTGTCGTTGGGTCACCTTTCCTTCATTCTATTCTCCATTTTTGTCTCTGTAGTTCTTTTAGTCAGGAACTGTACTGGGTCAGAAATACTGGTGGTTAGTAACCCTATCCATCTGCATAAGGACTTGTCTATCTACTGGAGGTTGGCTTGTCAATTCTCCTCTCGCCAATGAAGGGAAATTTAGGTAAGGTCACCCCAACTGAGTCCCAAGAATCTCTTACCTCCCAGGTCTCTGGTATTTTCCAAGGAGCCCCCAAACCCGATCCTTTTTAACTTTTCCTCTTCCCCTCACCTCTTCCACCCAGATCCCTCTGTATTTCTGCCTTGCTTCATACCCCTTCCAAGTGGGATTAAAATATCCTTGCTTGGGCAATTCTGCTTGTTACACTTCTTATGGTTGGTGGGTTGTATCCTAAATATTTTGCAATTTTTGACTAATATCAACTTATCAGTAAGTACATAACATGCATGTTCTTTTGAGTCTGAGTTACCTCACACAGGATGATATTTTCTGGTTCCATCCATTAGCCTGAAAAATTCATGATGTCCTCATTTTTAATAACTGAATAGTATTCCATTGTGTAAATGAATCACATTTGCTGCATCCATTCTACTACTGAGAATCATCTGGGTTGTTTCCAGCTTCTGGCTATTATAAGTAATGCAGCTATGAACATGGTGCAGCACATGTACTTGTGGTATGGTAGGACATCTTTTATGTGTATGCCCAAGAGTGATATAGCTAGCTCTGCGGGTGGAACTATTTTCAGTTTTCTGAGGAATCACAGAGTGATTTACAGAGTGATTGTACCAGCTTGCACTCCCAGCTGCAAAGGAGGAGTGCTTCTCATTCTCCACATCCTCACCAGCATGTGCTGTCACTTGAGTTTTTGGTCTTAGTCATTCTGATTGGTGTGGGATGATATTTCAGTGTTTTGATTTACATTTCTCTGATGATGAAAAACTTTGAACATTTAAGTGTTTCTTGGCCATTCGAGATTCTTCTGTTGTGAAATCTCTGTACACCTCTGCAGCCCAATTTTTAATTTGTTGTTTGTATTTTTGGAGGTTAACTCTTTGAGTTCTTTATATATTTTGGATATTAGCCCTATGTCAAATGCAGTGTTAGTGAAGATTATTTCTCAACCTGTATGTTGTTGATGTGTCCTATTGATGGTGTCTTTTGCCTTACAGAAGCTTTTCGGTGTAATGTGGACCAATTTATTTACCTTTTTAAAGAGTTATTTATTTATTTTATGTATATGAGTATACTACTGTACCTATCTTAAGACACACCAGATGAGGTCATCAGATTCCATTACAAGTGATTGTGAGCCACCATGTGGTTGCTGGGAATTGAACTTAGCACCTCTGGAAGAGCAGTCAGTGCTCTTTACCACTGAGCTATCTGTCCAGCCCCAGTCCCCTTTATTGATTGATGCAATTACAGCCTGGACAATTGGTATTCTGTTCAGGAAATTTCCCCCTGTACCAGTGAGTTTGGGGCTCTTCCTCACTTTAAATTAAATCAGATTCAGTGTATGTGGTTTTATGTTGAGTTCCCTTATCCACCTGTTCTTTAGTTTTGTGCAGGGTGATAAATAAGGACTTATTTTCATTCTCCTACCTAGAGACCATAAGTTAGGCTGGAACCATTGACTGAAGATGCCTTATTTTTTCCACTGTATGATTTTTGCTTCTTTAATCCAAGACCAAGTGTCTATAGGTGTGTGGGTTTCTTGCTGGGTCTTTGAATCTATTCAATTGATTGGTCTCTGTACCTATACAAATACCATGTGATTTTATCACTATTGATTTTTAGGACAGCTTGAAGTCAAGGATGTTGATTTCCCCAGAAGTTCTTTTATTGTTGAGAATTGTTTTGGCTCTCCTGGGATTTTTGTTTTTCCATATGAAATTGAGAATTGCTCTTTCCATGTCTGTGAAGAATTGTGTTAGAATTTTGATAGGGATTGCATTGAATCTGTAGATTGCTTTTAGTAAGATAACATTTTCACTGTGTTAATCCTACCAATCCATGAGCCTGGGAGATTTTTCCATCTTCTGATGTCTTCATCAATTTCTTTTTTTCAGTGATTTGTAGTTCTTGCAGTATACATCATTCAATTGCTTGGTACAATTTACACCAAGATATTTTATGCTATTTTTACCTACTCTGAAGGGTGTTGTTTCCCTAATTTCTTTTCTAGTCTGTTTATCCTATGTGTAGAAGAAGGCTACTTATTTGTTTCAGTTAATTTTATATCCTGCCACTTTGCCAAAATTGTTTTCAGGTGTAGGAGTTTTCTAGTAGACTTTTTGGAGTGTTATGTATACTATCATATCTTCTGCAAATACTGATACTTTGAATTTTACTCTCCAAGTTACCTCCCTTGATTTTTTGTTGTCTAATTGCTCTAGCTAGAATTTCTAGTACTATATTGAAGATAGGGAGTGAGTGGGCAACCTTGTTTTATCCCAGATTTTTGTGGGATTGTTTCTAGTGTCTCTCCATTTAGTTTGATGTTGGCTGTTAGTTTGCTCTACATTGGTTTTATTATGTTTAGGTAATACTTGCCTAGATATCCTGATCTTTCCAAGACATTTTAGCATGATGTAGTGCTGTATTTTGTCAAAGGCTTTTTCCACATCTAATGAGATGATTATGTGGCGTTTTTTCTTAAGTTTCTTTATATAGTGTATTAGGTTGATAGATTGCTGTATATTTAAATATCCCTGTATCCCTAGGATGAAGCCTAATTTATGATGATGAATGTTGGTTTTGATGTATTCTTGGTTTAGATTGTGAGGATTTTATTGAGTGTTTTTGCATCAGTATTCATAATTGAAATCGGTCTGAAGTTCTCTTTCTTGGATCTTTGTGTGGTTTAAGTATCAGAGTAACTATGGCTTTATAGGATGAATTAGGTAGTGTTCCTTCTGTTTCTAGTTCACTTAATAGTTTGAGTAGCAAGCATATTAACTCTTCTTTGAAAGTCTAATGGAACCTGTCCTAAAGCCACGGGTAGATTTTTGGAAGGTTTTTGACAACTATTTCAATTTCCTTGGGGATTATGAGACTGTTTAGATAGCTTACCTGATCTTGATTTAACTTTCGTACATGGTATCTGCCTAGAAAGCATCCTTTTCATCTAGTTTTTCCATGCCTTTATTGTAGGTTCTGATGATTTTTTTTTTAAATCCTCATTTTCTGTTGTTATTTTCATTTCTTTTTTGGATAATTTGGATACTGTTTCTGTGCCTTTTACTTAATTTGGCTAAAGTTCTACGTATCTTGTTGATTTTTTTCAAAGGACCAGCTTTTGCTTTTGGTGATTCATTGTATAGTTCTCTTTGTTTGTACCTGGTTGATTTCAGCTCTGAGTTTGACTATTTCCTGCCATTTACTCATCTTGAATATGTTTGATTCTTTCTGTTCTAGAGCTTTCAGGTGTGCTGTTAAGTTTCTTATTCCAATTTCTTTATGAAGGCACTTAGTACTCTGCATTTTCCTCTTAACACTACTTTCATGGTGTGCCATATGTTTGGGTATGACTTGTCTTCATTTTTATTTAATTCTATAAAATCCTTTATTTCTCTCCTTATTCCTTCTTTGCTATCATTGAGCAGAGAGTTGCTTATTTTCCATGAGTACATGGGCCTTTAGTTGTTTCTGTTGTTACTGAAGTCTAGCTTTAATCTGTGATGATCTGATAGGATACATGGGATTATTTCAATCTTCTTGTATCTTTAAAGCTTGTTTTTTGTCTGATTACATGGTCAGTTTTAGACAAGGTCCTATGAGGTGTTGAAAAGAAGGTGTATTCTCTTGTTTTTGGGTGAAATGTTCTGTAGATATCTGTTAATTTCATTTGGGTCAGAACTTCTGTTACTTTGACTCTGTCTTCATTGAGTGCATGTTTCAATGGCGTGTACAATGGCCTGTTCATTGGTGGAAGTGGCATGTTGAAGTCTCCCTCTATTATTGTGTAAGGTTCAATGTGTGTCTTGAGCTTTAGTAATGTTTATTTTATGAATATTGGTGCCCTTGCATTTGGGGCATTGATGTTCAAAATTGAGATTTTCTCTTGGTTGAATTTTCCTTTAATGAGTATTGGGAAGTGTCCTTCCCAATCTTGTTTGATAACTTTTGAAAATCTAGTTCATTGTATATTTGAATGGCATCTCTGGCTTCTTTCCTGGAACTGTATGCTTGGAAAACTTTTTTCTGGCCTTAATTCTGAGGTAGGGTCTGTCTTTGGCTCTGAGGTATGTTTCTGATATGCATCAAAATGCTCCATCCTGTTTATATATCGGGTCTGTTATTGGGAAGTTGAGTTCATTGATGTTGAGAGATGTTAAAGCAGATGATTGTTAATTCCTGTTGTTATTGTTGCTGTAGGTGGTATTATGTGTGCATTTTTCTCTTTTGGGGGCTTTGTTGTGGAATGTTTATTTTCTTGTTATTTTTTGGTGTAGTTACCCTCCATGTATTGGAGATTTTGTTCCACTATCTTCTATGGAGCTTGATTTCTAGAGCGAGATTATTTAAATATGGTTTTCTCATGAAATATCTTGGTTTCTCTAGCTGTGATAATTGAAAGTTTAGTTGGATATGTTATCCTGGGAGTTTCCTTTGTCCTAGCTTTGCAGTCCTTTTTGAAGGTACCTCTCATCAATTTCAGTTCTCTCTCTAGTTGTCCCTCCATCTGCTCTCTCAGTACTTGCTTTGTCGTATTCACTTCTACAACCCCATGTCTGACTAGTTCTCTCTATCCACCTACCTATAGTGTCTATTTTATTTTCCATTTGCATGCGATTTGAGCATTCTTCCTTGTGCAGTACTTGTTACTTAGCTGTTTGAGGTCTGCAGTTGTTAATTATGATTGTCCTTTATTTTATGGCTAATGTCCAATTATAATTGAGCATATACCATATGTGTTAATCTGGGTCTGGGTTACCTCATATAGGATGGATGACATTTTCTAGATCCGTTCATTTACCTGCAAATTCCATGATGCCTTTGTGTTTAATAGGTGAAAATCATTCCATTGTATAAATGTACAACAAATTCTTTTTCCATTCTTTGGTTGAGGGACATATAGTTTATTTCAATATTTGTGCTTTTACAAGTAAAGTTGCAATGAACATAGTTGAGCAAGTGTCCTTGTGGTATGGTTGAACATCTTTGAGTACATACCCAGTAGTGTTATAGCTTGGTCATGTGGAGAAATATTCTCATCTTTCTGAGAAACTGGCACACATTGATTTTCAAAATTGAGGTTGTACAGCTTTGAAGCCCCATGAGCAAAGGGAAATTATTCTCCTTCTTTCACATCCTAACTACCATAGGCTGTCACTTGACTTTTTTTTGTTTTGATTTTTTTATTCGATATAATTTATTTACATTTCAAATGATTTTCCCTTTTCTAGCCCCCCACTCCCCGAAAGTCCCGTAAGCCCCCTTCTCTTCCCCGGTCTTCCCACCTACCCATTCCTACTTCCCCGTTCTGGTTTTGCCGAATACTGTTTCACTGAGTCTTTCCAGAACCAGGGGCCACTCCTCCTTTCTTGTACCTCAATTGATGTGTGGATTATGTTTTGGGTATTCCAGTTTTCTAGGTTAATAACCACTAATTAGTGAGTACATACCATGATTCACCTTTTGAGTCTGGCTAAGATTAAAAATTCAGGAGACAGCAGGTGTTGGAGAGGGTGTGGAGAAAGAGGAACACTCCTCCACTGCTGGTGGGGTTGCAAATTGGTACAACCACTCTGGAAATCAGTCTGGCGGTTCCTCCGAAAACTGGGCACCTCACTTCCCGAAGATCCTGCTATACCACTCCTGGGCATATACCAAGAGGATTCCCCACCATGTAATAAGGATACACGCTCTACTATGTTCATAGCAGCCCTATTTATAATTGCCAGATGCTGGAAAGAACCCAGGTATCCCTCAACAGAAGAGTGGATGCAAAAAATGTGGTATATCTACACAATGGAGTACTATTCAGCGATTAGAAACAATGAATTCATGAAATTCTTAGGCAAATGGATGGAGATAGAGAACATCATACTAAGTGAGGTAACCCAGACTCAAAAGGTGAATCATGGTATGCACTCACTAATAAGTGGATATTAACCTAGAAAACTGGAATACCCAAAACATAATCCACACATCAAATGAGGTACAAGAAGAAAGGAGGAGTGGCCCCTGGTTCTGGAAAGACTCAGTGAAACAGTATTTGGCAAAACCAGAATGGGGAAGTGGGAAGGGGTAGGTGGGAGGACAGGGGAAGAGAAGGGGGCTTACGGGACTTTCGGGGAGTGGGGGGCTAGAAAAGGGGAAATCATTTGAAATGTAAATAAATTATATCGAATAAAAAAAAGAGAGATAGAAGAAAGAATCTCAGATGCTGAAGATACCATAGAAACCATGGACTCAACAGTTAAAGAAAATGCAAAATGCAAAAAGCTTGTAACCCAAAATATCCAGGAAATCCAGGACACAATGAGAAGATCAAACCTAAGGATTATAGGCATAGATGAGAGTGAAGATTTTCAACGTAAAGGGCCAGCAAATATCTTCATTAAAATTATGGAAGAAAACTTCCCTAACCTAAAGAGAGAGATGCCCATGAATATACAAGAAGCCTACAGAACTCCAAACAGACTGGACCAGAACAGAAGTACTTCCCATCACATAATAATCAAAACAACAAATGTTCTAAACAAAGAAAGAATATTAAAGGGAGTAAGAGAAAAAGGCCAAGTAACATATAAAGGAAGACCTATCAGAATCACAGCAGACTTTTCACCTGAGACTATGAAGGCTAGAAGGTCCTGGACAGATCTCTTGCAGACTCTAAGAAAACACAAATGCCAACCAAAACTACTATATCCAGCAAAACTCTCAATCACCATAGATGGAGAACCTAAGATATTTCATGACAAAACCAAGTTTACCCAATATCTATCCACAAACCCAGCCCTACAAAGGATAATAGGAGGAAAACACCAATACAAGGAGGGAAACTTCACCCTGGAAAAAGCAAGATAGTAACCTTTCATCAAACCCAAAAGAAGTTAAGCAATCAAATTTAAAAAATAACATCAAAAATGATAGGAAGTAACAATCACTATTCCTTAATATCTCTTAACATCAATGGACTTAATGCCCCAATAAAAAGACACAGACTAACTGACTGGATATGTAAACAGGACCCTACATTTTGCTGCTTACAGGAAACACACCTCAGGGTCAAAGACAAACACTACCTTAGAGTAAAAGGCTGGAAGACAATTTTACAAGCAAATGGTCTCAGGAAACAAGCTGGAGTAGCCATTTTAATATCAGATAAAATTGACTTTCAACCCAAAGTCATCAAAAGAGACTCTGAGGGACACTTCTTGCTGGTCAAAGGAAAAATACAAAAAGAAGAACTCTCAATCCTGAACATCTATGCTCCAAATGCAAGGGCACCCTCTTTCGTAAAAGAAACTTTATTAAAACTCAAAGCACACATTGCACCTAACACAATAATTGTGGGTGACTTCAACACTGCACTTTCCTCAATGGACCGATCAGGAAAACAGAAACTAAACAGGGACACAATGAAACTAATTGAAGCTTTGGACCAATTAGTTTTAACAGATATATATAGAACATTCTATCCTAAAACAAAAGAATATACCTTTTTCTCAGCACCTCATGGTACCTTCTCCAAAATCGACCATATAATTGGTCACAAGACAGACCTCAACAAATATAAGAAGATAGAACTAATCCCATGCCTCCTATCTGATCACTATGGAGTAAAAGTGGTCTTCAATAGCAACAGAAACAACAGAAAACCCACATACACGTGGAAACTGAACAATATTCTACTCAATGATACCTTGGTCAAGGAAGAAATAAAGAAAGAAATTAATGACTTTTTGGTACACAATGAAAATGAAAACACAACATACCCAAATCTATGGGACACAATGAAAGCAGTGCTAAGAGGAAAACTCATAGCCCTGAGTGCCTCCAAAAAGAAAATGGAGAGAGCATACATTACCAGCTTAATGACACACCTGAAAGCCCTGGAACAAAAAGAAGCTATTTCACCCAGGAGGAGTAGAAGGCAGGAAATCATCAAACTCAGGGCCGAAATCAATCAAGTAGAAACAAAGAGAACCATACAAAGAATCAACAAAACCAGGAGCTGGTTCTTTGAGAAAATCAACAAGATAGATAAACCCTTAGCCAGACTGACCAAAGGGCACAGAGAAAGTATCCAAATTATCAAACGTAGAAATGAAAAGGGAGATATAACAAAGGAAACTGAGGAAGTCCAAAAAATCATCAGATCCTACTACAAGAGACTGTACTCACCACAACTGGAAAATCTGGAGGAAATGGACAATTTCCTTGACAGATACCAAATACCAAAATTAAATCAGGACCAACTAGACCATCTAAACAGTCCCATAATGCCTAAAGAAATAGAAGGAGTCATAGGAAGTCTTCCAACCAAAAAAAAAAAAAAAAAAAAAAAAAACCACACAGGACCAGATGGTTTCAGTGCAGAATTCTCTCAGACCTTCAAAGAAGAGTCACTTGACTTTTTGATAATAGCCATACTGAGAAATATAAGATGGAATCTCAGTGTTGTCTTCATTAGCATTTCCCTGATGACTAAGGACTTTGAAGATTTCTCTTTTTTTTTAAATTTTATTTAATCTTTTTCTTTATACTTCAGATTTTATCCTGTTCCCAGTCAACCCTCTGACTCTTCCACATCCTATGTCTTCTTTCCCCTCAGCCTGTCACCACAAGGATGTCCCTATCCTCCTACCCCCTCCCCATTAGACCTCCCCACACTCTGGGGCCTCTAATCTCTTGAGGATTAGGTGCATCTTCTTTGACTGAACCCAGACCTGGCAGTCCTCTGCTGTATATGTGTTGGGGGCCTCATATAAGCTAGTGTATGTTGCATGGTTGGTGGTCCAGTGTCTGAGAGATCTCAGAGGTTCAGGTTAATTGAGACTGCTGGTCCTCCTAAAGGGTCATACATCTCCTCATCTTCCAGATTTTCCCAAATTCAACCACAAGGGTTACCAGCTTCTGTTCACTGGTTGAATACAAATATCAGCATCTGACTCTTTCAAGTACTTGTTGGGTCTTTAGGATGGCAGTAATGATAGGCCCCTTTTTGTGCGCACTCCATATCCTCAGTAGTAATATCAGGCCTTGGGGCCTCCCCTTGACCTGAATCCCATTTTGGGCCTCTCATTGGATGTCCTTTTCCTCAGGCTTTTTTCCATTTTTGTCCCTGTAGTTCTTTCACACAGGAAAAATTCTGGGTCAGAGTTTTTGACTGGGATAGCAACCCCATCCATTACTTTCTTCTGGAAGTAAGCTCTACAAGTTCCCTCCAACCACTGTAGGGAATTTCATCTGAGATCCCTCCTTTTGAATCCTGAGAGTCTATCCCCTCCCAGGTTTCCTGTATATTCTGGAAGGTAACCATACCTCCTACCTCCTGAGGTTGTCTGATTCCATTCTTTCTGCTGGTCCTCAGGGCTTCAGTCCTTTCCCCGACCCAATACCTGATTATGTTCACCTCTTCTCCTTTCTGTCTCCTTTCCCATACAACTCCTTCCAGCCAACTCCTGTGATTGTTTTCTTGTCCCTCTCAAGTGAGATTGGGGCATCCTTACTTGGGCCCTTACACTTGTTAAACTTTTTGAGTTCTGTGGACTGTATGCTGGATATTCTGTGCCTTTTTTGGCTAATATGTGCTTCTTAGTAAGTACATACCATGCAGGTCCTTTTGGGTCTTAATTGCCTCACACAGGATATTTTCTAGCTCCATCCATTTACTTGCAAATCTCAGATCATCTTCATTCTTTTTTTTTTTTTAATTTTCTATATTCTTTGTTTACATTCCAAATGATTTCCCCTTTCCCGGTTCCCCCCTTCCCATAAGTCCTATAAGACCTCTTCCCTCCATCCATTCCCTGATCAACCCCCTGCCACTTCTCTGTCCTGGTCATCTCCTACAATGCTGCATCAAGCCTTTCCAGGACCAGGGCCCTCGCCTTCCTTCTTCTTGGGAATGATTTAATATGTGAGTTGTGTCTTGGGTATTTCCAGAGTGGTTGTGCCAGCTTACAACCCCACCAGCATTGGAGGAGTATTCCTCTTTCTCCACATCCTCAACAGCACCTGGTTTCTCCTGAGTTTTTGATCTTAACCATTCTGACATTCTAAGATCAAGAATTGACCAATGGGACATTATAAAATTGCAAAGTTTCTGTAAGGCAAAGGACACTGCCAAAAGCACAAAATGGTAACCCACAAATTGGGAAAAGATCTTCACCAACCCTATATCTGATAGAGGACTAATATCCAATATATACAAAGAACTCAAGAAGTTAGACTCCAGAGAACCAAATAACCCTATTAAAAATGGGGTACACTTGGAGTTGAACTTAGTACAAGGAGATAAGAATGGATCAATTCGCATTCTGCATGCTGACCTCCAGTTGAACCAGCACCATTTTTTGAAAAGGCTATCTTATTTTAACTTCTCAACTGTATTTATTAGTCAGGGTTCTCTAGAGTCACAGAACTTATGGGTAGTCTCTATATAGTAAGGGAATTTGTTGACTACAGACAGCTATATGAGGCTCCTGTCAGTTAGCACTTGTTGGCCTCCATAATAGTGTCTGGGTTTAGTAACTGTATATGGGATGGATCTCCGTGTGGGGCAGTCCCTAAATGCCCTTTCCTTCAGTCTCTGCTCCATGCTTTGTCTCAGAATCTCTTCCCATGGGGATTTTCATCCCCCTTCTAAGAAGGGCAGAAGTATCCACATATTGGTTTTCCTTCTTCTTGAGCTTCACATGGTCTGTGAATCGTATCTTGGGTATTCCAAGCTTTTGGGCTAATTGAGTCCATTGATATTAAAAGATATTAAGGAAAAGATATTGTTGCTTCCTGTAATTATTATTATTGCTATTATTATTGTTATTATTGTTATTATTATTGTTGTTATTATTATTAGAGGTAGAATTATGCTTATATGGCTATCTTCTTTTTGATTTGTTAAAAGAAGGTTATTTTCTAGCTTTATCTAGGGTATGGTTTGTCTCCTTTTATTGGAGTTTTCTATATATTATCCTTTGAAGGGCTGTATTTTTGGGAAAATATTGTGTAAATTTGTTTTTGTCATGGAATACCTTTGCTTCCCTATCTATGATTATTGAGAGTTTTGCTGGGTATAGTAGCCTGGCTTGGCATGTGTGTTCCGTATGATCTCTGCCCAGGAGCCTCTGACTTTCATAGTCTCTGTTGAAAAGTCTGGTTCTGATAGGCCTTCCTTTATATGTTACTTGCCCTTTTTTCTTACTACTTTTAATATTTTTTATTTGTTTAGTGCATTTGGTGTTTTGATTATTATGTCATGGGAGGATTTTCTTTTCTTGTACAATCTATTTGGCATTCTGTAGGCTTCTTGTGGGCATCTCTTTCTTTAGGTTAGGGAAGTTTTCTTCTATAATTTTGTTGAAGATATTTACTTGCCCTTTAAGCTGGAAATCTTTGTTCTTCTCTATACCTATAATCTTTAAGTTTGGTCTTTGTATTGTGTCCTGGATTTTCTTTACGTTCTGGGTTAGGAGCTTTTTGCATTTTTCATTTTCTTTCACTGTTGTGTCCATGTTTTCTATGGTATCTTCTGCACCTGAGATTCTATCTTCTATCTCTTGTATTCTGTTGTTGGTGCTTCCATCTATGACTCCTGATTTCTTTTCTAGGTTTTCTATCTCCAGAGTTGTCTCCCTTTGTGATTTCTTTATTGTTTCTACTTCCATTTTTCCATCCTGGATGATTTTCCTCAATACCTTCTCTTGCTTTGTTGTGCTTTCCTGTAATTCTTTAAAGGAATTTTATGTTCTATCCTTAAGGGCTTCTACCTGTCTACCTGTGTTCTTCTGTATTTGTTTAATGGAGTTATTTATGTCCTTCTTAAAGTCCTCTAACAGCATCACAGAATGTGATTTTAAATCCAAGTCTTGTTTCTCCAGTGTGTTGGGGTATCCAGTACTTGCTGTTTTGGGAGAGCTGGGTTCGGATGTTGCCATGTCCACTCGGTTTCTGTTGATAACCTTCTTGCATTTGCCTTTTGTTATCTGGTTATCTCTGTTGTTACTTGGTCCCACTGTTTCTGGATGGAGATTCTCCCCCCTGTGTGCCTGCAATCCTGTCTCAGCACTGTTGGGAGAGGAGCTCTTTCCTGCCTTAGAGGGCTGTGGTATATCCCAGTTTGTGGTTGCAGATGGACAGTACCCTGTCCCAGTTGCTCTTCCACTTCTGTGCCCTGTGTGCTTCTGGAAAGACCCACCTTGGAGAGTCACCAGAGAGGAAACAGTGGTCTCACCTTCATATCCAGGAGTCAAAGCACTCCCTGGAGACCAGAACTCCCCTGACAGGACAGGTATACAGAGGGCTGTGGAACAGCCCAGATCCTGTATATAGATTGAGGCTGTAATGATCCTGTTCCAGTTTCTCTGCCACTTCTATGCCCCATGTGCTCTTGGTCTGACTTGCCTTGGAGAGCATCTGGAGAGAAAATTGAGATCTCTCTGTCTTAATCTTCTGGGATTCATGTCTATTATACCTCAAGAACTCCGTATCAAGACCTAGGTCAGAAACTTGTATCTTCCAGCATCCAGATTAGAATCACAGGGAATCTTTTCATTTTTGATTGTAGTTCATTCCAGATATAGTAAAATTGGCTACCAGAAATAGCCACTACAATCCACCCCTTGTCAACTTGACAATATCTCATGTACACATGAAACAATAACAAAGTCATGAATATGCCTAGCATGCTATAACTATTCCTCATACAATTGAAAACACACTTGTAAATTTACAATGGGTCACTGTCTCTTGGGAACATTCTTTTAGTGTCTCAAATTAAATACAAATTGACATGAAAGAAATTGAAAGAATGACAAATGTATTCTTAACAAAATAAAAGAGAAGCACTCATAATCATTTATAATCTTTGTTTCTGCAACTGGTTATGTGGTCTTAGCTGGTTTCTATAAAAATTTCCTCTATTACTCATTCTGTATTTCCTCCACACCAACAAGCAGCTCAGTAGATCATTGCTCCTTTCTTGGAGGAGTGATCCACACCCTCATTCCTGATGGGTCTGTGTCCATTGTCATCCTGCTTGGATTAGGCTGTTGTTTCCCATTGACTTTAATCACAAGACTGGTACTACTAAGAGATAAGATAAAGGATCTCCTATACTCCAGACATAATCTTGCTTACCTCCATTGTAGAGAGGCAATGCAAATTCCCCACAGCAATCTAGATTTATCACCTACCTCACATTGTTATTCATTCATTAGCCCAGGGCATTGAAGCTCACAAAGATCAAAGGGAGGTCTAAGATTTCAGTTCAAAGGAATGTATATTGTAACTCCTGGGAGGAGCATTCCAGCCTTTTCCCAACTCAACCAGAGAAGTCACAGTTTCTGTCCTTTGGCTGGGTGCAGATATCTGCCTCTGACTCCTTCCACTGCTTGTTGGGTCTTTTGCAGGGCAGTCATGATAGGTCCCTTTTTGTGAGCGCTCCATATCCTCAGTAGTAGTGTCAGGCCTTGGGTCCTACCTTGAGCTAGATCTCACTTTGGGCCTGTTGCTAGACCTTCTTTTCCTCAGGTTTTTTTTTTCCATTTCCATCCCTGCAGTTCTTTCAGACAGGAACAAATATGGTTCAGTGTTTTGACTATGGGATGGCAACCCTATTCCTCACTTGATGCCTTGTCTTTCTGCTGGAGGTGGGCTCTACAAGTTCCCTCTCCCCACTGTACTGCATTTAATCTAAGGTTCCTCCCTTTGAGTCCTGAGAGTCTCTCACCTCTCTGATACATTCTAGAGGGTCCCCCAACTTCCTCCATTCTTTCTGCTGGCCCTCAGGGCTTCAGTCCTTTTTCCTTACCCAATACCAGATCATGTTAGCCTCCCACCCTTGTCCCCTCTCCCTTCCTCTTGCCTTGAGATTTCTTCCTTCTCCTTCCCAAGTGTAATTGAGGAGTCCTATATTTTTTTAACATATTCAGTTATTTGGAGTATCTTTAAACTTGTAAGAAAATGATTTATTATATTACTATCCCAACTGTTTGGACAAGAGGAATCTGTACTGGGATGTGGACTATTTGCTTTTCCTGATAATAAAACTTAATATAGAGCCCTTCACTTACTATACTTCAGAGATGGGTAAGTGCCACTTATCTTAATTGGGTGCTTATAAATATGCTAAGCATCTTTGGAAGATGAAAATTATGCTGGGTCCTTTCAATTGATGTGGGCTGAACTGATAGACATCCCAGAGTAAAAATAAATGTGTTTAGTCCTTGGGAAACAGAAGACAGTATGAACATTCTGATAATAAATTACACCTTCTGCATATCATTTAAAATCTCAATAGAATGATTTCTGTATATACAAGCCTTTTCCAGTTTTAAAATAATGTCCATGATAAATGATAGTTTCATATTGCAGGCAATACTAAAAATTAAACCTGCCAATTACTTGGTGGAGCCAGACCATGCTCCTGAGTTCTTGCTACCAATAACTCTCTCCACCCTGCCTCAGCAGCATTTGACTGAGCTGCTAGTTCCCTCTCTGCCATTTGTGGTCCCTCATTCTAGTAGCCAAGTAAATAAAACTTCTAGAATTTTATATAATTAGCCAATCATATTTAGTATCAATAAAATAGCAATTTACAAGATTCCAATACAATAATTTCAGAGCCAATTGATAATGATAAAAGCTTTATCCCAATTATTCTAACCTTATGATATCATAACTACCTGTGGCTAATTCCAGCCACAGTGGCTCAGGTCCATTCGACTTTCTCCCTTTCCCCTCTGTCATGTTCTCTGTCTCTCCAACTCTTAGCTCAGCCTCCCTTTTCCCCTTCAATCACAGGACTCCTGCTACACCAATTTAATTGATGTTAACAGGGAAAATCCTGCAGACAGACAAAAACAAACAAAACTTTCAAATATGTTGCCTATAAAACATACTAACCTTGTTTCCTTCTATATTGAATGGTTTTGATTATTAATTGTACAGAGCCATATTGGGGTGTCATGCCACCAGGTAGGAACTCCACATTGATCAAGGTGAACTTCCTCTCCCAGACTTTGTTGATCAGGGATTCCTGTGCTATTCAGGATCCTGCTCTACCTAGGGTGCAGTGCTCAGAGTGAAGGTGAAGTTCATTGTTCCTTCAGGTCTATGAATTCTTGCATTAAGCAGGTGACCCACCCAGCTGCCTGAGCAGTGTAGCCAAGAACCGACGACTTACACTGAACTCAGCCCGGAGTCTGCGGGGAGAAGTTGCCCAAACTGTTAAATGGTTTGACCTCAATTAAAGTTGGGGCCTCAATCTGTAAACTATCTTCCTGGCCCTTGTTCTTTTCCTGCTCCCCCATCCATTCCTCAGCTTTTGTTCCAGGAACCCAGTTCGCAGTAGCTGCACACAGCTACAGAATGCACAATTAATTCCACAAATGGAACTGTAGTTTTTTATACAAATATTTTATTTATACAGCAAGAGTAAAGACATTACAAGTCAAATCTGTATCAGACATAAACACATGTGAGACATAATGAAAATTTATTTCCCCACAATAGTTACCACTTCATTTTCAATATATTAGCCTCCATCAAACTCATCCAATACATACATATTTTGATCAACTACAATGTGGAAATTTACTCTGAAAAGCTGAGAGATAACAAATTAATATTTCACTCAGAAACTCCTATATGAGAAAACATGGATATCATTCACCTAGATTACAACATCAACTGTTAAGAGTTCTGCTCTGTTTTGAGCATAGAACCAAAGTATGAGTGCTTTCAGTAAGATGAAAACCCAAATACCTGTTAGGGATTATGTTATACAGATTAGAAGCTTGCCTCATCAATTTCATGTTGAAATTTGGATGGACAAAAGTGATAAAACACATAATTAACAGCATTAATATTAAAAATATACCATCTGTACACTTGTAAAACAATTATTTGATTTTGACACTATTTATCCATAGTAAACAGCATTTGAGTGGATGGAATTTATAACTCATGAAAAAGGGGCTCAAAGTGGGAAAACACATAGAAGTGATGGCTGTGACATTCACTAGCCAAAAACTTGGCTTATATGAAGCAGCAATAAAACCTTGCAATATGGAGGAGACAGTATAAAAAGCTACAAATGTAGTCACAAGAAGAAGGATATTCTTGGTGGCTCTAGACTCAGGAGAGGTTCTACGGGAAATAGACATATTACGAATGTGTTGAATGTGTTGCTGGTGTTTGTAGAGAAAGCCAATCATGGAACCACTGGAACAGATGATGAGCACAGAACACAAGACTTCAGGAAATACCAATAATGCTATGTACAGTAATTCTACGATTTTATCACGACCCAAAGAGGAGCAGAAAAAAAAATCTCTTCTTTCTGTTATATTATTTTGAATCATTTTATTATGAACAAGCACAGGGAAAATGAAATTTATAGTAATATAAATGACCCAGCAGAGGGATATAGACTGGCCAAAATAGTTTGAGCATGCAACTTTATGATTCTTAGAACAGAATTTCTGGGAACTGATGGTGATGGCCTGGTAGATACTCAAGAGGCAGGTGGTGCCCAAAGACATGCTTCTGCCAAGTCTTTCAATAAACAAAAGAAGTTTGCAAATAAAATTATGGATGAACTCTTTCATTCCAAAAGTTGCCATTGTGTAAGGCACACCTTTAGAGAGAATTATCAACAGGTTGGCTGTAATCAGATGTGTGCGGAGTATATCTGTAGGCTTTAATGTGAAATCATTATAGTAAATAATTAGATAGTGGGATAGAAGAGAAATATTTCCAAAAATTCCAACCATACTTTGTGATAAGAATATTATTACCACTGTCAAATTTCCCAAGAACATTTTGTCATGTAGGTCCCTTTTTATTCATTATGGAAGCACCTATTTTTCTGAGCAAATTGGTAATTCAATGTTTTGTTGTCTAGGAATTTGGTAGGAAAGAATCATGTGAGTTCAATAAAACAAACCAAATATGGGCATCATAGCAACATCTTGGCACAAATGGCATATATTTTGGCAATCATAATAACATTCCATAAAATTATTCCAGTCTTAAAGGCACACATTGCTGAAGAGGACTCCAAATAATCTCTCTTAGAAGATTCAGCATTAATAATACAGCATTCTACTTGCAGAAAAGGCAGTGAAGAGACATTGCAAATAGAGAAGAGATTAAATTGTTCATTTGCAGGATAACTTATAAACCATTCATATCAATAAAGAAGTAGCTCCATTGCCACCTGCACCAGGAAATAAAACCATACTGAGTATATTTCTCATCTGAAATTTTAGCATAAATAATTAAATGGTATACAAACAATATTCACATTCTCCTATGCTTAAGCAATACAATATTTAATACCTAGCATAAAATTTATTCATCATAAGAATAAAAAGCAATTTAGATAATAGTATATCGAAAGAAAATACTAATAGTACTAATTCATGCCCTCCTATACACACACACACACACATGCAAATGATGCCTAAAAATAAATGTTTAAATGACAATTGTCACTAAAACATGAATGGAAGTTATCTGAAAGTGACATTGAATGGCTCTCAAGGGCTGATGGTATTTGTCTAATATAGATGTTAAGGAATGACAAAACCAAATTATGAAATTTAAAGTAATATACCTGACCCAGCAGAGGGATATAGACCGGCCAACGTAGTTTGAATATGTGACCTTATGATTCTTAGAACAGAATTTCTGGGAGCTGATGGTGATGGCCAGGTAGATAGTCAAGAGGCACATGGTGCCCAAAGACATGCTTCTGCCAAGTCTTTGAATATACAAAACAAGTTCACAAATAAAATTATGGATGAACCCTTTCATTCCAAAAGCTACCATTGTATAAGGTACACCTTTAGAGAGAATTATCAAGAGTTTGGCTGTAATCAGATGTGTGTGGAGTATATCTGTAGGCTTCAATGTGAATTCATTATAGTAAATAATTAGATAGTGGGATAGAAGAGAAATATTTCCAAAAATTCCAACTATACTTTGTGATAAGAATATTATTCCCACTGTCAAATTTCCCAAGACCATTTTGTCATTTAGGTCCCTTTTCTTTAATTATGGAAACACCTATTTTTCTGAGTAAAATGGTGATTTCAATATTTTGTTGTCTAGGAAGTTGGTAGGAGAAAATCATGCGAGTTCAATTAAAAAAAAACCAAATATGGGCATCAGAGCAATATCTTGACACAAATGACATATAGTTTGGTAACCTTAATAACATTCCATATAATTGTTCCAGTCTTAAAGGCACATATTTCTGAAGAGGACTCCAAATGATCTCTTTTAGAATATTCAGCATTAATAATACTGCAGTCTACTTGCAGAAAAGGCAATGAAGAGACATTGCAAATAGAGAAGACATTAAATCGTACATTTGAAGGATAACTTTAAAAACCATTTATATCAGTAAAGCAGAACCTTCCTTCATCACCATCTGCACCAGGAAATAAATCTATATTGAGTACATTTCTAATCTGAAATTTTAGCCTAAATAATTAAATGATATAAGAACAATGTTCACATTCTCCTATGCTTAAGCAATAAAATATTTATTACCTAGCATAAAATTTATTCATCATAAGAATAAAAAGCAAGTTATATAATATTATATTGAAAGAAAGTACTAATTTATGCTTTCCTTCACACACACACACACACACACACTCACACACACACACACACACACACACATAATGATGCCTAAAATTAAATTTCAAAATGACAATAGTCACTGAAAATGAACATGAGTTAGCTGAAAGTTACATTGAATGGGTCTCAAGGGCTGCTGGTATTTGCCTAATATAGATATTATGGAACAACAGACCCAGATTATGGGCCCCCAAATAAAACATCCTTGAACAATAATGATGGCAATACAATTACAATTTAAAGAACATGGTGTTCACTGAATCTTTTGTAATTAGTTGCAAATTTTACCCTGCTTTATGGTCTCCATTAGATAAAGAAACAAAAATTATGACATTCACCAGAATATATACACTCTTACAGGAAGCAGGAGAATATTCAGAATGCTTGGTAGCATTGTGCCTCATGGTGTTCCTAGACAGCTCTGTATACATACACAAAGTAAGTGTGTATGTATAGCCTATCATACTAGATGTTGAAAATCAGGAATGCAATAGGAACACAATGGAAATCTTCCAATTTCAGAAGTGTCAAGATGTTGAGATACTCAGGAAGATGGTAAGTTGGAAGTCAAATGCCCCCAATGTTTGAAAAAGAAATGTAATAACTAAAATCATATACAATATATAAATGGAAGGGGTCATAATCAGAAAAGAAAAATCATCCATCATTCTATCTTCAATCTGAAATCCATGGCACATTTTTATTTCCTGATCTCTAGAGTCATTTTGCCAGTTTCCATTACGTGAAAATTGTCTGGAGATGTTATAAAGGAGTCAAGATTCTGTTTTGAAGTACTCATTGTGGTCACACATATATCAACTAAGATCACGTATTGTCATTTTTAAGACATACTTTTAAGCTTTATTATGTTCAGATATTTCCTGAGTAATAATTTTAAAACTGGAAACAGAACTGGCAAACACTGTCCTATGGAAATCTTGTTCCTTCCATGATTTTCATAAATATCTGATAGAAAAGTTTATCTTTCATTTGTTGACAGGAAAATGTCTTAGAAGATGTTTGGTGAATTATTTTCAAATGTTAGATCTGTGATGTGTAGTAGGTAGAATTGAGTAATTTTGACAGGAAATAATTCATGTAAGAAATTGCATAGGTTTTTTTTTAAGACTAAAATGGTAGGAACATTTTAAACATTTTCCATTTCAGTCTTTGAATAGATGATTTATAATTTGGCATTGAATCATGTAAGATAATTCTGATATTTTCAAACTATGTAGTGCTAATTATAATCTAATACTACAGAAATTACCCTCGTCCAAAAAAGGATTTCATGAGTGCAACAGAGCCCCAGGATATTATATTTTATATGTATATGTGTATATACATATTCCAAGGCAAAACAAAAATATTAGTCAACTGAACTTTTGACTGATGTTGCAATGACCTTTAAAACATGAAAGTTAGTATGTAACAAATTAGTATATTACAGAAATTAAGTTACTATTGGGAGAACAATATACTCCAGTCAGTAAACTGCTTGCATTCTCTACATATGGAAGTATGTGCAAGTTCCAGGATTCACATTAAAGGAACTATTTCTGTCAGTGAACACTTGTACTCAAGCAGTAGGGATACATAGCCAAGATTTCAGGACCCACTTACCAGCCACCTTAGCCTACTCAGAGGTTTCCAGAGCAGAGATGTAGTCTCTTATAATTTAAAATATAGTTGAATGCTGCCTATGAAATAATTGACATTGTGCTAGGATCACACATATATACATGCAATCAACTAGGCACATAAAAGAGAACAACGAAGCATGCATATTAGAAAAATGAAATGGACATATCAATAAGTTTGTCAAATTATATTTACTGATGTCTATCCTTGATCAAACTTTTAGTGATAAATCAAGGTCATAAGAAATCCTAAATACAAGGCAAATATAAAATCAGTATAATATAGGATGCTATGCTTTATAAAATAGAAATATTAATTTAAATTTTTTCCATGGATTTAAATGATAGTTTCTTTGCCTGCCAGCTACAAAGCTTTCAGTGTCAATTGAAGCAATGAAAACCGGAAAACAAATCCAACTGATGAGAATAACACTGCCACAACACTAAACTGAGTAAATAAGAAATGTAATTTATGCTAAATGATTGTTGTACAAGATTGAAAATGGCACACACTTTCCTTTCAACACATGTTCTAAAGTTCATGAAAGAAATCAGAATCAGCAGTCATCAAAATTTTGTTTTAGGACAGATTCAATATTCTTTACCCTAGAAAACAGATCATTTCATGATTCAGGTTAGGTGTTTCCTGGAATTTATTATTATCTTTATTATAAATATTAAATCATTTTTCTAACATCTATAATAATTATATAAAACATCATTAACAACTTATATAAAATATGTAAGAGGAAAATTTTAATGGCCTAATTACTGTAATTCTTAATCACATTAGAAATGATATGAAATCTTCAAAACTCAGGTTCAAAGATTTAGTGCATCCTATTAACTATGTGAACAATTAGTGGAAACTCAGTAAACTGCTTTTGTCAGTTGACCTTACCACAGCTTAGAAACTCTTCCTATCAATGGAGAGAATTCGATCTACATATCTTTTAACCTCAGAATTCATTCTGTAGCTTTAAGCACTTACCAAACATCCCTTATTTTCCAGAACTGTCCTCTAACGTGAAATAGAAATGTTTTCTTTACTTCTGCTCTGTACCTCAATATATACCTCCTAAAATACTAATAGCCAGCATTGTTGAATAGGAAGGAATCTCAATGCTGTGATAAGCATTGACATTTTCTTGACATCAGGTATCCTGTGACTTATAATCTTCGTTTCACCTGCAGGGGCAATGACAATGTTGGCATTGGGATCAAAGAACTCTGAAGTTTTCTTCAGTTGCAAATTAGCAAAAGCAATTATGAGTAACTTGTGAGTGTCTCCAAAGAGACTCTGGAGAAGCTGTTATCTTTTCAATATCTTTGAAGGTTGATTAGGAGGAAACATGCATGTAGCTTCTGTGTCTGATGTGTAAGAGATTTGTAAAGACAGACACTGTCTCAGAGTAAAAGGCTGGAAAAAAAGTCTTCCAAGCCAATGGTCACAGGAAACAAGCAGAAGTTGCCATCCAAATATCCAATAAAATAGACTATCAACCAAACATTATCAAGCATGATGAGGAAGGACACTTCATATACATCAAGGGGAAAATCCACCAAGAGAAATATTCAGTTATCAACATCTATGCCCCAAAAGCAAAAGCACCCACATTCATAAAAGAAATTTTCCCTATACAATAATAGTGGGAGACTTCAACACCCCACTCTCACCAATGGACAGGTCATTGAAACAGAAACTTAACAGAGACACAGTGAAACTAAGAGAGGTTATGACCCAAGTGGATTTAACAGATACCTACTAAACATTTCACCCTACAGAAAAGAATACACCTTCTTCTGAGTACCTCATGAGTCCTTCTCCAAAATTCACCATATAATTGGTAAGAAAACAACTCTATTGATACAAGAAGATTGAAATAATATCATGTATCCTATCAGCTCACCATGGCCTAAAAATGGTCTTCAATAACAACAAAAACTACAGAAATCCCACATACACATAGAAACTAAAGAAGTCTTTATTCAACAACACATTGGTCAGGGACAAAATAAGGAAAGAAATTAAAGACTTCCTGGAATTTAATGAAAATGTTGACACATCATACCCAAACTTATGGGACTCAATGAAAGCAGTGCTAAGAGGATAGTTCATAGAACTAAATGCCCTGAAAGAAACTGGAGAGATCTTTTTTTTTTTTTAGATATTTTTATTTTCTATATTCTTTGTTTACATTCCAAATGATTTCCCCTTTCCGAGATCCCCCCCTCCCCAAATGTCCCATAAACTTTCTTCTAGAAACTGGAGAGAACTTACACTAAACTTAACAGCATACCTCAGAGCTCTAGAACAAAAAAAAAAACAAAAAAAAAAAAAACAAAAAAAACAAACTCACACAAGAGGAGTAGAAGGCAGGAAATAATCAAACTCAAGGCTAAAATCAATTAAATAGAAACAAAGAAAACAATACAAAAGAAATCAACTACACCAGAAGCTGGTTCTTTGAGAGATTCAATAAGATAGAGATACCACTAGCTAATCTAACTAAAGGACAGTATTCAAATTAACGAAATCAGAAATGAAAAGGAAGACAGCAACAGAAATGGAAGAAATTAAAAAAAAACATTAGATCCTACTTTAAAAGCCTATTCTCAACAAAACTGAAAAATCTAGAATAAATGGATGCTTAACTAGAGAGATACCACATCCCAAAGTTAAATCAAGAGCAGGAAAACTTTCCAAACAGGCCATATTATACAAGGAAATAGAATAGGTCATTAAAAACCTCCCAATCAAAACAACGCTAAGGCCAGATGGATTTGCTGCAGAATTCTACCACACCGACAAAGAAGACCTGATAAAATTTTCCTCAAACTATCCCATAAAATAGAAATAGAAAGAGCAGTACCTTTGTCATTTTATGAAGCCACAATTATTCTGATAACTAAACCACACAAAGACCCAACCAAAAAGAGAACTTCAGACCAGTCTTGCTTATGATTATTGATGTAAATTACTCAATAAAATTCTTACAAACCAAATCGAAGAACACATTAAAATCATCATTTATGAAGATCAAGTAGGCTTCATCCCAGGGATGCAAGGTTGATTTAATATTCAAAAATATGTTAACATAATCCATTACATAAAAAAACTCAAAGAAAAAATATCACACAAACATCTCCTTAGATACAGAAAAGGTATTTGACAAAATACAACACCCTTCATGTTAAAAGTATTGGGTAGATCGGAATTTCAAGGCCGAAACTTAAACTAAATACAAGCAATTTTCTGCAAACCAACAGACAACATCAAATTAAATGAAGACATACTTGAAGCAATCACACAGAAATCAGGGACAAGACAAGGATGCCCACTCTCCCTATACCTATTCAATATAGTACTCAAAGTGCTGGCTAGAACAATAAGACAAGGAAAAGAGATCAAGTGAAAAGAAATTGGCAAAAAAAAAAAAAAAGATATAAAGGCATCACTATTTGCAGATGATGTGATAGTATACATAAGCAGCCCAAAAGATTCTTCCAGAGAATGTCTCCAGCTGACAACTTCAGCAAAATGGCCAGATATAAAATTAATTCCAATAAATCAGTAGCCTTCCTTTGTGCAAATGATTACCAGACTGAGAAAGAAATTAGGGAAACAACTCCCTTCACAGTAGCCAGAAATAGTAAAAAATATTTTGGGGTAACTCTAACCAAACAAGTGAAAGACCCACATGAAAATATCTTCAAGTTTCTCAGCAAAGAAATCGAGGAAGATCTCAAAAATTGAGAGATCTCCCATGTTCTTGGATTGTCAGAATTAACATAGTAAAAATGACCATCCTACCAAAGGCAATCTACAGATTTAATGCAATCCCCATTTAAATCCCAACACAATTCTTCAGAGACACGGAAGGAGCAACTATCAAATTCATCTGCAAAGGCAAAAAGCCCAGAATAGCAAAAATCATAATTAACAATAAAAGAACACCCAGGGTAATCATCATCCCTGACCTTAAGCTTTACTACAGAGAAATAGTGATAAAAATTACATGGTATTTATACATAGATAGACATGTTGATAAATGGAATACAATTGAATGAAACCACATACTAAAGGAGTCTTGATCAATGTAGAACAAACAAAAAATATACAATAGAAAAGAGAAAGAATCTTTGATAAATGGTGCTACTCTAACTGGTTGTCTGTATGTAGAAAAATTAACTTAGACCCATATTTGTCACCTGCACAAATCTCAAGTCCAAGTGGATCATGAACCTCAATATAAAACCATATACACTGAATCTAATAGAAGGGAAAGTGGTAAAGAACTCATTGGCACAGGGGAAAATTTCCTAAACAGAATTCCAGTGGCTCAAACTCTAAGATCAATAATAAATGGCACATCATGAAACTGGAAATCTTCTCTAAGGCAAAGGACAAAAGCCAAATCAGCAACCTAGAGATTGGGAAAAATGTTCACTACCTCCACAACCTATAGAGGGCTACTATCCAAAATTATACAAAGAGCTTAAGAAACTAATCACCAAAAACAAACAAACAAACAACCCAATCAGAAACTGGTGAATAGAACGAAACCAACATTTCACAACTGAAGAATCTCAAATGACTGAGAAGCACCTAAAGAATAGTTCAAAGCCATTATTGATCAGAGAAATGCAGATCAAAATGATCCTGAGATTCCACCTTACACCTATCAGAATGGCTAAGATCAAAACCTTAGGTGACAACACATGATGGTGAGGATCTGGAGAAAGAGGATCACTCCTCTATTGCTGGTGGAATTGCAAAGTGGTACAACCACTCTGGAAATCAGTCTAGAGGTTCATCAGAAAATTGGAAATACATCTACCTCAATACCCAGCTATATCACTCTTAGGAATATACTCTAAAAATGTCCCACCATGCCACAGAGGCATGTATCCCAATATGTTCGTAACAGCCTTATATGTGATAGCCAACAGTTGGAAACAATGTAGATGTTCAAAGACAGAAGAATGTATACAGAAAATGTAGTTCATTTACACATTGGAACACTACACAGCAATTAAGAATGAGGACATCCTGAGTTTTGCAGACAAATGGATGGAACTAGAAAATATAATCCTGAGTGAGTTAACTCAGACCCAAAAGGACATTTATTGTATATACTCACTAATAAGTGGCTATTAGCAATATATATTGCTAATCTCAGATCTCAAAATGGTCAACAAGTTGAAGTGCCCAAGTGAGGACACCTCAGTCACACATAGAAGGGAGAAGAAATTGATAACAAGAGGGAGGGAGGGACCTGGAAGAAAAAGTTGAGAGAGGTGGGATGGGGGTATGAGGGGAACCTGATCTAGTTTTGAGTGAGAGGAAATGACTGAAACCCTGAGGGCCAGCAGAAAGAATGGAAACAGGCAACCTAGGGAGATAGAAGGTTGTGTGTGTGTGTGTGGGGGGGGGTATTCTAGAATGAATCGCAGAACTGGGAAATGAGAGACTCTCAGGGCTCAAAGGCAGGGACCTTAAATGAAATGCCCAACAGTAGGGAGAAGGAACTTACAGAGCCTACCTTTCTACCTCCACCAGAAAGACAGGGCATCAAATGAGGGAGAGGGGAACCATCCCACAGTCACAACTCTGACCTATAAATGTTCTTATCTGAAAGAACTACAGAGATGGAAATGGAGAGGAGCCTGAAGAAAAGAAGGTCCACCAACAGGCCCAATGTAGAATCCAGCTCAAGGAGAGGTCCCAAAGCCAGACACTATTACTGAGGCTATGTAATTCTCATAAAATGGGACCTAGTATGACCAAGCAGCTGAAAGTGTCAGATGAAGACATTTGAACTAAACCAACAGACAGAAGCATCTAACCCCTGTTCTTGAAATAGGGAAACCTGAAAGAAGCTGAGGAGAAAGGCTAACCTAATTGCAGTCTCAATTACTCTGGACCCCTGAGATCACTCATACTCTGGACTACCAACCAGTCTCCATAGACCAGTTGATATGAATCCCTCAATACACATACAGTGGAGAACTGCCTGATCTGTGTTCATTCAAAGATGATGCACCTAACCCTCAAAAGTTGGAGGCCCCGTGGCCCCTTGTTCTAGAAAGACTCAGTGAAGCAATATTCAGCAAAACCAGAATGGGGAAGTGGGAAGGGGTGGGTGGGAGGACAGGGGGAGAGAGGGGGTCTTAGGGGACTTTCGGGGAGTAGGGGGGGGGCTAGGAAAGGGGAAATCATTTGAAATGTAAATAAAAAATATATCGAATAAAAAAAATGGAGACGCCAGGATGTTAAGAGGTCAGGTGGTGTGTGTGTGTGTGTGTGGGGGGTCACTGGGTATGGAGGAGATATGGAATATGGAATGGTTGGAGGATGAATGGGAGAAATAAAATGTGGAATGTAAAAAATAATTAGTTAATTAAAAAAATTAAAAAATAACACAGTCTCATAAAAAAGGTTAATTACTACACTGAACTAAAAAACTTAAATTTCAAATATTTATGTTTGACTATTTTTCTGTCTATGAACTGCTTTCAATATTATTTGTTAAACCACAATAAACATGATAATCATAAAACAAAGAAGTCACAAAGAAAAGGGAAGCAACCCTGGAGATGGATAACCTAGGAAGGAGATCAGGAGTCATAGGTAGAAACATTACCAACAGAATATGAGAGACAGAAGAGAAAACATTCAGAAGTAGAAGATACTGTAGAGAACATTGATATAACAGTTAAAGAAAACAGAAAATGCAAAAAGCTCCTAACACAAAACATCCAAGAAAAAATAGGACACAATAAAAAGACCAAACCTTCAAATGCGGTACAAGAAGAAAGGAGGAGTGGCCCCTGGTTCTGGAAAGACTCAGTGAAACAGTATTCGGCAAAACCAGAACGGGGAAGTGGGAAAGGGTGGGTGGGAGGACAGGGGAAGAGAAGGGGGCTTACGGGACTTTCAGGGAGTGGGGGGGCTAGAAAAGGGGAAATCATTTGAAATGTAAATAAATTATATCGAATAAAAAATTAAAAAAAAAAGGCCAAACCTAAGAATAATAGGTAGAGAAGACAGTGAATATTCTCAACTCAAAGGGCCAATAAACATCAACAAAATTATAGAAAAAAACCTCCCCTAACTTGAAGAAAGAGATGATCACAAACATACAAGATGGCCAACAGAACACCAAATAGATAGGACCGGAAAAGAAATTCTTCTATCACATAATAATAATAATCACAACACCAAGAGCACCGAACAAAGATAGAATATCTCAGTAGATAGAAGGTGTTGGCTAGGATGTGGAGAAAGGAACACCCCTCCACTGCTGGTGGGAATGCAAACTGGTACAACCACTCTGGAAATCAGTCTGGAGGTTCCTCAGAAAACTGGGCATGACACTTCCAGAGGACCCTGCAATACCACTCCTGGGCATATACAATCCCCTGGCATGCAATAAGGACACATGCTCCACTATGATCATAGCAGTCTTTTTTATAATATCCAGAAGCTGGAAAGAACCCAGATGTCCCTCAATGAAGGAATGGATACAGAAATTGTGGCATATTTACACAATGGAATACTACTCAGCAATTAAAAACAATGAATTCATGAAATTCATAGGCAAATGGTTAGAACTGGAAAATATCATACTAAGTGAGCTAACTCATTCACAAAAGAACACACATGGAATGCAGTCACTGATAAGTGGTTATTAGCCCAGAAGCTCAGAATACCCAAAGCACAACCCACATATCAAATCATTCACAAGAAGAAGGAAGGAGAGGGCCTGGGTCCTGGAAAGGCTTGATGCTGCTTTGTAGGGGATTGCCAGGACAGAGGAGTGGGAGGGATTTGATTGGGGGACTGGCTGAGGAAAGAGGACTAAATCCCATAGGATTTAGGGAGAGGGGGGAACCAGGAAAGGAAAAATCATTTGGAATGTAAATGAAGAATATAGAAAATTTTAAAATAAGCAGCGATGGAATAATGTCAAGTAACATATAAAGGAAGTCATATCAGAATTATACCAGATTTCTCAACAGAGACTCTAAAAGCTAGAAGATCTTGGGCCGATGTCATATAGATCCTAAGAGAACCAAAATGCCATCCCAGGCTATTATGTCATCCCAGGAAAACTATCAATTACCATAGATGGATAAACCAAGCTATTTCATGACAAAACCAAATCTACACAATATCTTTCCACAAATCCAGCCCTACAAAGAGTAATAGGAAAAAAAAAAACCACAAGGACAGAAACTATACCTAAGAAAAAGCAAGAAATTAATCTTTTCACAACAAAACTAAAATTAGAAAGCCACAAAAACATAATTCCACCCCAACAACAAAAATAACAGGAAGCAACAATCATTGTTCCTTAATCTCTCTTAACTCTAATGGGCTTAATTGTCCAATAAAAAGACATAAACTGAGAGACTGGATAGGTAAATGGAAACCAGAATTTTGCTACATACAGGAAACAGACCTCATCGACAAAGATAAACACTACTTCAGAATAAAAGGCTGGAAAAAAGCTTTCTAAGAAAATGGTATCAAGAAAAAAGCTGTAGTTGCCATTCTAATATCCAATAAAATTGACTTTCAACCAGAAATTATCAAAAAAGATAAGGAAGAACACTTTAAACACATCAAAGAAGAAATTTCCCAAGATGAACTCTGAATTCTGAACATCTATGCCCCAAATGCAAGGGCATTTGTATGTATAAAAGAAAAGTTACTAAAGCTCAAAGCACACATTGCACTTCATACAATAATAGTGGAATATCAGGAGCCATAATGGGACAAGCTAATACTAGCTAATATACTAGCAGATGATCATCCTGAAATGGCTTGCTTTGGATTATTATATAATCTGTGACAGGTGAACCCTCATTAAGCAAGGTTGTGAAAGACTCATTTTTGGAAAAATTCCTGCTATTAATATGCTTTTCCTGTTATTATTTAACATGTATGATAATCAATAAGCTATAGCACATCCCTTTGGAGCAGATTCATGAAGATGTATTGTCTTATAGTGATGCTATGTAGACAAATAGATTAACATAAGTTTTAATGATGATCCTATAAGAATTCCGAAAATTATATCTGTGGTTATTAAGCTCTTTTATAGTAGGACTGCTATTAGGTCTTTTTCTGATAGTCAAAACTGCAATGAGAACTCTGCCAATCTCCCAAGTGTCACAAGTCAATTGCTCTTAGATAGTAACCAGGTGTTCTCCTACTCAGAGCGCATTCCAAGAGGTTGTAAAACAATTAACCAAAGGTCATAAAAAGGGAACTAGCAATTTGTTACAGGTGCTAGGACAGAAGATAAAATATTGACTGGGTTTATCTACACAAAACTTCACTTATAACTTAGTTATGGTTTTAAACCTTAGGTGAACCTGTGGTAGCTTAGACAGGTGATAGATGTTAGGTAGATAATTACTACTAATGGATATGCATGTAACCGTTCACTGTTGTAAACTTCTATCTCAATTTATGATTTGAATTTTTGTGTGAACTTGTGATGAACATTGTAATATGTGATCATGTATTCTGAAAGATGTATAAGTACTGAAGACAAAAGAGAAAGCTTCTCTCTCTCTCTCTCTCTCTCTCCCCACCTAGAAGAATTTTCACTTTCCCCACTTAGGATCTTTCTACGTTTTCCTCTTAGATAGCTTTCATAAGAAACTTTTACAACTTAGTAATAAACTCTATTACCACTTCTCTAAGCATCCCATTTTCTTGCTTTGACCTCCAACTAGCAGGCTGAAAGTTAGAGCCCAGCAGTTCTTGCTGAGATAGAACAAAGGTCACATTGCTTAATCCTCAGCTGTTAGGCTACAGATGTTTATCTCCTAAACCAGCAGTCTTTTATGCACAGAAACAGCAAGAAAGTTTTTAGGACGTTTTATAAGTTATCACCAGCATTTCAGTACAGTTAGAGAGCTAGAAAGCTGTGACCCTCAGACTTTAAAGCCATAACCAGAGTCCTATTCAATGCCCTTGCCACTACCTTCTCCAGTGTTAATTTGAAATCAAGAAGGAAATCAAAGACTTTTTAGAACTTAATGAAAATCAAGGCAAAACATACCTAAGGTTATGGGGCACAATAAAGGCAGTGCTAAGAGGAAAACTCACAGCGCTTATTGCCTCCATAAAGAAATTGGAGAAAGCATGAATTAGCAGCTTAATATCACACATGAAATCTGAAGAAGAAGAAGAAGAAGAAGAAGAAGAAGAAGAAGAAGAAGAAGAAGAAGAAGAAGAAGAAGAAGAAGAAGAAGAAGAAGAAGGAGGAGGAGGAGGAGGAGGAGGAGGAGGAGGAGGAGGAGGAAGAAGAGGAGGAGGAGGAGGAGAAGGGTGAGGAGGAGGAGGAGGAGGAGGAGAAGGGTGAGGAGGAGGAGGAGGAGGAGGAGGAGGAGGAGGAAGAAGAAGAAGAAGAAGAAGAAGAAGAAGAAGAAGAAGAAGAAGAAGAAGAAGAAGAAGAAGAAGAAGAAGAAGAAGAAGAAGAAGGCTCTTTCGCCTATACTCCTCCCTCCTCTACCACCTGCCTCATTCAGTCAGATGAGGTAGACCTGTGCCACATCTGACACAGGGAAGACCCAACTTCCTGATACTCACCAGAGAACTGGCAGGAGCAGTTTATCCAGTAAGAATCACCCTGCTTCCCCAGAGGCCCAGAGCCACTCTGAGATTGTCAAGCAACCCCCAGAACACCACTCCCTTTCCTTCCCTTTTACCATCCCTCTAGCCCCAGACTGCCCCATTCCATCAGATGTGGTAAACCTGTGCCCCTTCTGACATGGGGAGGAGCCTACTTCCTGATCTCTCTAGAGAATGGCTGGAGCAGGACATTCAAGAACTGGCAGGAAGAAGTCATTCAAGAACTGACACCAGTAGGGTATTCGAACTGGTAGATGCGGCGCATTTGAGAACTAGCATCAACAGAGCATTAGAGATCCCACAGCAGCAGAACATTTGAGAAATAGCAGCCTGCAGGACATTCGCCCCTTGCCAAGTCTGCCACAGGAGAGACCCCATCAACTGATACTTCCTGGAGAACCTCCTGTTTGCAGGGCATTGGAGAAAAAGGGAATCCCAGGAGTACAGAAACACAGGCCTGCAGGACAGAGAAGATAGACACAGCAAGACCAGCTAACACCAGAGATAACAAGATGACCAAAAGCAAATGCAAGATCATTACCAACAGAAACCAAGGCAACATGGTATCACCAGAACCCAGTTCTCCCACAACAGCAAATCCTTCGTATTCTATCACATCAGAAAAACAAGAGCTAGATTTAAAATCACATCTCATATTGCTGATGGAGGGCTTCAAGAAGGACATAAATAACTCCCTTAAAGAAATACAGGAGAACATGGGTCAACAGGTAGGAGCACAAAAATCCCTTAAAGAAATACAAGAGAATATGGATCAAAGGTAGAAGCAGTTACAGAGGAAACATGAAAATCTCTTAAAGAAATACAGGAGAACATGGGTCAACAGGTAGAAGCCCTTGAAGAGGCAATACAAAAATCCCATAGCGAATTATGGGAGAACATGTGTTGACATGCAGAATCCCTTAAAGAGGAATCACAAAAATCCCTAACGGAAACACAGGAGAACATGGGTCAATAGGCAGAAGCCTGTAAAGAGGAAATACAAAAATCCCTTAAAGAATTTCAGGAAAAAACAAACAAACAAACAAGCAAATGAAGGAACTAAACAAAACTATCCAGGATCTAAAACTGGAAATAAAATCAATAAAGAAATTGCAAACTGAGACATCTCTAAAGATAGAAAAGCTTGGAAAGAAGTCAGGAGTCATGGATGCAAGTATCAACAACAGAAAACAAGACATAGAAGAAAGAATCTCAGATGCTTAAAATTCAATAGAAAACATTGACTCAACAGTCAAAGAAAATGCAAAATGCAAAAAAGCTTGTAACATAAAACATCCAGGAACTCCAGGACACAATGAGAAGACCAAACCTAAGGATTATAGGAATAGAAGAAAACGAGGAAATTCTGCATATCAAAGGCCCAATAAATATCTTCAACAAAATTATAGAAGAAAACGTCGCTAACCTAAAGAAAGAGATGTCCATGAACATACAGGAAGCCTACAGAACTCCAAACAGATTGGACCTGAGCAGAAATTCCTCCCATCACATAATAACCAAAACACCAAATGCACTAAACAAAGAAAGAATATTAAAAGCAGTGAGAAAAAAAGGTCAAGTAACATATAAAGACAGACCTATCAGAATTACACCAGACTTCTTACCAGAGACTATGAAAGCCAGAAAAGCCTGGGCAGGTGTCATACAGACCCTGAGAGAACATAAATGTCAACCCAGACTACTATACCCAGCAAAACTTTCAGTTACCATAGACAGAGAAAACAAGACATTCAATGACAAAAGCAAATTTACACAATATCTTTCCACAAATCCACCTCTGCAAAGGATAATGGGTGGAAAATACCAACACAAGGCAGGAAACCATACCGTAGAAAAATCAATAAGGTAATTTTTCAACAAACCCAATAGAAGATAGCTACACAACCAGAATTTCACCTTTAACTAAGAAGAAAACAATAAGCAACAATCACTTTTCCATAATATCTCTTAATAGCAATGGCCTCAGTTTCCCTAAAAAAAGACATAGACTAACAGACTGAATACTTAAGCAGGCCTCAACATTTTGCTGCATACAAAAAACCCACGTCATTGACAAAGACAGTCACTACTCAAAGTGAAAGATTGGAAAACAATTTTCCAAGCAAATGGTCCCCCAAAACAAGCAGGAGTGGCCATTCTTATATCGCATAAAATCAACTTTCAACCAAAAGTTGTCAAAAAGATAAGGAAGTACACTTCATACTGGTCAAAGGAAAAATCTACCAAGATAAACTGTCAATTCTGAACACCTATGCTCCAAATGCAAGGGCACCCATATTCATAAAAGAAACTTTACTAACGCTCAAAGCACACATTGCACCCGACACAATAATAGTGGGAGACTTCAGTACCCCACTCTCAAAAAATGGACAAATCTTGGAATCAGAAGCTAAACAGTGATACAGTGAAACTAACTGAAGTTATGAACCTAAAAGGTCTAACAGATATTTATAGAACATTCCACCCTAAAGCAAAAATATACCTACTTCTCAGCACCTCATGGTACCATATCCAAAATTGACCATGTAATTGGTCACAACACGGGCCTCAGCAGATACAGAAATATTGAAATTATTCCATGTAACTTATCAGATGAACACGGCCTAAGGCTGGTCTTAAGCTCAACAAAAGCAATGGAAAACACATATCCACATAGATCTTGGACAATGCTCTTCTCAACAACAGCTTGGTCAAGGAAGAAATAAAGAAAGAAATTAAATACATTTTAGAATTTAATGAAAATGTAGACACATCATACCAAAAATTATGGGACACAATGACAGTAGTGCTAAGAGGAAAACTCATAGCTCTGAGTGCCTCCAAATAAAGAATGGAGAGAGTTTACACTAACAGCTTGATAGTGCACTTGAAAGCTCTAGAACAAAAGGAAGCAAATATCCCCAAGAGGCGTAGACGGCAGGAAATAATCAAACTTAGGGATGAAATCAACCAAACAGAAACAAAAAGAACTATACAAAGAATCAACAAAACAAGGAGCTGGTTCTTTGAAAAAATCAACAAGATAGATAAACACTTAGCCAGACTAACCAGAGGGCACAGAGACAGTATCCAAATTAATAAAATCAAAAATGAAAAGGAAGACATAACAACAGAAACTGTGGAAATTCAAAAAAAAAAATCATCAGATCCTTCTACAAGAGTTTATACTCAACATGGTTTGAAAACCTAGATGAAATGGACAACTTTCTAGAAACATACTAGGTGCCAACACTAAAACAGGATCAGATAAACCATCTAAATCGTTCCATAAGTCCTGAGGAAATAGAAGCAGTCATTAATAGTCTCTCCTCAAAAAAAAAAAAAAAAAAAAAAAAAAAAAAAAAAAAAAAAAAACAAGCCAGAACCTGATGGGTTCTGATGGGTTTAGTGGGAAATTCTCTCAGATCTTCAAAGAAGAGTTAATACCAATACTCTTCATACTTTTCCATGAAATAGAAACTCAAGGAACACTATCCAACTCATTCTATGAAGCCACAATAATGCTTATACCTACACCAAACAAAAACCAAACAAGGAAGGAGAACTTCAGACCAATCTGCCTCATGAACATTGATGTAAAATACTGAACAAAATCCTGGCCAACCGAATCCAAGTATGTGTCACAACTATAATCACCACAATCAGGTAGGCTTCATCCCAGGGATGCAAGGATGGTTCAATATACAGAAATCTGTCAATGTAATACACTACATAAACAAATGAAAGGAAATATACTACATGGTAATTTATTAGATGCTGAAAAGGCTTTTGGCAAAATCCAGCATCCCTTCATGATAAAAGTCTTGGAGAGATCGGGAATCCAACGGCCATACCTAAACATAGTGAAAGCAATAAACTGCAAACCAGTAGCCAAAATCAAGTTAAATGGAGAGAAACGTGAAGCAATCCCACTAAAATCTGGGACCAGACAGGCTACCCACTCTCTCCCTATCTATTCAGTATAGTACTTGAAGTTCTAGCCAGAGCAATCGGGTAGCAAAAGGAGGTCAAAAGTATAGAAATTGGAAAGGAAGAAGTCAAAATATCACTATTTGCAGATGATATGATAGTAAACTTAAGAGATCCCACGTCTTCCACCAGAGAACTCAGTCTGCTGTCCATGCATGCGCAGTCTGCTGTTTGCGTTATTAAAATCACAGATTTTTTTCTAATAGAAACACACAGTATAGTTATATTTACCACACCAAATTAAATCCAGAAATCCCAATGAAGAGTACATATTTAAGATACATTTCAAATTTAATCAAAAAGACTTTTCATTTATTGAAAACTACAATGAGTAGTAAAATGATTCAACAGTAACTTGGGGCAGTTTGGTGACATAAGAAATGGGAACATGAGCTGGCTGATTATACACACAGCCACATAATTTTGTGCTCAATGCTGCTATGCCAGCTACATTTTGAAATGTTCAATTGACAGTTTATTTCCATTGTATCCTAAACTGCATGAATCATATAAAATACAGTTTTTAATACAGTCTAATCAACCAAAATACCTGTCTCACTTGAATTTGAGAGGTTAAGATTGAGCAAATATTTTTTATATCAAAATAATTTCATAATTTCAGGATGTAACCAGGGTTGGCCAATCTCAAATGAAGATTAGAATAATATTAATTTCATGATATTGATTCAAAACTAGTAATCAGCTATGAAAGAAGAAAACTAATATGTGAATAACACTGTGGCAAAGATCATTATTGAGATGAACAGGAAGCTTAGTTGCTAAACTGATTGCATCACAGTTGGAAAGTGTATATTCAATCTTTAGAACTCACATAAAATAAAGAACTAGTGTGCTGACATATAATCTTAAAACTTATTTTTAATTTAGTTTTTTATCATAACATAATTATCGCATTTCCCCTCCCCCTTTCTTATTCCAAAGCCTCTCACTCACTCCTCCTTGCTCACAGTTATATCATGACATCTTTTTTCAATAAGTTCTCCCTCTCTCTCTCTCTCTCTCTCTCTCTCTCTCTCTCTCTGTCTCTCTCTCTCTCTCTCTGTGTGTGTGTGTGTTTGTGTGTTTGTGTGCATGTGTGTGTATATATATAAGACACATAGTTCAAGGCCAGCCTGGTCTACAGAGTGGGGTTAAGGACAGTAAGGGCTACACAGAGAAACCATGTCTTAAAAAACCAACCAAATAAAGAATAAAAACAAAAATCAGGAATCCTGTTTCTTTACATTGATTCACTGCACCTGACATATGCACAGCACTGTATCCAGCACAGTCTAGGGCTCAGAAGCCAAGGGTCCAACATAGCAGAACAGATTCAGAGGAAGATTTTGGGGGGAAGTGCATCCATTCCCCATAATCTAGCTGGGCACACCAATGACCTCAGAGTGTTCTGCCCACACTCAGAAAGTAGACAGGGGACTCACAACCAGGATAGCATTTTCCTCCTGTGTAGGGGACACCGACTGCCAGTGTAGTGACATGGAACCCCTCAGTGTGGGATAAGAGAACATGTCCCACAGCTTGCCACATGGGGATTCGGATAATCATCTTGGCAGTCTCACCCCTTTTGTGTCCCCTTGGTCTCAGGACCCTACCTGCTTGAAGCAACTCTATGGACTCAGGAACAGCAATGGATTATCCAAATGCAAGAAGTTTGGAAACCATGGCTCTACTGATACTGCGCTGGGTTAACACCACCCAAACCACTGCAGTTTAAATGCCCCCAACCAGCATCCCTGTGACATCACCAGTGAGAAGTACTGCAGAGCATTGTGGGATATGTAGTCTTGGTCTCCAGGGCTATCTCAGAGTTACTTGCATCTTCTGTTGCCTCCCTAGCTCGACAGGGACACATTGCTCTCCGAATAAATTCTTTTACAAAAAACAATTCTCAGCTCTAAAGCCAAACACATTTTTTTTAAAAAACCACCGGCCTCTGAGATGGCTGCTCTTTCTTGTCAGTCCCCTCTACACACAATTAAAACATCTGGACATTTACTGAAGTACCGTGCTGCGGAGACTGCTGCTTTCTATTCTCATGCTGCCCTTACAAACACACACACACAAACACACGCACACACACACACACACACACACACACACACACCCATGACAGGAACTTCAGGAGGCCAGAGCACCATCCAAAATCTCACTGATCACCATCAGGAAACATTTAATAAATCAGGCTTGACTCACCAAAGTTCATGCCAGGCCTCCCTGTCCTAGACATGAGGGTGAAGATTCATTTAATTTCCTAACAAAAGCAGTATGAGCACCACACACAGGTCACCTAGCAACATGTCATCTTTTCTCCATGATCCCAAAGAGGCAGTGAATAGGGATTCAGATTATGCATAAAAGTTTCCTAAAAGTCCCAGGACAGCTGCAGAGACAGAGGAAAATGTGTGACATGCAGGCACACTGGGTGCCTGGATGGACAGACTCTCTCTTTGAGGTTATTATTCACTTTTTTTTAAATTTATTTTTTATTTTATTTTATTTTATTTTATTTATTTTATTTTTTTATTATTTTTTATTATTTTTTATTTTTTTATTTTATTTTTTCATTATTATTCACTTTTAATAGAAAATAATATAAAATATAGCTGATGTTTCTTAATCTTTTGGCTGATTTTCTTTCTCCTTCTACAAAATACTATAGCAGTATCAAACATCTGTGTTATAGGCCCCTTTGTTATGGTAAGATGCAGGACAACCACAGATATGCAGAGAAAGCCTGTCTCAACTCAGGAAAAAAAAATCTCACAAGGCAAAATTCCAATATTAATATAAAAGAAGATACTAGGGTGTGTAATTGTGGAACCACATACTCCTCCACAGATAGAAACAATGTAAAATAACTAAATAATTTGGGTTCAAATTTAGCAGTTGAGTTCTTTAAGTTTGTAATAACACAAATGTATTGAAAATTGCAGAAAGAATAAATATGTAATTTGATTTTTCAAAGAACATATTATTTTATGTAGGTTTTGGGAGAACAACAAGGACTGCAGCACATCGATAACAGTATTATTTTAACTTGTTGATAATCAGTTGACGCTGCTGTAGATCTGAATATATTATTTTGTTTGATTTTGTTAAGATTGAGTAGACACGTTCTTCCTTTCCTTCTTTCCTTTGTTTGCTTTGTAGGTGCTATTTATTGCAAGAAATGTTCTTTTTGTATTCCTATAAGCACACGTTTAACACCTAAGGTATTTAAATGTATATGGGAAAAGTAAATATAACACTTTTCTCGTTATCAGCACAGTGAGTAGCACACAGGCATGTACAGTGTATTTGACTTGTTTACCGTCTATGTTAAAGAACTTTTATTTCAGCTATAATGCATTGTACTGTGTAATGTGAAAAAGTGTCATCAATTAAAATAAACACATTCAGTACATTGCACTTCCTAATTTCTTTTAGTTTCAGAACTTTGTATGTCCTTAATTTCATTTTCACAGAAAATTTTCATATTACACTGTACTGTACCTCTCTCTCTCTTTCCTTCTTCTCTCTCTGTCCCTTCTCTTCCCATTCACCTCCCGTCCACCCTCTCTCTAAGTATTCATGGCCAACCTCCTCTGATCCTCTCTCTCTCTCTCTCTCTCTCTCTCTCTCTCTCTCTCTCTCTGTATGTGTGTGTGCATGTGTGTGTGTTTGTGTGCATGTGTGTGTATATATATGAAACACATATATTTATATATAAATATATGTATATGAATATATTCATATAATTTAGACATATACATATGTGTATATATTCCTAATACATAAATACAATCTGTATAATGCTATCTGTACTGTTATCAGCATCGATCAGTTTATATAGAAAACCACACTGAACTGAATGCAGATTTTGGAGCCCTGTTCTTACTAAGAGATCAACAATTCAGTGCTTGCACATGAGGCTCACAGACCATTTCAAAAAGAAAAGAGTACATTTGTAAGAGCCATAGAAAATGATAATTTGCTTTGAGGCTTTATATCCTTGGAGCATCAGAAGATATACCCATAAATCTTTGCCAATATGACTCTAAACAAGAACAGAATAGGAATGACAATGGACATGTTACTGTCATTCACATTTATTCAAAGCACTGGAGAGTCAGACACAGGAATTTACTTGTGATCACTGAACAGCCCATAGTGTAATAAGAGTAACAGGCAATTGGGAGATCATGACTCAAAAACAAAACATGAATTTTGTCTAAAGAAGGCCAACTGAGATTGTCTTCTGAATAAACTAGCAGTTAATGGAGACTGCATCTAGACTTATATAGAACCTACACATAAATATAAGCATACATACAAAAGATATTGTTATATTAGCAATTTGAAATTAAAGGGTTCTATTTATGATTTCACAGGTTTAGCTAAACTTTTTAGTAATGAAGTTTGGAAAGGTCATTTAACTATGTTACATAAACAGAATCTGAAAAAAATTTCATTGTACAAATTTAAACAATATAAAAAACTATTTGCTGTGTACATAGGGCTATCATTAAATCTTTGCCTGCTATGACCAAAACTATAAGTACAAAGCACAACTATGAAAATTTGGAAACATCCTATTGTAGGGACAATCCAGTATCACCACACAAGGAGCCAGGATGCGATAAGCATGATATTCATCCTAGATGAACATTGTACAAAACCGCTCACTACAACGTCATCTTCCCTTCAGTATGTGCGGCCAACTTCAAATAGGAAAATAACCTTGACATTTACAACATCACTGATTCGTAGGGCCTTTCCCAGTCATACATGTTATGTCTCTGTATAACAGATTTTTAACTGTAGAAGCTATTTTGGATTTGAGATTTTTGTTACAGAATTACATGATCACCAGTTTATTTTAATCTTTTTTAAAAAACATGAAGCTTTTCTCCAAGCATCTCAATTATCATACTTTAAATTTTATTTATAATTTATAAAATATGAAAATATGCTTCATATAATATATGAAATACATAATATCTATGCCCGCTAAGCAACTTTGCTATCAGATACAATGTATCAGTTGGATGATTCACAAATCAAATCAGACATGATGTTATCACATATCATGGATTACCAACAGGTCAGGATACTTTTCTATTTAGCAAATTTATTTATAACCAAAATGTTTCCTCTTCCTTAGCTGAAATTTGACTGTGGGTATTTTCACCCCCAAATACCTTCTCCAGACATGAACACTTACCAGACCTACCTTATTTTCTCTTCTTACCGAACTCATTACAAATTGTAAACCTTACTCTTCCTCAGCAGAAGCTACATCTCAGTATACAGCTCCTGGCTTAGCTGTCAGAAGTGTATGTGAGAGAGGGAGAGAAATCATGAGATAAAGGTTCATAATTCCATGAAATTACCTCCCTCAGAATGATAATTTTCTTCTCACCTGCACTGACAATGACAGCTTTTGCTTTGGGAGTCAATAAATTTTCTGTCACTTTTTCCTATGGATAATCACCAAAGACCATTTCTTTTCTCTTGTGTCTCAAGGACAACATGTTTGGAAAGCATCCTAGAATTTCATTATCACTGAAGGTTGACAGGGAGGGAAGGTACAGAGAATATCAAGATTTGATTTGTAAGAATCTTAGAAAGAAGCCTCCATGTCTCATTGGAGTTCAACCTTCTCTGTGTTCTACATAAAGTATTAATTTTCATATCCCATAGCTGTCCCCCTTTATTTTTTCTTTCTTGTTTTTTTAATTGGATATATGTTTTATTTACATTTCAAATGATATCCCCTTTTCTGGCCCCCCACTCCAAGAAAGTCCTATAAGCCCACTTCCCTTGCCCTGTTCTCCCACCCATGCCTTCCCACTTCTCTGTTCTAGTTTTGCCCTATACTGCTACCCTGAGTCTTTCCAGAACAAGGGGCCACTCCTCCGATCTTCTTGTATCTCATTTGATGTGTGGACTATGCTTTGGGCATTCCAGTTTTCTAGGCTAATATCCACTTATTAGTGAGTGCATACCATGATTGATCTTTTGAGACTGTGTGACCTCACTTAGTATGATGTTCTCCAGCTCCATCCATTTGCCTATGAATTTCATAATTTCATTATTTCTAATGGCTGAATAGTACTCCATTGTGTATATATACTGCATTTTTTGCATCCATTCTTCTGTTGAGGAATACCTGTGTTCTTTCCAGCTTCTGGCTATTATAAATAGGGCTGCTATGAACATAGTGGAGCATGTATCCTTATTACATGCTGGGAAATCCTCTGGGTATATGCCCAGGAGTGGTATAGCAGGATCATCTGGAAGTGAGGTGCTCAGTTTTCTGGGGAACCACCAGACTTATTTCCAGAGTGGTTGTACCAATTTGCAAACCGACCAGCAGTGGAAGAGTATTCCTCTTTCTCCACATCCTTGCCAACACCTGCTGTCTCCTGAATTTTTATTCTTAGCCATTCTGACTGGTATATGGTGAAGTCTCAGGGTTGTTTTGATTTGCATTTCCCCATTGACTAATGATTTTGAGCATTTTTTAAGATGCTTCCCCACCATCCAAAGTTCTTCAGGTGAAAATTCTTTGTTTAACTCTGTCCCCCATTTTTTAATAGGGCTATTTGGTTTTCTGGGGTCTAACTTCTTGAGTTCTTTGTATATATTGGATATGAGCCCTCTATCAGATGTAGGGTTAGTGAAGATCTTTTTCCAATTTGTTGGCTGCCGATTTGTCCTTTTGATGGTGTCCTTTGCCTTACAGAAACTTTGTAATTTTATGAGGTCCCATTTGTCAGTTCTTGATCTTAGCGCATACACTATTGGTGATCTGTTCAGAAACTTTCTGCCTGTACCGATGTCCTCAAGGGTCTTCCCCAGTTTCTTTTCTATTAGCTTCAGAGTGTCTGGCTTTATGTGGAGGTCCTTGATCCATTTGGAGTTGACCTTAGTACAAGGAGACAAGGATGGATCAATCCTCATTCTCAAATATAAAAATAACATCAAACTGACAGGAAGTAATAATCACTATTCTTTAATATCTCTTATAATCAATGGATACAATTCCCCCAAAAAAGACATAGACTAACAGAATGGATATGTAAACAGGACCCTACATTTTGCTGCATATAGGAAACACAACTCAGTGTCAAAGACAAACACTACCTTAGTGTAAAAGGCTGGGAGACAATTTTACAAGCAAATGGTCTCAGGAAACAAGCATGAGTAGCCATTCTAATATCAGATAAAATTGACTTTCAACCTAAAGTCATCAAAGAGACAAGGAAGGACACTTCTTGCTGATCAAAGGAAAAATCCACCTAGAAGAACACTCAATTCTGAACATCCATGCTCAAAATGCAAGGGCACCCTCATTCATAAAAGAAACCTTACTAAAGCTCAAAGCACACATTGCACCTAACACAATAATTGTGGGTGACTTCAACACTGCACTTTCCTCAATGGACCTATCGGGAGACAGTGAAACTAATTGAAGCTTTGGACCAATTGGATTTAACATATATATATATATATATATATATATATATATATATATAAAACATTTTATCCTAAAGCAAAAGAATATACCTTTTTCTCAGCACCTCATGGTACCGTCTCCAAAATCGATCATATAATTGGTCACAAGACCTTGAGAAAATCTACTTAAGATTTTTCCAAACAGAGCCTTCTTTGTTGTGTATAGGACAACATTCCTTATTCACTTTTTCTCTGCAAGATAAGTGATAATGCACCACAAGATAAAACCTAATCACACATTACAATTTTGCGTAGAAAGACACATATCCATTATATGGTTTCCTGTTAATGATTGAAAATGAGTGACAGAAACATAAATATTGTGAAATATATCATATATAATTTACATATATATGATAAAATGATGGTTTTTCTGTATTTCTTATACAGGAAAAGCACAATCTGGGCACATCAGACTCATGTCTCACCACAAAGGAGCCCAAAGAAGGAAAGCTAAAAGAAATGATGGGTTGTGGTGTTTATCAGCCACCAGCTCACATCTCTCAAGAACAATGCAACCTATTAAAATTGAGAAGAGTGAATGAAAGCAAAGACTGAAACTAGTACCAGGATGCTCATAGTGGCTCTTAGTTCACAGGGTGTTCTAATAGCAGCATAAGTGCTGTGGATATGTGGAAAGAGCTTTTGGTACCTATACAGAATGAAAACAATTGAGCTCCCAGACCAGACAATAGGCACAGTAAGCAAAACTTGATGGAAAACAAAAACATTATATGTAATGAACTTGACTTCATCATTAACTGTAGTAAAACAGTATTTTATAGTTCTTTTATATATCATGTTATTGCTGCTTTACTTGGTATATGCATACACCAGTATAATCTTATTTACCCCCATGTACAGAATCGAGAAACGGGAAATATAGTCACAGGCTGTGTTTCTGTCTCATTGCTGGAACGCCCAGAGTTCATGTATGTCACTCAGGGCAGACAGAATGCAGTCAGTTATTCAGGTCCTCAGTCCCTGTTTTTCGATGGTTAGAAAGAGCATAGTCTGTGATGATTGCTATTGTTCTGAGCATGTGCCAAGAGTACAGAGAGGCTGGGAGAGAGACAGCATTCTCCGAAATATGTAGGCATGTCTCTTTACAAAGCAGACCACCCTCACTACAATTTTTGATGTTGAATGTGAATTCATACATTACTCAGAGTCAGATAGAGATTAAATAACTTTTTGCATTGAAGGAATGCTCAGGAAAGGAAGTTAATTGGGGGAACCCTTGGGGCCTATTTAGATAACTCATTAGAGTGAAGAACTCAAGGATTTTATGCTATGTGACTGATTTACATGATCTTCTCAATGAGGTGTCGTGGGTATGTTTTACAGAGCAAAGAGAGTTTAGCAGGGAGCTGCCCCATGCCTACCATACTGGATTTGGAGTTTCACAGGGTTTGGACTCACTCTACCTTACAAATTCAGCTATCTAAGGATGTGGACCACTTGCCCTACAATACAAAGGCTGATGAAATTTGGAACTTTTACTTCTTAAGACCATCTAAACATGAGTCACTGTGACTGACGGTGATGACCTAGCAGACATGCAAGAGGTAGGTAGTACCAATGGAAACACGTCTACCATGTTTAGAATATATAATAGGTATTTACAATCAAAGACATTGATTATCAGATTTATCCTAAATTTCCACTATCTGTAGCTCACTTCTGTTGAAAATGATCAAGCAATCAAAGAGTTGGCTAAGAACAGCTTCATGAGAATAAAATCAATTGGTTTTAATGTATGTTTATTGTAACAAAGTATTAGGTAGTAGGATAGTAGAGAGAAATTTCACAGAATTCCAACTGCACTTTGAAAGATGATCATTATTCCAATTACAAGATCTTTGGAATCCATCTTGCCAGCTCCTTCTCCAAAACTGACCATATAATTGGTCACAAAACAGGCTTCAACAGAAATAAGAATGAATAATCTCATAAATCCTATCAGATCATCACAGATTAAGGCTGATCTTCAGTAACATCAAAAATAATACAAAGCCCACATACGTCTGGAACCTCAACAACAAGTGGATCAAGGACCTCCACATAGAACCGTATGAACTGAATCTACTAGAAGAGACAGCGGGGAAGAGACTGGAGCATATAGGCACAGGGGTAAAGATCCTGAACAGACTGCCAATAGCTTATTCTCTAGGATGAGGAATTGACAAATGGGACCTCATGAACTGCAAATGTTCTTTATGGAAAAGGGCACTGCCAGTAGGACAAAGATCTTTACCAATCCTACATCTGAAAGAGGGCTAATATCCAATAAATACATAGAATTCAAGAAGTTAGACTTCAGAGAAACAAATAACCCAATTAAAAAATGAGGTACAGAGCTATACAAAGAATTCTCAACTGAGGAATACAGAATAGGTGAAAAGCACCTAAAGATTTCATAATATATGTAATAATAATATTATTATATATAGACCACAACAATTTTCTTAATTATGTTTCATACTAGGAGGTACCGTGATATTCTAGAAGGTATCTTCTTTTGGTTTAGGATAAAATGTTCTACAGGTATCCATTTGATTCATAACTTCTCTTAGTGTCACTGTTTGTCTGTTTAGTTTGTCTTTCCCTGATCTGTCCATTAATGAGAGTGGAATGTTGAAGTCTCCTACTATTTTTGTGTGGGGTTGGAATGTGCACTTTGAACTTTATTAAAGTTTCATTTATGAATGTTGGTGCCCTTATATTTTGAGAATATATGATCAGAATTGAGGGTTCATCTTGGAAGATTTTTTTCCTTTGATTAGTATGAACTTCCTTATCTTTTTTGGTTACTTTAGGTTGAAAGTCGATTTTATTCTACATTAGGATGGCAATACCAGCTTGTTTCTTGGGACAATTTGCTTGGAAATTTGTTTTCTAGTCTGTTACCCTGAGGTAGTATCTATCTGTGTCCCTGAGTTGAGTTTCCTGAGTGCAGCAAAATGTTGGGTCTTGTTTACTTATGCTGTCTGTTAGCATATGTCAATTTATTTGGGACTTGAATCCACTGATATTAAAAGATAATAAGGAAAAGTGATTGCTGCTCCCTGTTATTATTGCTATTAGAAGTGGAGTTATGTTTACGTGGCTATCTTCTTTTTGATTTGTTAAAAGAAGATTATTTTCTAGCTTTATCTAGCATGCAGTATGACTCCTTTTTTCGATGTATTGCTATTTTATTCGATATATTTTTTATTTATATTTCAAATGATTTCCCCTTTTCTGGCACCCCACTCCCCTAAAGTCACATAAGCCCCCTTCCCTCCCCCTGTTCTTCCACCCACCCCTTACCACTTCCCTGTTCTGGTTTTGCCTTATACTGCTACACTGAGTCTTTCCAGAACCAGGGCCCACTCCTCTGTTCTTCTTGTACCTCATTTGATATGTGGATTATGTTATGGGTATTCCAATTTTCTAGGCTAATATCCACTTATTAGTGAGTGCATACCATAATTGATCTTTGAGACAGGGTTACCTCACTTAGTATGATGTTCTCCAGCTCCATCCACTTGCCTAAGAATTTCAAAAATTCATTCATTGTTTCTAATGGCTGAATAGTACTCCATTGTGTATATATACCACATTTTTTTGCATCCATTCTTCTGTTGAGGGATACCTGGGTTCTTTCCAGCTTCTGGCTATTATAAATAGGGTTGCTATGAACATAGTGGAGCATATATCCTTATTACATGCTGGGGAATCCTCTGGGTATATGCCCAGGAGTGTTATAGCAAGATCCTCTGGAAGTGAGGTGCCCAGTTATCTGAGGAACCACCAGACTGATTTCCAGAGGGTTGTTCCAATTTGCAACCCCACCAGCAGTGGAGGAGTGATCCTCTTTCTCCACATCCTTGCCAACACCTGCTGTCTCCTGAGTTTTTAATCTTAGCCATTCTGACTGGTGTAAGGTGAAATCTCAGGGTTGTTTTGATTTTCATTTCCCTGATGACTAATGAAGTTGAACATTTTTTTTATTCGATATAATTTATTTACATTTCAAATGACTTGAAGTTGAACATTTTTTAAGATGTTTCTTCGCCATCCGAAGTTCTTCAGGTGAGAATTCTTTGTTTAACTCTGTACCCCATTTTTAATAGGGTTATTTGGTTTTCTGGGGTCTAACTTCTTGAGTTCTTTGTATACATTGGATATTAGCCCTCTATCTGATGTAGGATTGGTGAAGATCTTTCCCCAATTTGTTGGTTGCCAATTTGTCCTTTTGATGGTGTCCTTTGCCTTACAGAAACTTTGTAATTTTATGAGGTCCGATTTGTCAATTCTTGATCTTAGAGCATAAGGTATTGGTGTTCTGTTCAGGAAATTTCTCCCTCTACTGATGTCCTCAAGGGTCTTCCCCAGTTTCTTTTCTATTAGCTTCAGAGTGTCTGGCTTTATGTGGAGGTCCTTGATCCATTTGGAGTTGAGCTTAGTACAAGGAGACAAGGATGGATCAATTCGCATTCTTGTGCATGCTGACTTCCAGTTGAACCAGCACCATTTGGTGAAAAGGCTATCTTTTTTCCGTTGGATGTTTTCAGCCCCTTTGTTGAGGATCAAGTGACCATAGGTATGCAGGTTCATTTCTGGATCTTCAATCCTGTTCCATTGATCCTCCTGCCTATCACTGTACCAATACCATGCAGTTTTTAACACTATTGCTCGGTAGTATTGCTTGAGGTCAGGGATAATGATTCCCCCAGAATTTTTTGTTGTTGTTGAGAATAGTTTTAGCTATCCTGGGTTTTTTTGTTATTCCAGACGAATTTGAGAATTGCTCTTTCTAACTCTGTGAAGAATTGAGTTGGGATTTTGATGGGGATTGCATTGAATCTGTAGATTGCTTTTGGCAACATGGCCATTTTAACTATATTAATCCTGCCGATCCATGAGAATGGGAGGTTTTTCCATTTTTTGAGGTCTTCTTCCATTTCCTTCTTCAGAATCTTGAAGTTCTTATCACATAGATCTTTCACATGTTTGGTAAGAGTCACCCCAAGGTACTTTATACTGTTTGTGGCTATTGTGAAGGGTGCCATTTCCCTAATTTCTTTTTTTTTTCACTCATAGTTTGACTTTTTCCTTTCCAATTTGTATCCTTCTGACCTCCTTATGTTGTCTAATTGACCAAGCTAGTACCTCAAGTACAATATTGAAAAGATAAGGAGAAAGGGGACAGCCCTGTCTAGTCCCTGATTTTAGTGGGATTGCTTCAAGTTTCTCTCCATTTAGTTTGATGCTGGCTACTGGTTTGCTGTATATTGCTTTTACTATGTTTAGGTATGGGCCTTGAATTCCTGCTCTTTCCAAGACTTTAAGCATGAAAGGATGCTAAATTTTGGGAAATGGTTTTTCAGCATCCATTGAAATGACCATGTGTTTTTTTTTCTTTGAGTTTGTTTATGTAGTGGATTGCATTGATGGATTTCTGTATTTTGAACCAACCCTGAATCCCTGGGATAAAGCCTATTTGATAATGGTGGATGATCGTTTTTTTATGTGTTCTTGGATTTGGTTGGCAAGAATTTTAATGAGTATTTTTGCATTGATGTTCATAAGGGAAATTGGTCTGAAGTTCTCTTTCTTTGTTGGATCTTTGTGTGGTTTTGGTATCAACGCAATTGTGGCTTCATAGAAGGAATTGAGTAGTGTTCCTTCTGTTTCTATTTTGTGGAATAGTTTGAAGAGTATTGTTGTTAGGTCTTCTTTGAAGGTCTGATATAATTCTTCACTGAAGTCATCTGGTCATGTGCTTTCTATGACCCCTTCTATTTCTTTAGTGGTTATGGGACTGTTTAGATGATCTAATTGATCCTGATTTAATTTTGGTATTTGGTATCTGTCTAGGAAACTGTCCATTTCCTCCAGATTCTCCAGTTGTGTTGAGTATAGGCTTTTGTAGTAGGATCTGATGATTTTTTGCATTTCTTCAGTTTCTGTTGATATCTCCCTTTTCATTTCTAATTTTGTTAATTTGGATACTTTCTCTCTGCCTTTTGGTCAGCGGGTTTATCTATCTTGTTGATTTTCTCAAAAAACCAGCTCCTGGATTTGTTGATTCTTTCTATGGTTCTTTGTTTCCACTTGACTGATTTCAGCCCTGAGTTTGATGATTTCCTGTCTTCTACTCCTCCTGGGTGAATTGGCTTCTTTTTCTTCCAGGGCTTTCAGGTATGTTGTTAAGCTGCTAGTGTATGCACTCTCCATTTTTTTTTTTTTTTTTTTTTTTGGATGCACTCAGGGCTATGGGTTTTCCTCTGAGCACTGCTTTCATTGTGTCCCAAAGATTTGAGTATGCTGTACCTTCATTTTCATTAAATTCTAAAAAGTCTTTGATTTCTGTCTTTAGTTCTTCTTTGGCCAAGGCGTCATTGAGTAGAGTATTGTTCAGTCTCCATGTGTATGTGGGCTTTCTGTTGTTTTTGGTGCCATTGAAGACCACTCTTACTCCATAGTGATCCAATAGGAGGCATGGGATTAGTTCAATCATTTTATATTTGTTGAGGTCTGTCTTGTGACCAACTATATTGTCGATGTTGAAGAAGGTACCGTGAGGTGCTGAAAAAAAGGTATATTCTTTTGTTTTAGGGTGAAATGTTCTATAAATATCAGTCAAATCCAACTGGTCCAAAAATTCAATTACTTTTATTGTGTCCCTGTTTAGTTTCTGTTTTCCCGATCAGTCCATTTAGGAGAGTGGAGTGTTGAAGTCACCCACAATTATAATGTTAGGTACAATGTGTGCTTTGAGCTTTAGTAAAGTTTCTTTTACGAATGAGGGTGCCCTTGCATTTGGTGCATAGATGTTCAGAATTAAAATTTCTTCTTGGTGGATTTTTCCTTTGACCAACAAGAAGTGTCCTTCTGTGTCTCTTTTGATGACTTTAGGTTGAAAGTCAATTTTATCTGATATTAGAATGGGTACTCTGGCTTATTTCCTGAGACCATTGGCTTGTAAAATTGTCTTCCAGCCTTTTACTCTAAGGTAGTTTTTGTTTTTGACATTTAGGTGTGTTTCCTGTATGCAGCAAAATGTAGGGTCCTGTTTCCTTATCCAGTCTGTTAGTCCGTTGATGTTAAGAGATATTAAGGAATAGTGATTATTACTTCCTGTCATTTCTGATGTTATTTTTATAATTGAGTGGTTATCTTCTTTTGGGTTGATGAAAGAAGGTAACTCTCTTGCTTTTTCCAGGGTGTAGTTTCCCTCCTTGTGTTGGAGTTTTCCTCCTATTATTCTTTGTAGAGCTGGGTTTGTTGAAAGATATTTTGTAAATCTGGTTTTGTCATGGAATATCTTGGTTTCTGCATCTATGGTTATTGAGAGTTTTGCTGGGTATAGTAGTCTTGGCTGACCTTTGTGTTCTCTTAGAGTCTGCATGAGTTCTGCCCAGGATCTTCTAGCTTTCATGGTCTCTGCTGAGAAGTCTGGTGTGATTCTGATAGGGCTTCCTTTATATGTTACTTGACCTTTTTCTCTTACTGCCTTTAATATTCTTTCTTTGTTTAGTGCATTTGGGGTTTTGATTATTATGTGACGGGAGGTATTTCTGCTCAGGTCCAGTCTGTTTGGAGTTCTGTAGTCTTCTTGTATATTCATGGGCATCTCTCTCTTTAAGTTGGGAAAGTTTTCTTCCATAATTTTGTTGAAGATATTTGCTGGCCCTTTGAGTTGTAAATCTTCACTCTCATCTATACATATAATCCTTAGATTTGGTCTTCTTATTGTGTCCTGGAGTTCTTGGATGTTTTGGGTTACAAGCCTTTTGCATTTTGCATTTTCTTTGACCATTGAGTCAATGGTTTCTATGTTATCTTTTGGCATCTGAGATTCTTTCTTTCATCTCTTGTATTCTGTTGTTGATATTTGTATCTATGGCCCCTGATTTCTTCTCAAGGTTTTCTATCTCCAAAGTTGTCTCCCTTTGTGATTTCTTAGTTGTTTCTATTTCTGATTTTAGGTCCTGGATGGTTTTGCTTAGCTCCTTCACTTGCTTGTTTGTGTTTTCTTGTAATTCTTTAAGAGATTTTTGTGTTTCCTCTTTAATGACTTCTGCTGTTTGACTCACTTTCTCCTGCATTTCATTAAGCTTTTTTTGTGTGTGTGTGTGCGTGTGTGTGTGTGTGTGTGTGTGTGTGTGTGTTTCTTCTTTACTGGCTTCTATCTCTCAAGCCTTATTCTCCTGAATTTCTTTAAGTGATTTTTGTGTTTCCATAATATGGGTTTCTAGCTTATTCATGTTCCCCTGTATTTCTTTAAGAGATTCATTTATGTCCTTTTTGTGTTCTTCTAGCAGCATCATGACCAGTGATTTTAAATCCAAATCTTGTTTTTCTGGTGTGTTTGTGTAACCAGGACTTGCTAATGTTGGAAAGTTTGATTCAGACGCTGCCATATTGCCTAGTTTTTTGTTAGTAGTATTCCTGCATTTGCCCTTTGCCATCTTGTTATTTCTGCCGTTAGTTGGTCTTGTCTCTGGCTGGTAATTGTGCCTCCTGTGAGGCGGTAGGGCTATTTCTGCAACATTGGATGACTGGGTTTCCCCTGTTACAGATTGCTGATGTGCTATCCTCCTCTTGGGTGCCCTTGGAGCCCTAGTGTGCCTTGCCCCAGGTTGTCTGTGTGAACCAGGCAGTGCCCGTTTGCTCCTTCAGTGAGTGCTGATGGTCTATGCTGCAGGATCTTTTTTTTTTTATTCGATATATTTTTTATTTACATTTCAAATGATTTCCCCTTTCCTAGCCTCCCCTCTCCCCGAAAGTCCCGTAAGCCCCCTTCTCTCCCCCTGTCCTCCCACCCACCCCTTCCCACTTCCCTGTTCTGGTTTTGCTGAATACTGCTTCACTGAGTCTTTCCAGAACAAGGGGCCACTCTTCCTTTCTTCTTGTACCTCATTTGATGTGTAGATGCTGCAGGATCTTTTCCGAGTGCTGGTCACTCTGATGGGCAGCCGATCTCCCAACCAGTTGGAGCACACAAGGCTAGCCTAGCTGTTGAGGCCCTGAGACTAGGCAAAAGCCTGGCAGGCTAAGGCCCAAGCAAAGTTCCCCTCGGGCTATGACTGTTAATTGGTTCTGTCAGGTGGCCAGGATTGGAGTGTGCACGTGCTCCCCGGAGAGTCTGCTAAGATAACAACCTCCTGACCGGGTTGGCACACAGATGGCCCACTGAGCAGTCCAGGGCCTGGGGTCAGTCTAAGTCCTGCTGGGCCTAGACCCCTGTTATATTAGTCTTGGGTTATGCCTGTTAGCCAGCTTTGCCCGCTAGAACTCTCTTGTATCCCATAGTCAAAATGGCAGGCCGGGCAAACAACCTCCTGGCTGGGTTTGCACACCGATGCCCCCCCCCCTGCCGAACAGCCCAGGGCCTGGGTGCAGGCCAACACCCGTCGGGCTTACATCCCCGTGATATTGGCCTTGGGTTGTACCTCAGTCTGTCTGATTACTCTGGTGCCCGAGATCCAAGATGGTGGAGAGACTGTCATAACTGACTGGCGGGAGGCAGATTTCTGATGTGGCTTCTGTGTGGTGAAAGGCGCTGTAAATCTGCCACCGCTTGCAGCCTGGATGGCCAGCGAAGGTCAGTGATAGCGGGCACAAGGCCTGCCTGGACCCTGTCACCTTGGTTCCACTGCTGATGGCCCTTCGGCTGGACCAGCTGCTGCTGCTGCCGCCGCCGCCCAGCAATGAATCCAGTTTGACTCCTTTTATTGGACTGTTCTATTTATTATCTTTTGAAGAGCTCTATTTGTGGGAAAATATTGTGTAGATTTGTTTTTGTCATGGAATACCTTTGCTTCCGAATCTATGATTATTGAGAGTTTTGCTGGGTATAGTAGCCTGGTTTGGCATGTGTGTTCTATATGACCTCTGCCCAGGAGCCTCTGACTTTCACAGTCACTGTTGAAAAGTCTGGTGTAATTCTGATAGGCCTGCCTTTATATGTTACTTGTGCCTTTTCCCTTACTACTTTTAATATTTTTTATTTGTTTAGTGCATTTGGTGCTTTGATTATTATGTGATAGGAGGAATTTCTTTTCTGGTCCAATCTATTTGGAGTTCTGTAGGCTTCTTCTATGTTCAAGGGCATCTCTTTATGTTAAGGAACTTTTCTTCTATAATTCTGTTGAAGATATTTACAGCTTTTAGCTGGAAATCTGTGTACTCTTCTATACCTATAATCCTTAGGTTTGGTCTTCTCATTGTGTCCTGGATTTTCTTTATGTTCTGGGTTAGGAGCTTTTTATAATTCTGCAGTTTCTTTCAATGTTGTGTCAATATTTTCTATGGCATCATCTGCACATGAGATTCTCTCTTCTATCTCTTGTATTCTGTTGTTTATGCCCTTTCTGATTTCTTTATATTTTCTACTTCCATTTTTTGATTCAGGATAGTTTTGTTCAGTTTCTTCACTGTTTTGTTTGTGTTTTCCTGAAATTCTTTAATGGATTTTTATGTTTCCTCTTTAAGCGCTTCTACCTGTTTGCCTCTGTTCTTTTGTATTTCTTTAATGTAGTTATTTATGTCCTCCTTAAAGTCCTCTAACAGTATCACAGAATATGACTTTAAATCCAAATCTTATTTTTCCAGTGTGTTGGGGTATCCAGGACTTGTTGTTGTGGGAGAACTGGGTTCGGATGTTGCCATGCCCACTTGGTTTCTGTTGGTAACCTTCTTGCATTTGCCTTTCATCATCTGGTTATCTCTGTTGTTATTTGGTCCCACTGTTTCTGGCTGGAAATTCTCCCTCCTGTGTGCTTGCAAGCCTGTCTCAGCACCCCTGGGAGACCAGCTCTTCCCTGACTCAGAGGGCTGTGGTATATCCTGGTTTGTGGTTGCAGATGGCAACCAGAAGTACCCTGTCCCAGCTGCTCTTCCACTTCTGTGCCCTGTGTGCTCTTGGCCAAACCCACCTTGGGCAGTCACCAGAGAGGAAATAGTGATCTCACTTTCAAATCCAGGAGTCAAAGCACTCCTTGGAGACCAGAATGTCCCTGGTAGGATAGGTACACAGAGGGCTGTGGAACTTCCCAGCTCCTGGGTGTAGATGGGGACTGGAATGATCCTGTCCCAGGTGCTCGGCCACTTCTGTGCCCCATATGTTCTTGGTCTGACCTGTCTTTGAAATCTCTGGAGAGAAAACTGAGAACTCCCTGTCTTAATATTCTGGGATTCATATCCACTATGCCTCAAGCTCTCCATGTCAAGATCTAAGTCAGAAACTTGTATCTCCCAGCTTCCTGAGTAGAATAACATGGGAGCCTTTTAATTCTGGATTATAGTTCATTCCAGATACAGTAAAATTGGCTACCAGAAATAGCCACTACAATCCACTCCTTGTCAACTTGACACAAGTAATATCTCATGAACACATGAAACAATAACAAAGTCATGAGTATGCCTAATATGATATAACTATTCCTCATACAATTTGCAAACACACTTGTAAATTTACAATGGGTCACTGTCCCTTGGGAACATTCTTTTAGTGTATCAACTTAAATTCCAATTGACATTAAAGAAATTGGAAGAAAGACAAATACATTCTTAACATCAAAAAAGAAAACAAAATCATTCATAATCATTTCCATCTTGTTTCTGCAACTGCTTATGTTGCCTCAGGGCGTCTACTAAGAGGCACCCTAAGGGATCTCCTGAACTCCAGGCATAATCATGCTTACTTCCATTGTGGAAAGGCAATACAATTTCCCGCACAGTAATCTGAATCTTTCACTCCCTCCTCACACTGTTATTCATTTGTTAGCCTGGTTGTTTAAGGGCATTAGAAGCCCAAAATGACCAGAGGGAAGTCTAAGATTTCAGTTCACTGGAATGTATGTTGTGGCTCCTGGGAGGAGCATTCCAGCCTTTTCCCAACTCAAGCAGAGAAATCACAGCTTCTGTCCTTGGGTTGGGTGCAAATATCTGCCTCTGACTCCTTCCACTGCTAGTTGGGTCTTCTGCAGAACAGTCATGATAGGTCCTTTTTTGTGAGTGCTCCATATGCTCAGTAATAGTGTCTGGCCTTGGGTCTTCCCCTTGAGCTGGATCCCACTTTAGGCCTGTTACTGGACCTTTTTTTCCTCAGACTCCTCTCCATTTTCATCCCTGCAGTTCTTTCATAGAGGAGCAAATGTGGCTCACCTCTCATCTGATGCCCTGTCTTTCTGCTGGAGGTGGGCTCTACAAGTTCCCTCTCCCCATTGTACTGCATTTAATCCCTTTGCATCCCGAGAGTCTTTCACCTCTCTGATACATTCTGGAGGGTACCCCAACCTCCTACCTCCCAAGGTTTTCTGCTTCCATTCTTTCTGCTGGCCCTCAGGTCTTCAGTCATTTTCCCCCACCCAATACCAGATCATGTTCACTTTCTCACCCCTGTCCTCTTTCCCTCCCTCATATTTTGCATTTTTTTCTTCTCCCTCCCAAGTGTGATTCAGGAGTCCTATATTTTTTTTACATATTCAGTTATTTGTAGCATCTTTAAACATGTAGGAAAGTGATTTATTATATTACTGTTCCAATTGTTTGGACAATTGGAATCTGTACTGGGATGCAGACTGTTTGCTTTTCCAGATAATAAAACTTAATTTAGAGACCTTCACTTACTATTCTTCCGAGATGGGTGTCACATATCTTAATTGGAATGAAAGTTATAAATATTTTAAGCATCTTTGAAACATGAAAATTATGTGGTGTCCTTTCAATTGATGTGGACTAAATAAATTGAATTCCCAGAGTAAAACAAATGTGTTTAGTCTTTCAGAAAAAGACGACAGCATAACTGTTCTGATGATAAATTATACCTTCCGCCTACCATTTAAAATCTCAATTGAATGATCTCTGTATATACAAGCCTTTTCCACTTTTAAAGTAATATCCCTGATAAATGACAGTTTTGTGTTGCATACAATACTAAAAAAATAAACCTGCCAACTCCCTGGTGGGGACAGACCATGCTCCTGTGTTGTCGCTACCAGTAACTCTGTCCAGCCTACCCCAGCAGCATCTGGCTGAGCTGCTAGTTCTCTCTCTGCCATTGGTGGTCCTACATCACAGTAATCAAGTAAATAAAACCTCTTGAGAATTGTATAATTAACCAATCATCTTTAGTATCAATAAAATCACAATTTACAATGTGCCAAAACAATAATTTCAGAGCCAATTGATAATGATAAAAGCTTTATCCCAATTACTCTAACCTTATGCTATAACTACCTTTGGCTGGATTCAGCCACACTGGCTCACACCCACTTCCATTCTACTTTCTCTTTTTTCCTTCTGTCATGCTCTCTGTCTCTCCAACTCTTAACTCAGCCTTCTTTTTTCCCATTCAACCTCTGGCCTTCTGCTAAGCTAATTTAATTAGACAGGGAAAATCCTGCAGACAGGCAAAAAACAAAGAAAGCTTTCAAACACTTTGCCTATAACAAAATTGCTAACTTTATTTCCTTCTATAATAAATGGTTTTGATTATTCATTCCACAAATGAAACTGTAGTTTTTTATACAAAAATTCTATTTACACAACATAAATAAAGTCAATACAAGTAAAATCTGTGTATCAGACATAAACACCCATGAGACAAAATGAAAATGTATTTCCCCACAATAGTCACCACTTCATTTTCAATATATTTGCCTTCATCAAACTCATCCAATGCATGTATGTTTTGATCAACTACACTGTGGAACTTCACTCTGAAGAGCTGATAGATAACAAATATTTCACTTAGAAAGTACTATATGAGAAAACACGGATATCATTCTTCTGGGGTACAAGATCAACTTTTAGAATTCTGCTTTGTTTTGATCATAGTACGAGTGCTTTCAGTAAGATGAAAACCCAAAAACCTCTTAGACATTATATTATACAGATTAGAAGCTTACTTCATCATTTTCATGTTGAACTTTGGATGGACAAAAGTGATAAAACACATAATCAATAGCAAAATATATACCATCTATACACTTGTAAAGCAATTATTGATTTTGACACTATTTATCCATAGTATAAAGAATTTGAGTGGACAGAATTTATAATTCATGTAAAAGGGGCTCACAGTGGGAAAACACATAGAAATGATGGCTGTGAGGTTCACTAGCCATGAACTTGGCTTATATAAAACAGCAACAAAACCTTGCAATATGGAGGAGAAAATATAAAAAGCTACAAATGTAGTCACAAGAAGAAGGATATTCTTGGTGGCTCTAGACTCAGGGGAGGTTCTACGGGAAAGAGACATATTACGAATGTGTTGAATGTGCTGCTTGTGTTTGTAGAGAAAGCCAATCATGGAACCACTGGACCAGATGATGAGCACAGAAAACAAGACTTCAGGAAATATTAATAATGCTATGAACAGTAAATCTACTATTTTATCACAATCACAAGAGGAGCAGAAATAAAAATCTCTTGTTTTTGTCATATTATTTTGAGTCATATTGATATGCACAAGCACTGGGAAAATGAAATTTATAGTAATATACATGACCCAGCAGAGGGATATAGACCAGCCAACATAGTTTGAATATGTGACCTTATGATTCTTAGAACAGAATTTCTGGGAGCTGATGGTGATGGCCAGGTAGATAGTCAAGAGGCACATGGTGCCCAAAGACATGCTTCTGCCAAGTCTTTGAATATACAAAACAAGTTCACAAATAAAATTATGGATGAACCCTTTCATTCCAAAAGCTACGATTGTATAAGGTACACCTTTAGAGAGAATTATCAAGAGGTTGGCTGTAATCAGATGTGTGTGGAGTATATCTGTAGGCTTCAATGTGAATTCATTATAGTAAATAATAAGATAGTGGGATAGAAGAGAAATATTTCCAAGAATTCCAACTATACTTTGTGATAAGAATATTATTCCCACTGTCAAATTTCCCAAGACCATTTTGTTATTTAGGTCCCTTTTCTTTAATTGTGGAAACACCTATTTTTCTGAGTAAAATGGTAATTTCAATGTTTTGTTGTCTAGGAAGTTGGTAGGAGAAAATCATGCGAGTTCAATTAAAAAAAAAACAAATATGGGCATCAGAGCAACATCTTGACACAAATGACATATAGTTTGGCAACCTTAATATATATAACATTCCATATAATTATTCCAGTCTTAAAGGCACATATTTCGGAAGAGGACTCCAAATGATCTCTCTTAGAATATTCAGCATTAATACTACTGCAGTCTACTTGCAGAAAAGGCAATGAAGAGACATTGCAAATAGAGAAGACATTAAATCATACATTTGAAGGATAACTTTAAAAACCATTTATATCAGTAAAGCAGAACCTTCATCACCATCTGCACCAGGAAATAAATCTATATTGAGTACATTTCTAATCTGAAATTTTAGCCTAAATAATTAAATGATATAAGAACAATGTTCACATTCTCCTATGCTTAAGCAATAAAATATTTATTACCTAGCATAAAATTTATTCATCATAAGAATAAAAAGCAAGTTATATAATATTATATTGAAAGAAAGTACTAATTTATGCTTTCCTTCACACACACACACACACACACACACACACACACACACACACACACACACACACAAATGATGCCTAAAATTAAATTTCAAAATGACAATAGTCACTGAAAATGAATAGGAGTTAACTGAAAGTTACATTGAATGGGTCTCAAGGGCTGCTGGTATTTGCCTAATATAGATATTATGGAACAACAGACCCAGATTATGGGCCCCCAAATAAAACATCCTTGAACAATAATGATGGCAATACAATTACAATTTAAAGAACATGGTGTTCACTGAATCTTTTGTAATTAGTTGCAAATTTTACCCTGCTTTATGGTCTCCACACTCTTACAGGAAGCAGGAGAATATCCAGGATGCTTGGCAGCATTGTGCCTCATGGTGTTCCTAGACAGCTCTGTATATATACACAAAGTAAGTGCGTATGTATAGCCTAGCATACTAGATGTTGAAAATCAGGAATGCAATAGGAACACAATGGAAATCTTCCAATTTCAGAAGTGTCAAGATGTTGAGATACTCAGAAAGATGATAAGTTGGAAGTCAAATGCCCCCAATGTTTGAAAAAGAAATGTAATAACTAAAATCATATACAATATATAAATGGAAAAGGTCATAATCAGAAAAGAAAAATCATCTAGCATATTATCTTCAATCTGAAATCCATGGCACATTTTTATTTCCTGATCTCTAGAGTCATTTTGCCAGTTTCCATTACCTGAAAATTGTCTGGAGATGTTATAAAGGATTCAAGATTCTGTTTTGAAGTACTCATTGTGGTCACACATATATCAACTAAGATCATGTATTGTCATTTTTAAGACATACTTTTAAGCTTTATTATGTTCAGATATTTCCTGAGTAATAATTTTAAAACTGGAAACAGAACTGGCAAACACTTTCCTATGGAAATCTTGTTCCTTCCATGATTTACATAAATATCTGATAGAAAAGTTTATCTTACATTTGTTGACAGGAAAATGTCTTAGAAGATGTTTGGTGAATTATTTTCAAATATTAGATCTGTAATGTGTAGTAGGTAGAATTGAGTAATTTTGACAGGAAATGATTCATGTAAGTAATCGCATAGGTTTTTTTTTAAGACTAAAATGGTAGGAACATTTTAAACATTTTCCATTTCAGTCTTTGAATAGATGATTTATAATTTGGCATTGAATCATGTAAGATAATTCTGATATTTTCTAACTATGTAGTGCTAATTATAATCTAATACTACAGAAATTACCCTCGTCCAAAAAAGGATTTCATGGGTGCAACAGAGGCCCAGGATATTCTATTTTATATGTATATGTGTATATACATATTCCAAGGCAAAACAAAAATATTAGTCAACTGAACTTTTGACTGATGTTGCAATGACCTTTAAAACATGAAAGTTAGTATGTAACAAATTAGTATATTACAGAAATTAAGTTACTATTGGGAGAACAATATACTCCAGTCAGTGAACTGCTTGCATTCTCTACATATGGAAGTAAGTGCAAGTTCCAGGATTCACATTAAAGGAACTACTTCTGTCATTGAACACTTGTATTCAAGCAGTAGGGATACATAGCCAAGATTACAGGACCCACTTACCAGCCACCTTAGCCTACTCAGAGGTTTCCAGAGCAGAGA